>NC_022019.1:29887069-29910448 GCF_000317375.1 Microtus ochrogaster
GGCTGGGAGGAGGGGGAAACTTTTTTTTTCCTTTTCTCAATAAAAAAAAAATGAGTTAAAAAAAAAAAGAACGCCCTTCTCTTGGCTGGGGTCAAACCTCAATAGCCAGGTGAGCTTGAGAAAGGCTTTTCAAGCTTCTTAGTCTTGGCTTTTCTCATAAATAAAGTAGGAATGGTGGGGGTTGTGTTGAAAGTTGTATGAACTACTCACACCACCTGGTCATACTAGACTTCAATAAACGCGAACTATAATTCTGATGTTTAGGTAATATCCTCCGTACACGAATGTGGGCCACTGAAATGACACTGGACTAAGAATCAAGTACTGTACCCTGTATTCTGTGACCCTGGACAAGCCTTTTATTTCAAAAAAGATAGATTCTACTCCCCTTCCAGATCCAGAGTTCTGGTGGCAGCTCACACTATATTTTTGACAGCCTTGTAGATGACTGAAATAATAGCTATTTATCTCACTCACACACACACACACACACACACACACACACACCATCTGAGGTGGAGGAAAAGTTAAAAAAAATTACCCACAAGACCATGTGCTATGGTCAGAGCCAAAGAGAATCCAATTTATACAAAGTCCTTTTACCCCAGCGCTGTGTTGCAGGCATTCTGCTGAGCTAGGTAGTTTGGCTGGAGCACCTTGAGTCCAATGTCACAGAAAATATTCCTTCCAATAATTAATGGCGTGTGTGTATATATTGCCACTCACTCCGCTGGAGCCCAGCAATCTCTCAGAGCAGATTAGTGGTCCTTACCCAGGTGCCCAACCATTTCAATACATACTTTCCTCAATGGTCATTATCCTGAAATAAATCCAAATTAAATTTTATGACCCAGGATTGAAATTATGTGCCTTCAGAAGAGGGGCTTCTAATAGCAGTTATTTTTATTGAAGTATTAAAGCAATTGGCTCGAGTCATCTTGGAAACACTGCCTTCATATTTCAGATGTGGTTAGGAGGCTGTCAGCTTATATGGCTGTGGATTGCAGATATTTGCTTATTAAATGGTTTTTACCAGCCCCCCCCCAAAAAAAAATTACAAGGAACATCTTGTTTACAAGAATGTTCTGGGGATAGAAAATGAAAGCAACATGTTTCATTGAATTATAGAAATAAAATAATCTGATTCAACTAATAGAGTCAATAGACATCCAAGACAACTTTATTCGCAGAGACTACAGCAACTTAATTTAACAGACAAACAAATTTCTACTGTATGTTATAAACAGAAGGTGAAAGTATACACTTGAGATTCAAACTTAACTCTCGTACCCTGGCTTAAGGATCCATACTTCATTACTCTTTGAAGTCTATTTTCTAGCTGGGCTTGTAGCTGGGTGGGGGAGTATTTGCCTTTGGTGCATGGGTTCAATTCCAAGCACCTCACAAGAGGGGAGGAAAGTTTTCTTTGTTTTACTCCTACAGAACGAAAATAAATTCAGCATGATAATAGTCCATGGTCCAGTGAGAAAGCAGAAGATGGGTTGTGATGAGTGTTAATCTCTGGCTGCATGATAGATGGGTAGGGATTTGATCTTGTAGCATCTCTATGACTTCAGTTCCAAGATAAAGATCTTAACACATCGCAGACGTAGAGAAACTGAGGAAATTACATGCAGGTGAAATTAGGGTGCTGTGTGGTGCATGAGTTACCAAGCAAATGGAAGCTTGATGTCTTAGTCAAGCAACTTGGTGAGGAAAGGGTTTATTTGGCTGACATTTCAAGGGAAATCATCATCAAGGAAAGTCAGGGCAGTGATGTGGGAGTGATTTCTTATTAATAAAGAAACTGCCTAAACCCATTTGATAGGCCAACCCTTAGGTGGGTGGAGTAAACAGAACAGAATGCTGGGAGAAAGAAGCTGAGTCAAGGAGTCGCCATGATTCTCCCACTCCAGACAGATGCAGGTTAAGATCATTCCTGGTAAGCCAGCTCGTGGGCTACACAGATTAATAGAAATGGGTTAGATCAATATGTAAGAGCTAGCCAATAAGAAGCTGAAACTAATGGGTCAGGCAGTGTTTAAAAGAATACAGTTTCCATGTAATTATTTCGGGTAAAGCTAGCCGGGTGGCAGGACACAGCCCACTGCTCATATTACAACAGCCATGAGGGCGGCAGGGTGCCTGGGACGCAGCCCCACCACTCTTATTACTACAGGACAGAACTTGAAGCTGGGGCAGGAGCTGATGCAGAGGACATGGAGGGCTGCTGCTTTCTGCCTTGCTCCCCATGGCTTGCTCAGCCACCTTCTTACTCTTCCTTTTCCTCTTCTTCTACCTCTTCTTCTTCTCCTCCTCCTCCTCCTCTTCCTCCTCCTCTTCCTTCTCCTTTTTCTCAAGACAGTGTCTCTGTAGCTTTGGAGCCTGTTCTGGGACTAGCTCTTATAGACGAGGCTGGCCTTGAACTCACAGAGATCTGCCTGCCTCTGCCTCCTGAGTGCTGGAATTAAAGGTGTGTGCTGGGACTGAAAGCATCTTGAGGCATGAACAAAATTCCTTTAAGGTGGCTAGCTGGATGTAGTGCATTATGTTTATATCTGGGAGTCTAGGACAGTTGATGTATTTTTACTTGAAGCCTGTATCTGGGGACCCAGAACAGTTTATTCTCTCTTCTCTTGACTGTGGGTGTGGCATGTTAAGGCCCTACCACAACTTCCTGGCACTGTTGAACCGACCTGTTGAACTTCCTGACCTGAAATCATAAAATAAACACTCCCCATCTTCTCGAAGTTGCTTTTGGTCAGGATATTTTCATCACAGCAACAGGAATGAAACTAGAGCAAATTAGCATGTCACATTATGTCACAGTGGCCAAACCTGGGAAAGTGACGACCACCCTTCATATACCTGTTTCGTGGGTGCTGACTCTTCCTAGGCTCTGCCACCTCTTTGAATTTCCTGGGCATTTTCTATCCCACATAGGTTGAAATCTCCAGGATCAAATGGTATTTCCTCTCCATTTTCTCCCTTCTTCTCCAACATCCTCATCTTTCCCAAAAAGCCAGTGAACTCTCTAAATGAGTTAAGAGGTTTTTTTTTCCCCCTGGAGAATATATATTCTCTAGAGTATAAATTAAAACCCAGTTTTTTGAAAGTAGAAAAATATCCCTAGGTACCTTATGAAGGGGCAATCCGGTGACTAATCAATACACAAAACACATGGATAAGCACAATTTGGGGATGTCCCCGATGTTCTGTTCATCTGGTCTTACTCTGGAGACATGATGTAAAATTATCCAAACCTAAATAGTCCCTAACTTGTTCCCTGACCAGGAAGCTACGAACATTTTGAAATACATTCTTATAATAACTTGGAACTGAAGTTGCTCAACTATGTAGATGAAGCAGCTTAATTATAGACAAGTCAAACATCAAGATAAGATTTATTTCCACGTTGCAAGGAAGGAAATCAGAGCTGGCTGAGCTCTAATGCTGACTTTTTTTTTTTTTTACAAGAAAGCCTTTGTGAAAATGGAAGTACATAAAAGCAAAGACACTTCAGGAAGGAAGAGTGCACACACACACACACACACACACACGCACACGCACACACACACACACACCAGAATACTGAAAGAATTGAACCAGCTATTTCTACGTGAAAATCACACTTTTATTCAGACTGAAAAAGAACTGCTATGAACTCAACAAAAGAGAAATGTTTAAAAAGGAAACAACAACTCTTATGTCTGCCTCCCTGACACCCAGTGCGCATTATCCCCTTGTTCTATTTTCCAAGCTTCACTTCTAAGTGAGGAAGAAGCCGCGGACGTTGCCTCATGGAGGACTCTGAGATCCTTGTGCCACACAATAACTATGAATTGCAGTCTGGGCTCAACGGCGTTTTCTTTGATATTTGAGAAAGCAAAGGAAGGAGTCACTAAACATAGGTCAAAGCCACCTCAGATCCGTTGGCTAAGATGGCATTTCTGCAATGACGATGAAATGTGATTATCTCGGTCAATATTGCATGTGTAGACAAGCAGGCTGCAGCCGCTTTGTAAGGTCACCCTCGGTACTGGATCATGAGATCATGGCTGCAGAGCGAGGTAGTGGTGTATGCATCAGGAGTTTGCCTTCAAAGGCTCTCTCCCGGCCGCACTGCAGAGCAAGCATTGCCAGGTCCAGCGGAGGAAAGCCCACTTAGAGAATCATTTTTATGAAACACTTTGCTTGCCCCAGACATTCTTCCCTCTCTTTTCATCTTTTCTCCTTTATAACTTTATTGACCATCTTCCTATCTACTCATTGAAGAAGAATAAGGGCAAAAATTTGTTTTGAACTCAGAAACAAAAGTGGCCCACAGCTGGAAAGTCTGCCAGAAAAAAACCTAATAATGCAGGGACCGGCTCCGTGCAGCACCTCAGACACAGTGGCATTTCTGCAAACACCCTTGAGCTTCAGACAGAATTACCGTGTCCATCAAGTTTATTCCCTTTGCAGCCCCCTTTCCTCACCCAGGAATCGATTAGCTGTAGTTAGATGCCTAAGGTTCCCAGCGTTCTGTAGAATGTGTGCTGGATTTGAAGACACGCAGATGTGTGTTTGAACCCAGTCTAGTCAATAAGTGCTTGGCTGATCCTGAGCAATTCACTTGAACTTACTGCTGGTCTGTCTTATAAACAGTCACTCATTCCTTCATCAACAAATGGGTTTCAAGACAGCGCTCACTAAGAATAGTGTCTGTATTGGGTTCCTGATGATTTAAAAAAAAAAAGTGACACTTACCCCAAAGGTAGCTGGTAAGGTAAACTCATAAAATACAATAGGAAGAATATCCATGAAATACAATTAAATGAGACAATTAAATGAAGCATCAAACGCTGTTTTCACAGTTAGCATACAAGAAATATTGCTTCATCCTCAAGCCGACTTTTAAATAAATAGCTAGATCCCTTTGAAGAAAATTAAAACTACTTCTTTCGGTGTTTTCATTGAAGTATCAATTTAATTTTTCTTGTTAAAGGCATAAATTCACCCTAGGGAGAATTTATGTGCCCACAAAACAGACTTTTTTTTAAACTATGCTTCTTTAATTCTAATTAATTTTTGATCAGGATAAAAAATATTAATAAGCACCTAGTATATCTTAAATAATGGGGAAGATAAAATACCTACCTTCAGGAATTTAGAACCTATCTGATTTATGCAAGCAATCTCTCAGCCTATTAATAACGGAAGAGCTAAATTTTAAAGTACCACATGATTTAAATGATTGACATAAGAGGAGATTTTACAAGGCTCTACATGATTGCAAATGAATTATGTGTTGCACAACCATTAGTGGAACAAGAATTCAGAAAAAGAGAAAGCATTTTTTTTCTCAGTGGAAATAACGAGGGAGGCATTTTGGAGTTTAATGGATGTTGTCTCCTGCGCAACCCTCCCACCTACCACTGGTACCCATTTCCTTTCATCAATACTCCCTCTCACATCTTCTCAGAGAAGTCATCTTTCCCCCACAAGGGCCACCTCCTTTAGGAAATAGTACGACATCTTTAACTTAGTAAAATAAAGACACCCCCCCCCCCAATGTTTCCTACTATAGCAAATATTTCGAAAACCAAAACACATCCGCAGAAAAGAAGTAAAGGTAAATAAATACATTCTGGATCTGTGAATCCCTCGAATACAAGTTATAAAAACAGCCAAGTAGAGCACAGCGTACCTGCTCTTATCTGATGCTTTCTTCTGCTTGGACAATGGGAGCAAACGAAGAGAGCCATCTAGTTGACAACTGACAATTGCAGGTTTTTATCACGGGGCAAGAAAAGGTACTGCATGAGTATAAGATTCCATAAGCTCATGCCTATTGTTCCCATGTGTGCTAATGTATTCATTCCTAATAGCATTTTGTCCAAGTGATTATAAATTCCACAATTAGATGGAGAACTAAAAGGCAATCAAACTTCACTTAGTTCAAATTTAATATTTATCCTAGAACAGAAAATAAATTTGTGTTAGGTGCCAATTTACCAAATATTTCATAATTCAGAAGAGTGCACATTAGTTAATCGTGCGTGATTCTTTTATATTTTTTAGAGCTAATCTGCTCTCTAAGACAACCTTAAAGAGTGTTGTTTCTAAGTGAAGAAGAAACAGCAATTATAAAATATTATAACACATTAGTGTTTTCAGAGTCTACAATGGCTTCCCTGTTCATTTTTCTTACTGTAGTTCTTATGGCAAAAAGTTTAGATTTTAAAAATCCTAAGTTGCAAACAAAGTAAAAAGTTAGCAGATCAAGGACAGGACGTGAAGAACAAGTCTTGATGTGCTGTGCTGGCTCATTCAATGTACCCCCTTCTTCCTCCTGGGGCTCATAGTTTCGCTCTAATGTCTCATGGCTGCAGCTGAGTTGGAGAGCTCAGCCACAGACTAGGAATCAAGACATTGGTTGAAGGATCATCTTTGCTCTTTTTAAATTTGGAAATTAATGATTCTCCTTTTTTAGTTTCATAATCTAAAAAAGGAACTTCAGAACTATGGCATTAAAAAGATATATAGATGCTCTTTCTTTGGGCTGCCAGCTCCCAAATAATGATGTAGAGATTTCTATTAATTGTGATGGCTTGGCCTTAGCATAAGCTTATTCCCAACTAACTCTTACTACTTAAACTATTCTGTTTATATTAGCCTATGTTCTGCCTCCTGGCTCATTTCTTCTCCTAAGATCAGTACATTCTACTTCTTCTACATCTCACTGGTATCCCCACCTCTCAACCCCCCCAACACACACACACACACACACACACACACACACACACACACACACACACACACGTATTCCTCTCTCTCCCCTGAAGTCCCGCCTATCCTTGTCTGCCTAGCTACTGACTATTCAGCTCCTTATTAAACGAATCAGAAGGTGCCTTAGGCAGATGAGGTGAAACAAACACATCTTCACAGTGTATAAAAAGATTATCCCACATCAAAGGACAGAGAATATTAAATATTCTATTTTAAATAATAAAATAGAATAGAATAGGGTAAAACAAAAACTAACACGTTTGAAATAAAGCAAACAAACAGGAAGCCATATGTATATGCGTATGTATATGTACACAAAGGACCTGGTGCAGACCTGTGCAAGTCCTGTGCCCTTTGCCTCAGTCTCCATGAGTTCATATGAGCTCTGCTCATGTTGATTTGAAGAGCCTTGCTCCCCTGGTGTCCTCCAGCTCCTCTGGCTCTTACACTCTTCCTGTCTGCCCTCCCTCAGGGTTACCTGAGCCCTGAGAAGAGGGATTTAATGAGGCCATCCATGTTGAAAGATATCAATGAGCAGAGTTTGTTATTTTGTTGTTATTTGTTGTTGTGGTGGTGGTGGTGTGGTGTGGTATATATGTTTGTGTGTGTGTCCCTTCTTTTGATTTGCTGTTTCAGGATTACTTATCCCTTGTGTTGCTTTGGTATCATTAACGTCTTCAGGTTGGAGTTTTCCTTCTCACACCTTCTGTGGGACTGCATTTGTAGATAAATACTGCTGAAATTTGGTTTTACTATGGAATATCTTATTTTACCTATCTATTGTGGTTGAAAGTTTTTCTGGGTATAGTAGTCTGAGCTGGCATCTGTGGTCTCTTAGAGTCTGTAGGACATCTGCCCAGGCCCCTCTGTCTTTTACAGACTCCATTGATAAGTCAGGCATTATTCTAATAGGTCTGCCTTTATATATATGTTCCTTGGTCTTTTCCCCTATCAGCTTTTAATATTCTTTTTGTTTTTCTTCTGTACATTTAGTGTTTTGATTATTATATTCTGAGTAGACTTTCTTTTCTGGTCCTCTCTATTTGGAGTTCTGCATGCTTCATGAACCTTGATCTCCTTGTTTAGTTATGGAAATTTGTTTTCTTCTATGATTTTGCTGAAAACTTGGGTTTCTTATCCTTCTTCTATCCTTATTATTCTTATATTTGATCTTTTCATAATGTCCCTGACTTCCTGGAATTTTTACACCAGGAGTCTTTTATATTTAACATTTTCTTTGACAGAGATAACCATTTCCCCAATTATGCCAATTCCTGAGCTTCTGTCTTTCATCTCTTGTATTCTGTCATTGAGAGTTGCCTCTGAGATTCCTGTTCAAGTTCTTAAACTTTTTTATTTCCAGGTTTCCCTCAGTTTGGATTTTCTTGGTGATTCTATTTTGACTTTCAGGTATTGGATGGTTTTTATTCATTTCCTTCCTCTATTTGTTTGTTCTCATCGATTTACTTAAGGGATTTACTGGATTCTTTAAGGGCCGCTGTCATATTTATAAGGCTATTAAAGGTGTTTTCACAAGTCTTGAGAGTAACATGGGGAGAACCTTGTCCAGTAAACTGGAAGACAGATCAGAGGAATATTAATGCACAGGGTAATGACGTTTTTGGAACAAATCCATCAGGAAGATCAGGATTACCAAACAAGTTATAGATCTAAAAGGGTATGGGTATTGCAAATATGATAGAGATAAATGACAGATATGTAGGTCAGTGGCTGGACAGATAGGCAGACAGATAACACAAATGCTGTACAAATAACCCAGCAGGTAGACCAGTAAGTAATAACAACTGAGGTCTGGGATCTCTACACAGCCCTTACCAGACCCAGGATGCATGGTGCTGATGGTCACACTTCTGGAGCAAGATCTGCTCCATCCCTTCACTACAGCCTTCCTCTTTGTTAAATCAAACTTGCTCCAGGACAAACCAGGACAGGGCTAAGTGTCACACCAGAGTAACTTGACTAAAGCAGTAAGTGTGCCTATTTATATTCAGACCCGTGCCCTGCAGCTCCCAAGGGGGTGATAAAGTGTTGCTTTTCAAATGGACATAAAATATACATAGTTCTCATAAGCTTCTGCACATTTTCCTGCTGCTCATCGAAACTGTATTGATGACTGTGGGTCCAAGTAATTAGGAGCGTACTGGGGAAAGAGACTGCTAACATTTTATACTCTCAGATGACTGAGATTCCTTCCGGCTTTAACTAAAATTAGTCTAATTCAATTCAATTTTAAGAAAGAGAAATAAAGGGAGGAAAGAAAGAAAGAAAGAAAGAAAGAAAGAAAGAAAGAAAGAAAGAAAGAAAGAGGGAGGTAGGTAAGGAAGGCCCCTCTGCCCTCCTTGGAGAGGGACTACTGTTAGAAGCTGTGGTGGAGGCGGTGGCAGGGAGGAGGCAGAAATCCTTAATAAATAAATAAATTAAAAAAAAAGAAGCTGTGGTGGAAAGTGGTCAGAATGGCTGAGGAGCGAAGGGTGGCTCAGTAAAGAAAGCTCTGGCGCCAGCCTGCTGATGTGAAGCAGGGTTCTGCCCTCACTAGGGCTCTGGCTATGGACAAGGGTATCTCACTACCCTGAGTCTAGGCCTCCTCGTCTCTAAAATGGAGATGTGTCCTCCCTCACACCGCTGTTTAAAAGTGTGCATATGTTGCTGTCAGTAAAAATATTGTTACCATTCTTCAAGGCATTCGTAGTCTTATGAATCAGATAAATTGAGAGACAAAGTAGTCTGTGTGCATGAGGTGTAATTTCTAACTGAGCATGCTGGGAAATGTGGTTGACTGTGGTGAGGCGTCTCCTGAATTCGTGTTTTCCAATGAAAGGCTCTTGCCTTCTTTGCTGATAGAGATACTGGTTTGGGGATTTATTCTAAATACTCTTCTTGTTTCTTCAAGTAATACAGCTTTCTCTACGCTCTCAGAAAAAGGCTTTCTTTGCTATTTCTAAAGAGGTGACTGCAGATGAATCTCTTGAGTTCAAGTCTAGCCTGGTCTACAGAGCAAGTTCCAGGGTAGCCTGGGCTACACAGAGAGACCCCGTCTCAAAAAACTGAGAGATGGATAGATAGATAGATAGATAGATAGATAGATAGATAGATAGATAGATAGATAGATAGATAGATAGATAGACTAGATAGACAGATAGACAGACAGGGTCATTGCATTGGAATCTTGAGAAGAAAGAGCACATCTACAACTTAGAAGGCAAATCAGAGAATATTTATTTATGAAGGATACAGAAGCGAAGGTGGCCTTGACAAGACAGGGCAGGGGTTTACGAGGTCATGCAAGGTAACTCAGGATAGAAGGAAAGACAAGAGTAAAAGGTCCAGGATGTGTAAAGTCCAGGCTCCGCCACAGCCCTGATGGCCACACCTCTGGAGCAGAATTCAGATCTGTTCCACCCAGTCACTACAATCTTCCTCTTTGTTCAGCTGCTCAAATCAGATTTGCTCCAGGACAAACCAGGACAGGGCTAAGTGTCACACCAGAGTAATTTGACTAAAGCAGTAAGTGTGCCTATTTATATTCAGACCCGTGCCCTGCAGCTCCCAAGGGGGTGATAAAGTGTTGCTTTTCAGATGGACATAAAATATACATAGTTCTCATAAGCTTCTGCCCAAGGGCAGGCAGTGGAGAGCACTGGGAACTTCAGGATTGAAGGAAACCAAGAAAAAAGGAAAGCTAGAAAACCAAGTCTTAAAAATCTGTTGTGGGGGTTTCCTGAGGTGCTAACCACCCCTCCCAATGTGGTGCTGTGGAGAACTTTAAGGGAGAGAGCTCTCTGCCCAGTGCTGAGCCTGGAGAATGTGAGTCACACTGGGCATACCGAATAAGAAGGAAGACAGGAAGCTGGAAGTACCAGGTCATCTAAGCGAGATGCCATGGAGCAACCATAACCAGTACTGTGAGACTTCTGATGGCAAGAGAAGCTTCCAAACGGGGCTCCGATTGACTGGGGAGAAGCAGAAAAGGTGGCTGAGAGCTTGAGGTGGAGGCAGTGATGACCATGCTCTTACCCCAGACAGCTGAGCTCTGATGACGGAACAGCACGATAACCACTCCGACCTGGAGATGCGTCTTCCGATCAAAATATTAAAGGCAGCCAGACGTTAGTTAATAATAGCCAATAAACCAATTTGGTATAAGAAATTTTGGCTTGCATAGGAATTTTCCCCGTAGTGTTCTAAGAATCGATGTCCAATATCTCTATGGAATGCACCCCATAATAACATTGTCAAGAGCCTTCCCTGTGGTACAAATGCAGCACAAGCTAGGAATCGATGCTCAGAAAAACTTAATAAATTGTTTCAGACATTACGAAGAAGGATATTTCTGGAGTGTCAATTAGACACAATTAGAGTTTGAGTTGAATAATTACCCTTTCTTGTACATATTTTGATGATAAGTTTTTGAAAAAACAGACTAATTCACAAAGAAAAAGATGATAGCTCACATGCCATTAACTCCTCTAAAGAGAACACAATTCATAAATGAAATGCCTAATTTAAAAGCAATTTAGAAAAACACTCCCAAGGATAAGCATTTAAAATCTAGCCCCACTTTCAACAAACAGAGGGTAGAGACAGAAGGATGCAGGGAAAATGAGTAACAAGGGAAAAAAAACTGAAAATGAGACTCGAGATTAGGGATGGAAATGGAAGGTCTGGGGGAGGATGGGAAGAAAAAATTAAGAGAATATGGGGGAAGTTAAGAGTGACAAAGTTTCCCTGAGAGATGATCTGTCTGTCTGCGGACATATATATTCCTCCAGAACGTTTCAGACTTCGCTCTTCCTCGCCACTTCCGTCACAAGTTTTTCATTGGTCCCCGAACTAATAGATTACCGGACCAGCTTCCTGTGGCTCTTCTTGCCCCACCCCTCTCCTATCAGGTTATCTCATCACATTAACCTCCTGTGGTCACTTGCATCGTTCATGGCCAAACTGGTAGACGCCTCTTCATACCTTAGTTCCCGGACAGCAATGAAATGTTGGTGAAGTTCACATGCTGCCAGGCCGCCCTGCGCTCACACCTTCCGCGCCACCATTTGCTGACACAGTCCTGGCCGTCTCTATTCACTCCTGCAAAGGAACAGATTCCTAGAGTGCAGAGCCTTTCTTTTTCTGGTATTCTTATCTTGGCCATCATCCCCAATATCTGCACACCTCCGTCCGCCTCCTTCAGATATCCCTAGGCAGTCTTTATTCCCGCCTGTGAAGACATGCTGATGGTTCCCCCACCTTTAACGTTTATCTTGGAGATACCTATTCAATTGTAGGCACCGTCACAGAGATAACGCTTCAGCAGCTGTGCTAGGGAGCCTGATAGGTAGGGGCAAGGATTCTATGTAAACGATTTACTAGCTGGGTGGCATCGACATATCGTTCTTTCTGAACTTCGCTCTCCTTGCTTTGTAAAAGACTGTGAGATCGGTGCCTCACACGTGGTCATTAGTATTCATCAGAAGGTGAGCTAATGTGCCGGGGTCCTCTGGGAAACCTCGAGCAAATCCTGCCCGCACTGATGTCTCCATTCCTCACTGCTTACTATGCTTATGAACCCATCATTCCTCTAACGATCCCCTTGTCTTAGCTGGTGGCTAACCGAGCGCTCTACCCACTTTGATGCTTCTTTGGTTTGTTGAGACAGTGTCTCACTCTGTAACCCAGGCTGGCCTAGAACTCATGATAGTCAGCCCCTGCTTCTGAAATCTGGAATATCAGATGCAGCTGCCATAGTGATAGAACATTAGGAATTTTACAATAACAGCTACATAACACTAAAGTGCAAGGCTCTTCAGAGCGCTGCATAAGTTGCACACCTGTGAAACCACCTGTGGCATGCCCATCAGAAAACAGCAATGCTGTCCAAGGGATATTCAATGTTTGCATCTCGGCTACAATACTAGGGTGCTGTGATCAGTAAACCTAGTTCCAGCTTCCTTTAATCATGTTGAAAATATATTGTTTTTCCTCAAGGGAAGTTTGATTCCATGGTTCAGCGATGTTTATTTTGGGATACCAGTTTGTAAGTGTTTTGTTCTGGCAAATCATGGTAGGAGGACATACCTTTCCGGATGATAGGCAATTAGCATTTCCAATGTGAATTCTCTCTATTCTACAACAAAAAAATATGATAAATCATATTTTTGCAGGCTATAAATTATTAATGTCAGCCTGTACCCTACTAAGAGCCTTACCCTAAGGCTCTTATCCCCCAGGCTGCAGGTGACAGGGTGCTGTTTACATAGTTTTGACTCCGTGAGTTTATGTATTATTGATGCCAACCTTTCTACCCTCTGACATACGTTTTCTTAGTTTCCCTACACTTTTATACATGAAATCTTCCCACATCCCTTCCAAATGATGGTTTAAGGAAAAGAGAGAATGAGTTAAGAAATACGTGGGTTGAGTACCAAAGCGGTCCCTTATGGGCTCTGGATTCCCTTCCCTCTAAGGTTTACACAGTCCTCAGGTAGCTGCCTGCCATGCAAGGGGTGCTTAATGTCCACTTCTCAACTAGAATACTAGGGTGCTGTGGTCAGCAAACCTAGTCCCAGCTTCCTTTAATCATGTTGAAAATGTATTGCTTTTCCTCAAGGAGAAGTCGGGAGAGGAAATAAAGGGACGTTTGATTCCGGGGTTCAGCGATGTCACCTGGAAAAAGCCCTAGTCCATCTCTTCTCTGTCTCCTCCCTCTAGAATTGGTCACTAATGGAGTCATATACTTCCAAATGACTTTTAGCAGTGGCTGAGGCTGACTCCTTAGTCGTGGCCTGCAAGAAAATGAGTCTCGTTGAATTGCTCGTTGAGATGCACCAGCTGTGTTGGCAGGGTCCCTTGGCAAATGTGTTTTTCATGCTCTTTTGCCTCAGCATGGGCTTGCATCCATCCATCCCTATGCCATGCTTAGTGGCCTGGACATCCAGCATGATGGTTGACTCACACCAACGAATTGTAACCGTGTCGCCCGGAAAGTCAGTCTCTCTCAAACTGCAGACGCTCAGGGCATTCGGGATGGAGCAGAGAGGAGGGACTGCCATCGCTGTTTCTCTTAGCCGACAACCTGAGTTCAGGAGTGTGGATTTAACTTTTCTCTCACTACCTCCATTATCCCCCCCTTTTCTTCCACATCTGTAGGTAGGCAGTTGGACTTGGCATGGTTTTAGTCTACTCAGAAAAGATGGCACTTTATGGATAAAGTAAGTTCTTTATGCAAATGTAATTTTCTTTCTGTGACAACACAACCATGAATGCTAAAGCTTACGTAAGAGGGTATGAAGATCAGAACCAGCCAACAGCCTTTCGGCTCCAGCTTTGTTTCAGAGAAATAACTCATTGTGAAGCATATTTCTGAAAGGGTTTTCAAACCTTTTATTTTTATTACCAATATAAAATTAGTTTCAGGGAACCAGAATCATTAAAGTATTTTTCTCATATGTTCATGACTTAACCCAAAGAAACTCAGTGCTTATGGGAAGTGTCTTTGGGCTTGCCTTTTACATTTGATGCTAAATTTTTATTGTGGAACTTTTTGATCATACACAAACTTAATTAATGGAACCGTCGGAAGAGACTGCTCAGCAGTCAGCACGCTTGCTCTTCCGGTAAGGAACCTGTGTGCAGTTCCCAATACCTGCATCAAATGGCTGACAACCACCTGTGACTCCAGTTTCCAGGAACTCCACTGTCTTCTTTGGCCTCTGCTGGCCCTGCACGCTAGGGCTGCTCATGCATACACTTGAACACATGCATGCACGCATGCACGAATGAATCTGTGGACAAAGCTAAATTGAGAAACACAAATGAGCTCCCCTTTTCTTACCTTGTAACTACCTAGAAATGGCTCATCTTGGTTCATCTCTAAATTCCTCCTTGCTTCTTCCTCTTCTCCTACCAGGGTTCTTCAGGACTGTTTTCAATCAAAGTCTCAAACAGTAGGTCACCTTTTCCTTAAGTGGCGATGCCTAGAGATACAGGAAGTATGTTCTACCTTTAAAAATAACTGAAATGTCATTATTATATCTAAAATTAAGTTTGTTTATTAGTACCTTAGATCCAACCTAACAACAGGTAGTGTTTATTTTTTTTCTACATTTTTCTAAAGGTAATACAAGTTTATTATGACATGAATTTATTTGAAAATGAATGGTTACTAAAATATACCAAGTATACTGATAGAACTAAAGAAGCCATAAGGAACAGCATAAGCCTGTAGTCATGCATCCAGCGGCATAAAGCCCAGACTCTTCCAGACCTCCCTACAATCTGAGAGAGATCACACAAGGACAGAAGGGAGAAAGGACCAGCGATGTGAGGCATTTAAACAAAACCGTTGTGTTCTCTATTCCTATTGGTGGACTCTGAACTTTGACTTAAAGCCCACTCCCCAAAACATTGCCCATCCCTGGCAGTGCTCGGGTGACCAAGAACTAGAGACTGGATAGCCCAGAGATTTATGCTAAGACCAAACACTACTAGTCTGAAAAAAAAAAAAAGTATCAAAAAAATTATTCCTAATGATAGTCTGCTATACCCATAGAGATAATGTTCAAATTTTATGGGATCTATTTTTCTCTGGCTTGATTTTATTATATAGTTTGGGGAGATAAAAATTATATTCACAAAATAATTACAAAAAAAATGTAATCTAAGCACACCCTAGATTGTCGGGGAGCAAAGCCTCTCTTCTGAAGGACCAGGTAGGGCTGCTTGGTTTAAGATACTGTTGGAGAAGATGTACAGAGCAGGGTGAGGCTTGAGACAAGCACTGGAAGGCACTGCAGCATCGTGATGTTCTTAAACTGGTAGGCATATAGGAAAAATTGGCGTGTTGTGGATGACCAGTGGAAACCAGAGTACTGGGCAGTGTTTGGAGGCTGGAAGGGAAGGGCGTGAAATGGGACTAAGCGAAAAATAATCACTACACCATACTTATGTTTGCCAAAAATATATTTATCGTCATCAGTAAAATATCCCATGAAGTAGAGAGAACTAAGAGCTGTGTGTCCATCCGGCTGGAGACTTAGCTCCACATCACCAGCAGCACGACTTTGGACAAATAGCTGATCAACTCTGAAAAGGCTAATCCATGAGACTGTATCATTGATTACTGTTCTACGACATAGGACATTTTCATAATTAATTGTGATAATGCTTTGTGTTATCTGTAAAGCACATTTCCAATAGTAAGCCACTTAGGATAGCACTATAGATTTTGCAAATTATTCCCAGATTCATGACCATGATCTTATTCTTTGAATTATTGGAAGCAGATCTCATCACCTTAACTTTTGAACAAGAAAACTCCACCTCAGCAGTGACTTGCCCATGTCCAATGCAATCTCTAACTGGGTGGTATTATGCTGTGTGACTCTTTTAACTAAAGGAAAGAAGGTACAAAAGTACTTCTCTAGATGGTACTCAAGATTTTCTACTGTATAACAAGCAATGAAATACCTACATCAATGTCCTATTTAGCTAAACTCCCTGGTCTTGATGTGTTCAATAGATGTTAGTACACAGCAAGTCCCACTGTGCTCACAGAGAGGCGTTCTCTTCCTGGAATAGTAATTGGGGTAATTTCAATGCCAGAGAAGATGTGGCAGACAGAACACCGTGGAGGAATCTTGTCATCTCTATAATCTTGCATTCCTTTGTCTATGCGTAGAACGAAATTACTCAATATGAAAAATGCAGATAATCGTAACAAGAGCTAAACTGAGGGAAAATAAATTAGGGTGTCTGGAAATAGAATGGCTCTTGTCATTTTTATTATATCCAGTCGCAGACTATAATGCCTATTTTAATGTAAATAGGACTTGTAGTTTAAATAAAGGGACACCATTGTCAGTATGCTTTTCAGAATCATACTCACGAATGTCCTTCAGCTCTTCCAGGTAAGTTAGAGTGCAGCGAAGCCAGAGTTTGTCGCTGTTCTCCAGCCGCTTCCATTTTAGCCATCGTTTCTTTCCAAAATAACATAACAGATGAGAAGAACGCAATGCCATTGCAGGGAGGTAACAGCTACCTGCCTGATGGAATCATCTTTTAGTTCTATTTTTCTTCTATGGGGTGTAATTGATCTACTGATAGAAAATTTGCAGATATACATCTTATGTCTATGAATACGTTCATATATACCAAAGATCTTTTAGGAAGAAAATATTTCATAAATTCCTCAGTATAAGCTTTAAGAGGTAGGACATATCCAATTTCTTCTACTAATTGACTCATGGTTACTCTTCACCCTGTGACCTATGCAAGCAAAATGGACATCCGTGTGACACCTGCGTGCCGATAATGGGATCCCGCCCTGACTCTTGGCACTGGATAACGGAGGAGCCCTTGGTTATAATCTTCCCATGTCGAACTTTGTGATTTCACACTTCATCATGCAAGAGGATTACTTTAAAATGCATTAAACTTCTAAAGATAGCAAATAGCCTTTTGGGTAATACATTTTAAATAGACTCGGAATTCAGAATTTTTAAAAAAACGTTCATTTTGTAAGACATAATAGCTTTTATAGCCTACTGCATCCTGTTGCTCTATGTCTTACTCTTTCCTTCCTGGGCTTTACCCTCTTCTCCTGAGATACCCCCCGAGGAGGTGGGAACCTGGTCACTTGCCAGTCTGCTCCTGGTTTAAACTCCTAAGAACAGGCCTATTTCTAATCCCTTTTCATTTTTACAAGTCATCTCACTGTCACTGTCAGTAGAACTGATTGGCTTTCGTTTAATGTGGAAAGGTCTTATAAATAGCTTTCCTGGCTAAAAATTGAATATAGAGATTTCAAAACAACACCCTCCACCATGAATTTAAGCTATCTTCTTTGTAATCTGTTTTATTAGACAAGATGACAGCTCGTTCTGGCATAAATCATCACTCACACTAATACAATACATATTTTAATCTCCACGGAAGCATTGAGTTGTAGTATATGTGTGTCAAAAATGCTGACATTTAAAGGACAGATAATAAATACGTGAAGCCTGGAAACACTTAGTTTTAAATTTTCATTAAATATGTATTTAGTTGAATGCATTAATATTCTGCAACCAAGTTTAAGAACTTAATTACAAATTATCTACAATGATCAAAGTTATTTCAGCAACTGAGAGTTGATCTCTGGGTCTCAAGTGCTAAGTGAAATAAAATAAGCATAGGCTTAATAGATTAGTACATGAAATAATCATAATTTGGAAATTGCATTCTCTTCCTTAGTAACATCAAGATTTTATTTTTATGGAGAGCGTCATAAAATCATACTCCATTCTTGTTACATTTGTAGATCAACTGGTCAGATTTTAAGTGATACAGAGTTAACTATATTTTGGAAGTTTAAAATATTTTGAAATTTCATTTATTTCTAACAAATTGTGATACAAAGTATTTTATAATAGAGAAGAGAATATTTGGAAAACTTGCCTTTTTGCTTATGAGAGTGTCAATCACTGATCTATTGCTGTAATGAAATACCATGGCCTAAAATGAGTTGGAGAGGAAAGGGTTTGTTTAGCTTACACTTCCACCTCATAGTCCACCACTGAAGAAAGTTAGGACAGAAATTCAAACAGAGCAGGAACCTGGGGGCAGGAGCTGGAGGTTGTGGGGAGTACTGCTTACTGGCTTGCTCCCCACGGCTTGCTCAACCTGCTTTCTTACAGAGCCCAGGACCACCAGCCCATGGGTAGCAACACCCACATTGGGTTGGGCCCTTCTCAGCCAGTCCCTAAGAAAATGCCTTACAGGCCAACCCAACCTTACGGAAGCATTTTCTTTCTGACTATAGTTCCCTTCCCTCCGATGACTCTAGCTTGTGTCAAGTTGACATAAAACTATCCAGCACAGGTAGAGAAGTTGCATCTGGGTGATCGTTACATGAATTATGGAGTTATACAGAAACACGGTACAGTAGAGGAGAGAGAAAGAGCTGCTATTAAAGAGAACCTTACCCAGGAAATTTCTAGCTACACACTAGCCGAATGGTTGACTAATGACAGGCAAGAGATTCTTCACAATATTATTTTTCCACTCAACCTCATTAACTTAAATGATATTCTGAGAAATTATTAATACATTTACATTCGTGAGAATGAAATGTGAGCATTTTGAAATATTTATCCATTTGGCAAGCTCAGCCATGCTGAGAAGAGTGAAAAGTGTCACGAATGGGTCGCGACCCTGACAGTAAGGAAGGATGCAAAGGGGATGGAAGGAATGTCCTGATAGGGAGTGGGGTGGAAAGGGGAGGTTCTCTGGGCACAAGTGATAGCCTATGCATAACCACAGGCTGCGTAAACCAGGAAATGTAATCGGGTAGAATCCATTATTATACATGAATTAGAGACATTCATTTTTTTTCTCCTTGCTTTAAAATATTAAAATAGAAATCCCTTTGAGGGGTCTGGGTTCTAGATCAGCCTGAAGAAGATCGGAGTACATCCTTCTCTATAGGTAAATCCATGAGGCGTCAGTTTCAGAAGCTCTCGCCCCCCCTCTCCCCCAGACTTGACTAACATCCCCTATGACACCAGTGTCATCAAAACCTCGGGCAGGTGGGAGACACAACTAGAAAGGTGGGGTCTTTTTAAATTAAATATTTGCTTGATTAAGTTGTTTTAATTTGTCACGAAGATTTAACCAAGTTAAACTTTTGACAACCTTTGTGATCCAACATGGGAAAGGAAAGCAACCACTTCACAGTAAATGCCTGCCTCCTCTGTGGCTTTCCTCGCTCTCGTTCTCCTCATCTCATTTACTGTGCGATGAAATTTCCAAGGATGAAATAGCTCAGCCTCCAAAACTGAATGCAAGAGGAAATCATAAGTCTATCTGGGCAGGAAAGAGGCCGCAAAGAGCCGTAAGTGCTTCAAAATACTGCACAGCTCCAGAGTGCCACCCTTCTGAAATTACACTCGTTGACTTGGTGTTGAAAACACCTGGGAAATGAACAAGAAAAGGCAAGACAATACTGAACTCTGAGAATCCTAGCGGAGGGCTGTTAGCTTCTTGGGAAAGGATCGCCTTTGTGAATCGTATGAGGACTTGTTTAGCAAGGCCCAGAAAACGTATAGAACAGGCTGTAAACACAGGAAAAGAGCATAAAGGTATGCCTGACCTTCTGCATCAAATCATAAAGGCAAAGTCAGAAGGCTAGCAGAGAAGGCAGCCGAATTTTGTTTGCCCCCAAGAAGCGAACCAAGAAGGGGGCTCTTGATTATGGGTGGATAGTACCTCTTGAGGTAACAGTGACATTCTTTGGAGACAGAGGCCTCAGCACAAAGGGTGAGCCTGGAAGAGCCTCCTACTCTGAGCTCCTTTTCATGCTGCGGGATTCCTGCTGAAGGATCTGCCTTCGTTTTCTGTTCCAGGGAAAATGAAAACTTGCCCTCTTGCTTCAGAGCAGAAAGAAATTGAACGAGAAGTAGAGATTTGAACAAGCTGGGCAGGCAGCATCTCCAGGGATGAACTTTCCTAGTTACTGCTTCCCGTTAGTTATTTCATGGCACAGGGCTGATTCAAGGAGCTGTCCTTTGGCGCCACTAGTATTGGAGAAAGAAAAGAAAGAAATGTTCATTTCTGGAAACCAGACTTGCTGCCCCTGCAAAAATAAGTGATAATGAGTGTTCGGAGTGAAAGCACAGACAGACACACTGTCTTCAACTAGAACAATCGTGCACAATGGTGGCAGCCATCACTGAAGGCCTAGCATCCCTGTCAAATGCCCAGTAATAGTAGGCAGAAATCAACCTATGTTCCTTGGACGGAAACCAAACCCTCATGCTTGCCGGCTTTCTCTGTTAATTTCATTGAAACAGCCCCCATGTTAACAGGCTTTCGGATTGATTCAGGCCAGTGACTCAGCCTGAGCCGGGAGCCAGTGGGACTGACTTGGTGGGGCTGAGTGATGGGCCGTGAGGAGCCTGCTGGCTGGCGGGCAGTCTCCCAGCCAAGTGGCGGTCTCGTGCGGGCCACGGGGGGATGATTCCAATAGTGACTGCTACTGGGCCCGTGATTAAGTCTGTTTGGAATGTCGCCAGAAGACAGAGACATTGAAGGGGGAATGCAATTCCTTCCTTTTAGACACTGACTTCCCCCAGTAAATATTAACTCTTTGCTGTCTGAAAATGCTGAGTGTGTCCACATTTCCAGATAAATGCACTGACTGGAGTCCGGTGGGAAACGTCAGTCTAAAGCACCACCCACATGCTCGCAAATGCTTAGCATGGTGAAAATAGAGATGCTGGTGCCCCAGAACGTTGAGCTTGCTTAGGTACATAGCAACATAACATCTTCTATATTGCCACACTCAATCTGAAACTTAGGCTACCTGTGGGTTATACTGGCTTTTTCTTCTACTTAGTCTACGTTCAGTATTCAAAGTAATAAATCCATAATGTCCCTAATGTTTAGAGGCTCTGTCTTAAGCAATTGACTCTTGGGTCTATGTACCTCCTTCTGAAGATGACTGTGCTATTCTTCGTTAGCCAAATACTATTACAGTGGCTTTGTTTCTTCTTACCTGAGGATTCATGATGGGAGGAGGCCCAAACTTGCCAACTTTCATGACCTCTGTTCATGTAGAAAGGCCATCTACTTTCTCTAGGACCTCAAAAACTCGCCCCCTGATGGTCTGCACCAATTGTAAGACTTCTTCTACGCTAGAACAAGTTCACCTCCACCTAGAAAGCCACTGAACGTAGAGTCCAGAAAGCCGTAGGACCAGTTTTTAGTTGTGTTTTGTCGTTTACTTTGGCTGTGTTTCTGAATGTTCTCATAGAAAATATTAGGAGGCCCTCCAGGAATCAGACGTTCTCTTAGACTTTGGCAGAGAGAAACCTGGAGAGAGGAAGGGATGCAGCAAGTGAAGCTACTATTAAGTGTTTCTCTAAAAGTAAGAGAACACATTTGTCACCCTGCATGGCTTTCAGAAGAACAAAGGCTTCCTAGATTAAAATGCAAAGAAAGGTAACTCTAGGGAGAATGGAAAGTTCCGGAGTCTATTCATGATGGGAGACGCCTGCATTGTAAAAAGGGTTTTGCTGGAGGGGGAAACAGAGAGATTTGTCTTTCTGTACATTTTAGTCATTAGCAGCCTGCATTCCTTGAGGCCCTAGTTTATCATCTCTGGCTTCCCTCACATCTTTCATGACACGTAGCACCGAGCAGGTGCTCAGAGCACTGTCACTGAGCTGTGGATTAGCACATCCACACGCTTCAGTGGTCCCTGCCCTGGTCCTGACACGACAGGAAAAAGAGTCTTCTACGTCAGCCCACGCTGCAAGAATCACTGTGCTATCCAGCCTTGTTCCGAAGCCTCCCGCAGAAAGCACAGCGTCCGGGCAGGGGTAAAACCATAAGGGATGCAGTGAAGGGATGGAAATGAGTGGTCAGTTGATGGGCTTTCTTGAGGAGCTTTGGGTTCTGCTCTGAGGTATTTTGTGGGAGTTTGGGGGTGTTCCAGATATTTGTTATGTGTCTCCCCTCCCCCCCACGCTCCCCTTTACACCTCCTCGTGGTTGGCACTAGTTTCCTTTATCCCTCTAGACGGTTTCACTCCTGCTACCATGCCTTGACACAGGTGTGACTCTCTCTCTCTCTCAAGCCTACGATTCACAGCAAGAGAAAGCGTGCTGTATTTGTCTTGCAGCGTGAGACTTTGTTCGCTGTATCTGATAGATGGGTTATTTAAGCAGACAGCTTAGACGAGATGGAGCTGTGCCTGAGATTCCCTCCACAGGTGCTCCCAGACTCATGGCAACAGCAGCTGGCCCTTGTGGAGCACAAAGGGTAATGATGCCAAAGAGGAAAGGCTCCTTGAGGGGGGCTAATGTCATGTACTCGTTGCAAGAAAACCTACATGAGGAAGACAGACACCAGAAGACTAGAGAAGGGGAAGATATTGAAATCTCCTTCCTAAATTAAGATTCC
The DNA here is from genome assembly GCF_000317375.1 of Microtus ochrogaster. Classification (NCBI taxonomy): domain Eukaryota; kingdom Metazoa; phylum Chordata; class Mammalia; order Rodentia; family Cricetidae; genus Microtus; species Microtus ochrogaster. Next base: position 29,909,795 of record NC_022019.1, read on the forward strand.
GTTGGCTGAGAAGGAGGTGACGCTAGAGACGACTGCAGAAGGACCTACGGATGTCTGTCACACCAGTCACACTCTCTATCTCAATCAAGTCTTCAATTCTAACAAACACGTCATTGATAGATCACTGTTCTCATGTTAACATGTGCGGATAATGAGACAATGAAAAGTGGCCACTGCTCGTGGGCAGCCTAAGGCTGTAGCCACCTACCGGATTGTGTCTGCTGCTTATGTTAGTAAAGTTTTATTGAAACGCAGCAGTACTTTTCTATGAACATATTATTTACAGACCCTTTCATGCTTTAACAGTGGAGCTAAATAGTGATGTCAGATGCATGTGGCCTACAAATCTGAATATTCCTATCTGGCTCTTTATGATTAGACTGTCTCTCTAAGAAAAGCCTCTTAGTTTTTCAGAGATTGAGCAAATGGTGTGATGTATGCTTTACACACGTGAGAAAACCATACGCATTTCTAAGTCTATTTTACTTAGTAAGCCTTCAGAGACCTTAATCAGACCACAGGAACAGCATGTCCCCCAAAAAAGACTTTGGCTCCATCAGCTTGGGTAGCTGTCACTAATCACCGGTCCTGGACAGTGATCTGGTAGAAGCCGATGGCTCATATCCATCTAGAAGGACGTCACATGAGCAGTGA
>NC_022019.1:29910548-29996969 GCF_000317375.1 Microtus ochrogaster
TAATCACCGGTCCTGGACAGTGATCTGGTAGAAGCCGATGGCTCATATCCATCTAGAAGGACGTCACATGAGCAGTGACCAAAGACTTGTATATGTGAAGGTATGGTGGTTTAAATGACAAGGGTCCCCCTAGACTCAAGCATTTGGACACTTGGTCCCCAGTTAGTGATGGTGCTCGGGGGAGATGTAGGAGGTGCAGGCTGTCTGAAAGATGTATGTCACAGGAGACAGATATTAACGTTCACAGCTTCACCCCACCTGCAGAGGTGTCTCTGCTTCACGGCGATGTGAGAAGTTGTTTTCCATCACCCTCTTGCTCCCACCACCATGCCTGCCACTTGCTGCTGCAACTCCCCCTGGTATGATGGACTCTCATCCCTCTGCACCAGTAAGCAAAAGTAAACTCTTCCTTCCCTACGCTGCTTCTGGTTGTGGTGTTTTATCGCAATGACAGAACAGTAACTAAACTAGAACGTAAGCTCTTCTTAGCCAACAACAAAATTAATTTTGTTTCTGATGAGGAAAGTTCTTTGACTCCATATGCTATGCTGGTCAATCCTGGTGCCACACTTTATTCATCTGTTTCTACTGTACTTTCAAGGAATGTTTTCGGGGGTAAAGGGCCTGCAGGAGAGACCAAGCTTGTGAAGATGGCCTGAGAATTGCTGTTTGACTGCCACAAAGAGAAAACTCATAGATATGTGCACGCTGTATTCAAATATTTGAAGAGCTTTATATCAAACAGAGTCATTAGAGACAATCAGGTCCAGTGTGAAGAGGTGTTCATGATTAGACATTGTAAATATGGAGTCTGGGGCCCCAGAAAACATTGGATGTTAAACTGATAACTCAGTTATCCATTGAATACTTGTGTTGGCAACTTCAAGAATTCCTTGAGACTCAGCAATATTTAACTCTGTGAGGAAACGTTCTCAAGACAGTTCCTCCCAAAGTGTGTTCTGAGCTCCTTCACGCCACCTTTTGGTGGAACAAAGGCATAGGAATGATTTTTCCACTTTCAGAGATACAGATCTTTAAGCTTTCAGGCAGTGCCCACCTCAAGTTGGAGCTTCTTTAGTTGTGATTCTAAAGAGTCCATTTGCTTCCCGTGTTCTATCTGAACTGGGATTTAAAATAAATGATAATTTTAAAAAGCAATGTGTTTGATCCCCCAGATGAACATCCTGTTTCTTAGGCAAAGTAAAGGGCACCATGAGCAGACCCTGGGAAATCCATTCACTCACCTCCTTCTGTCCGGAGCAAACCTTTAGTCATTTTCCATTTACCGTGGCAACATTATCAGGATCTGTGAGAAATGATTGTGAAGTGCTCAGGAATGCTTTAAACGGAGAATCCTTAATCTTTCATTATCATCTTGATTACCAACTACTGTAATAGCCTCGTCCATTGCTAGCCTATTATTGCCTTTCATTTATGCTAATAGAAAAGGCTATAGTTACATATGATTTTAGTCTTCAGAAATAAATGACAAGAGATGAATAAATCATGTACTACTGTAGGTCTGCAGGCAGGATGCAAGATTACTAAATTCTGCACTGTGTAAAGGAGGGAGTTAGACAGAAATCAATCTTGGGCTAAGCTTGGGTGATCCTCACAGTGCAATCCCAATGTATGGGTGAGGGACTCTCCGCACAAGAGTTCCCATAACCTAGTTAGCTCGGTAATTAGGACACAGGGACAACCAAACGGGGGAAAAAAATAAGAGGCTTGAGCAGCAGCCAAGCAAATTTTAGAATAATGAAGAAGTATCAAATAAGGTAAATCAATGAAGCAAAAGGACGCAGAGGGAAATGAAAAACATTCAAAGAGAAATTAATGTAGGCCCCAGGGTTATGCAAGCAATTTACTATAAATATGCCAGAAAAGAGGAGACAGATGTAGGTGCAGGAGGGAGTTCACAATGGGCAGTGCATTATTACAGGTAAGACGGGGCGTGAAAACACAGGCAAAGCAAGGGGCAGCAAAGACCAAGGAAAGCATTTAAGAAAACACAAATGCAGACATTCTTTTTGATAAGATGCTTATTTTAGAAAACTTATTTTACAGTCTCAGTTACACGACAGTTTCCTTAGAGAATTCACAGGAAGTAAATCTCATTGGCCTCGTCTTCAGTTAGGAAAATTGATCTTCCAACTTCTCCTAAAGTTACCGAAAACAAGATTTGATCTTGCAGCCACATATGGAGAGTTTGAGACAATCCGTTCATTTAGGAGGCAGAAAATTCATGATTCCATTAGTTTTTTTTAATTAACCTATAAAAATGTAAAGTGCGGTAATCTTGTGTGTATAGCTCAATTAACTTTTATGTGTGAAGACCTTCCTGTAGCAACCATTAAGATCAGGGTGGCAAAGGCTTCCAAGGTCCTGAAGGTTCCCCTGTGCCTCTGTCAATACTCATGACCCAAGAACAACCACAGTTAGGAAGTCGAACGCGGTGGGTTCATTTTTGCTGCTATGTAAGTCTGTGCTAATGAAGCCCTAGGGCATGGGCCCCTTTCATCCAATAACTTGTCCGCAAGATTCATCTCACACCCTGCCTTTGTGAATTGTCTATTTCTTGGATTATATCAGAGAGTTGGAAAATTTTTGAGAACTTGGTGTGGAAGGCCCTTCTGTCTATGTGTTGCTTTTATTGGTTAATGAATAAAGAGCCTATGGCAGGGAAGAACAGAACTAGGCGGGGAAAACTAGGCTGTATGCTAGGAGGAAGAAAGGCAGAGTCAGAGAGACACCGTGGAGCCACTCCCAGAGTCAATGCCGGTAAGCCACTGCCGTGTGATGATACACAGATTAATGGAGATGGGTTAAATTAATCTGTAAGAGTTAGCCATTAAGAAGCTAGAGCTAATAGGCCAAACAGTGATTTAAATAATACAGTTTCTGTATGATTATTTTGAGTCTAAGCTAACCAGGCGGCTGGGAAGAACAAAAAGTGGCCTCCTTCCGACAAGAACTAGTTCTGGCTTTGTCAGTAATATGGTCTCTGTTGTGACTCCTCAGACCTGCCTTTGCCCTTCGACATTATGTGAATGATTGGGTGTGGCAGATAATGTTCCAACAAATATTGCTGACCATAGTTTCCACTTCCCACTTGCCCTTTTGATGGCATTCAGTTGTGGGAATGTATGACAAACTATTCTCTTGTTGATGGACATTTAGAGTTTTTTTAATTTTGGCAATGTATGGACACTTTTCTCTCTGACAGATATTTAGGAAAGTAACCCCTGTGCAGAGCTAACTGTGCTGTGATTATCTTTAACACTGATGAACAGTTCATAGAAAATTGTTCCTCTCAGTAGTGGTGGTGAGAACCCTGATTGGTTTATAGTCTTTCTGGTACTTACTCTAGCTAGGGATTTTGTTTAAATAATTTTGGTGAGTGACTAGTTTGTTCTCTTTGTGCTTTGAATTTGTCTCTTCTCCATGAGCAATGATCTTAAGCACCATTTTTTCTCCCAAGGCTCACCACTCATGCCAATATTCACTCTTAGGAAGCGAGGTCCAGAGCGTGATTCTCATGATCATTTCTCATTTGATTCTTCACTCTATTTTAATTTGCAAGAAGCTCATTGTACATGAAGACGTGTCGGTGACAGCCCTCTTCCAAAAGAGAAGCCAGTGCGCCACAAACCGAGTCTTGTGATGCCTGGCCTATTCCCTAGAAGAAGCCAAGATTGTTTGTTCAGAATTCCACACTCTGTGTTACACATCATCTCTTTAGCTATGCATTCTCCTTCTATTAAGTTATTGCCAAGCAAAGGTGATTTATTAAGATGAGAAGCAGACATTGCTAAAACAGGAAGAAAAGAAAAAAAGAAATAAGTGTTTCCTCCGAACCCACAGAGGAGAGCAGATGTCAGCAGAAGCAGATGTATGCTTCTCCGGAGCCAAAGAAAGAATGCTTAATGCAATCAGAATCACAGTAACAGAAGTAACCCAGAAAATAGAAATCTAAAACTTTGCAGAACTGCTTCCCATGATGGCATGCATCCTAAGTGCTGCCCAGCACAGCACAAGCTCCCAGTGACGAATGCAGCAGAACCGTGTCTTTAAAGACGAGGAAAATGACAATGGCAAAGCAAATGAAAGGCTGCGCTTGTCCTGATTTTAGAATTAGAGGACTGGCCTGAAAGAAGAGAGATTCTGCCGAAATCCATTCTGCATCCTGTTTAGCTCAATCAGTTAAATAGCCAGAGTCTGCTTACAATCCTCATGCACCATGAAGAATAATTCGCTCATTCATTCCCAAAATTCACCACCAATGAGAACATGGGAATGTGGGTAAAGTATTTTAGGAAACATCTTGAGAATGGTAACTAAATGAAAAGACCATTAGCAGAAATTGTAAAGATAATTATTTCCTCCCAAGCAACAGTATAAGCAAAACTATCCACCCTCCCCCCCCCCAAAATGTAAACCATCTACATAGGACCTACCAAGGTACTAGGAGAATTTTTATTTTTAGAAAGGTTAATACAAAAGTCATGTTGATTTTTAAGGCTATGTTTGAATATTTTTCATCCATTTGTAAACAATAATCAATAAGAAAAGAACTAAAATCACTTAGGATTCATCAAAGGAACACCACACCTTGCGGTGTGGGGGAGGTGACAAAATCTAGTCAATGTCACCTGTCAAGGTAGCTTAGTCTCAAGATAAACAATGTACATAGCAGTCCTGTGGTGGCAAACTAGACACCATATGTTGTTTGGGCTGTAAATCTCGCAAGGTGTTTGGGAAACTAAGAAATATTAATGTTTAAGTTAGCTCTTTCAACTTCATGTGCAGAAATGATTGTATAACTTGACTATTCATAATTTTCAAGGGCAAAATAATCATAATAAATCAGAAGATTTGCAATAAAGACATCTCACTCATTTTTTAACTTCTTTCTTTTTTCTGTCCCACAAATGCTGTTGTTCTCTGCTCATCCAGTTCCTGTTTTCTGGTCTCTTAATTAGTTTGAACCATTCTCTTTCATGGCCTTAGCAATGGTCTCTTATTCGACCATCAGTTTTTGAACACAGAGGGAAAATAATGCAGATTATGATAACTCTATTGAGCAAAAAGCAGTATAGCTACATCAGTTGTAGCTTTGTGCAGTGATTGATGGTGATTTGGGCCACATTTCCCAGTACCTGTGGATGGTAGAAGACAGGAAGGAACCTCACTGGACTACACGCAATGATTGTATTTCACCCATGGGAAAGTGGGGCTTGTTTTTCTTTACTTTGAGTATTCAAAACTTTCCACATTTCCCTTAATAGGATGTACTTTTTTCATAACAAAAATGCAAATCATGGAAGTAATGGCTCTCTTTTTTAAAGACCACTATACCCACAACCTCCCTTAAGGTAAGACTGAGGTTTTGGTTTCTTTCCCAAATGCTCTAAGCAGCAGGTCTCGGAGTCTCACTGTTTATATTCATCCTCCTGTTCCATTGGAGCCAAGCTTGATGTTTGGTTTGTGCAGCCGCCTGAGAGGTGGGAGCAGATGGGATGGTGAATATAAATGGCTGGTGAGCTTCCCTGCCTGGTCTGAAGGCGGAGGCCTAGAGAACATCAGCTGAGCAATTTTCAAAGAGCAAAATGCTTGGCTTGAACACAATCCTTCTCCTACATCCTAAGCATTTGTTTTCTCCCTCAAGAAGCCTTTGCAAGATTTAAAAAAAAAACCTTCTAATTATTGTCCAAAATCACTGGATATGTCGCTGGTCACCTTCTTCTTCTATGGACACCTCTCCCCTCATAGGGGTCCTGATCATGTCACCTCCTGCATGTCTTTGTGACCTCACAAGCATTGTGAAGCCACACAAAGGTATACCATTTACGTCTTCCGAAGATGTTCCTTGTTTATGTGTCTAGGGATATTGTGGTCTGCATATATCCCTCATTCTAGAAACATCCTTGAAAGCTCTGTCGCTACCCTGACTCCGTCCACATGGCCTGCTTTGGGTTTTGATGGTGCTTCCTTTCAGATAACTAGATGAAAAGTCAGTGTAAGAAGGTCTGGATTCATTCAGAGTCTCCTAGATTTTTAGTGTGAACAGCGATGTCTCAGGACCCAGACTCCAGGTATCCCGGACTGCTGACTCACGGGCTTGTTTTCAGTGAGTTTCCATTCCTGTCTGTGTATGTGTAGTGTGCCTTTGTTGAATTTTTTAATCCTGTTCAAATTTTATCTAGAATTTAGACCTCCAAAGGTTTGAAAAAGAAGTGATATGAATTCTAATTACAGCTCATTCACTGAAAATAAATGGAAAATTAATTTAACTGCTGTTCACAAGCTCTTTGACAGATTTCCTCTAAAAATGGCTATTTCTGCAGTTAGCAGAGAAAGCGCAACAGGAAGAAAATGTTGCTTTTGACTAAAACTCTTTCCCTAGAGATAATTGTCACTAGGAAATTCTCTTTTTTCTTTTACTTCTAACTAGGCTACTACTTGGGGGGTATAACTTCTGCATAAAAATGGAATGTAGGATCAGAAAATAAGACCATTTCCTTCAGCACACACTTAAAAGAACCTGTCACATCGTTACTGGGATCCAAAGAAATATGGAACGACTTTTAGTCTTTATCTTCCCTTACAGTGAAGGCAGGGCGGTAAACCAAATAGTGATTAAATGCATTGTGGGACTATTGGCTGAGCAAGAGTTAGAAAACGGATGGGAAGGATTGGACGTTCCTACGAGACTACCAGTGTGAGGGGTGTGCCACTACAGCTGTCTCACTGCAGAAGGCTTTCCTTTGGATTTCTGGCAGGCTTTGCTGCTGTTTGGGTGGTGGTGGTGGTGTTCAAGACAATGGGAACCATGGTGGGGTTCGTGTAGCTGGTGATGGAAATAGATGTTGGTTGCCTGGTTCCTGGGGTGGCAAGTTGCATTGCCTCCTTGAGATGTATGTTCTCTGGTCTGAGGCTTTACCACAGGTTCGGATCATGCTCTTCTGAACTGATAAAGAGGCTGTTTAGCGGTGTCCATTTATATTTGATACCCTGCTTCAAATACAGCAACTTGATCAACTGAAAGCAGTCAGTGAAGCCACGATAAATGTATTTTGTGCTTAAGCAGATAATGGGAATAGCAAGAAAAATCAATGAATGAAACCACCATTTGGAGCCATCCTCACCATATTAAAATGCAAGATGTTAGAGGTGGGTTGTGTACAGAGGGAATAACTGTCCAGCATTTATCTAATCATGTTTATTTGTCCACAAGAAATTTCCTACCTTTCTACTGGGCACATATTTCTCCTTCCAAAGAGAGTAATCTACTGGAAATGAAGTTGATCGATAGGCAATTCCGACATTGTCTATTTGTTTTAATTAAAAGACGTCTACAAATTAGCACAGACAAGTCATGTTTATTCTAAGTCTGTATTATCTCATAAACTTAGTTGGAGAAGCTGGGGCAGTTAAAATGCAGGAGAGGGGAGGGAGAGAGGAGGGAAATTAGGAATATGTAATTCATTGGGGCAGTGGTTCTCAATTTATTCAGCACTGGGGCTTAAACACTAGAACCAAGGATCCACTGCATTAAAAAGCTTCTCAACTCATCTTCCTGTGTTCTCCTCATCGCACCAAATAACTATAGTGTTCCTGCTAGCATATTGGAAAAGAAACTCCAAACCCTGAATACAAAGTTCATCATTCAAGAGAGCCAAATTATATACAATAGTTATTGCTTATAAAATGAATATTTTGTTTATTCTTTATCAATAATCAAAACGTAGAGTTAGGATTTAAAACATTCCCTTTCTCAACCTCTTGTCTTCCAAGGATGACAGTGAAGCCCCAGCAGGTATTTACTGCTATCTCGGGTGGGGGAGGGGGGAGATTGCATTTGTCTCTGAGCTCCAGACACTATCTTTGCTCTGTACCATCTGGCTTTTGCAAATTTAATTCCAGCCTCATTTAAAAATTAGTTAGTTACCTCATAAAAGTGAAAGAGTTTCTGGAGTATATCTTCACATTTTGACTGTGTTAGAATAGAAAGCAGCTCCTTCTAGACACTGTTTGCAAGTCCTCATTAAGTGCCTGTTGCTAGACTTCACATCCATTAGTTCCATATAGCTCTGCTCAGCTCAGTGGAAGAGTAAAGCCAGCCTCATTTTCCAGATGTGAAAAATGGAGTATTAGAGAGGTATCGTGGCTTACTGCAACTCAGGCAGTAAGCATGTAGCATTGAAAGGACAAGCAGAAGTTCCCAGTCAATGGAGGTTATACTCCAGGGCAATTCTTCTTTTGTTTAAGGGCATATGATGAAGAAGTGTGGCTTGTTGTCACATAACACATGGCAAACACACACCAGACAGTCTCCACGCACTGTCACACAGTGCAAAAAAGAGGCCTCATCTCAACTACAGCACATAAAAGCTCCTCTCCCTAATAGTATTACAAAATCAGAGATGGACTCACAGAAGAGCCAACGTGATGCTCTCAGTGTGCCAAGAATGATCCAAGAGTTGGTCTGTCTCCCGGGAATAGCTCGCCAGAGTCAGTAACCATGAGGTCGTTCCAAATGTTGGTCCTACAGAATGGCTGCAGCTTCTAGACTTTGCTCCTGTTTTTTGCTGTATAGAGTAGATCTTGGGGATGTCTATAAACACAGCACTCTGTGTCTCTGTTTGAAAACTATAAAAATTGACATGTCAAGGGCAGGAGGGACTAGGAGGAAAAGAAAGAGGGGAAACCATGGTCAGGATGTAAAATAAATATATAAAAGAAAGAAGAAAGAAACGAGTAATGACCTTACCTAACAGGGAGTAAACTGGTTTCCACAAAATGGCATTTGTTGCCATTCAATGTATGAATATATCTGACTTGATGTAATTGCACTGTTGTGTCCTCATGGAAAATAGTTACTTATTATAAATTACAAGATAATTTTTAAAGTCTTTAAAAAATAAATAAATGAAGGATGTATGAAAAGCAAATGAAAGTTAGCATGTCCAAAATTTTCTTGATATGATACAATTTAGTTCATGCTGATGATAAGCAATTAAAAATTGCATTTTCACTGTACAGGTGGTACTAAGTTTATTTGTAGTTTGGTGCAGCCACCTCTGCTGCCTAGTTCTGAGATTTTTCATTCACCAAGCATAAGCCCTATGACCACTAAGTGATATTTCTCCATTCCTACCAACCATGATGTCTTTATTCAGTTTTGTCTATTCTAATTTACCTCTCCTGAGAACTTTATATAAATTGAATTTGTAATATTCCTCTCATTTGTCTGCTCTGTTTCACTCAGCAAAATGTCATCACAATTCATCCGTGTTGTACAATAGCTAAGAACTTCATTTTTTGTGGAAATAGGTAATATCTCATTGTGTTGATCATCCATCCACCTTTTGATCCATATTGCAATTGTATCTAGCTTCTGGCTACTAGAAATGCTACAGATAAGAAAGTTACCATACAAATATCTGTTTAAAACTAAGCTACAGGGGCATATACTTAGGAGTAAAGTTGCTAGAGCATATGCTTCACCTCTTGAAGAAGCACAGATGACTTTCCATCATGGCTGGGTCATTGGTGTGGGAAGTCCTTCTGTATATGTGTTGCTTTTATTGGTTAATAAAAAAGCTGCTTTCAGCCAGTGGCTTAGAATATAGCCAGGCTGGAAGAGATATATAGAGAGAGAGTAGGCGGAGTCAGAGAGAAGCCATGTAGCTGCGGCCAGAGACAGACGTGCTGGAACCTAGCCGGTAAACCATGACCCTCACGGCAAAATATAAAATAATAGAAATGGGTTAATTTAAGATAAAAGAGCCAGCTAGCAATATGCTTAAGTGATTATCCAAACAGTGTTTTAATTAGTACAGTTTTGTGTAATATTTCAGGCCTGAGAAGCTGAGAACGAACAAGCAGCCTTCCCCAACAGACTATTTCACATCCCCACTAGACATAAAGGGTAAGTCGTGTTGCCCTAGCCTGCACTAATTTCACAGCTCCTATCCTAGCCACCACAGCAGATCCACAAACACTTTCAACCTATTAAGATGCAGTTCCCAAAGCATGAGAGAGAGCAATACTTGCTACATCTGGTATCTTAGTTGGAAAACTGGAGTGATTAGTTCTTGAACCAGGAGAAAAAGGAGGAACTGGGTTGTGGAATGTTGCTGTTGGATATAGTCTGTGAGGGGTCATCCATCATACTGGGATCCATTGCGGGATTTCCATCCTATCCCAACCTGAAGTTCAGTTCTGAAGACAACGTGGCAATGAGATTGCATGGGTTTAGATGAGTAAGTAGATGGATGAACAAGGGTAACAAGGAGCCTGCTTACATGTGCTCTCCATATGGAAGGAGGGGAAATGCCTTTTAGGAAGGAAAAAAAATCTGTTTTTAGAAACTGTTTATGGAAAAGCACCAGGTTTGATATCAAGAGCCTGGCAGCCATGTTATCTGTCTCACCAGCTGGAGATCTGGGACTGGTTTCGTGTTGTGGCTTCTTGAATGATTACATCATAGCACATTCTGGTGTGACTTATTTACTGGTTATCTTTAAGTCATTGCCATACATGCGTGCTCATGGGCCTTCCCTGAAGAGTCCCAGGAACAAAAGTGTAGCAGAGCTCTCAAGTATCAGTAGAGAGGCACGCTGCACAGACTCAGAGATCTCTTGGACTATTTTATTTATTTTGAGACTGCCACATATAGCTTGGGCTGGCCTCAAATTTGACACGCTGAAGAAATTGTCCTTAAACCCTTAATCTCCAGTGTATGTCTCCTTAGTCCTAGAGCTTCTGAAATAAACCACCGTTCCCAGCACCACCCAGGCTCTTGATCCAGGGGCATAGGAAGAGGAAATGTCTGCCACCTGTAGTTTCCTGCGCAAAGCAAAAGCAGTAGTTATACATTTGCTTGTTTTTGTTTCCTTCCTTTTCTTTCAAAGTTCTCCTCCCCAATCCTCCACATCAGGGAGCATCTAACCCGTACCAACACTCCTCAGCAATGCTACTTGACCCGTTCCTCCAAAGTACTTGGTTCTCTGACTGTGTTTTTTAGACTATTATACACAATAAAGAATGTAAGAAAGTAGGAGCCAGGTGTAACTGATGCTTTGTAAGCTGAATTTCCACCCTTGGGTTAGGTGAGGAGCCCTTGACCAGCAGAAGCGGGCCCTGAGTTCTGCCTTCTGCACCAAAAGCACTGCTGTGTTTCTGATGTCAGCAGGGCATGAGAGACTAGTGTACTGGCCTGAAGTGGTTCAACTAACAGGCACTTTCAAAGATAATTTCAAAGGAACGAGGGGAATGGGGGAATGTACTCTGACAATGTAGCTGTATATATATATATATATGTATGCCTTGTTCTTTTCAGAGATTTCCAGCTTTTGTAAAGCCTAGAAAAAATATGTTCCTTTTGAGCAAGCTTTGGAAAACCCACCTTCTAATAGGATTCTATGTAGTCAAAATACTACCTAGCCCTCCCCCTCCCAACCCCACTTAAATCATAGAATCTGAGCAGAAGATGAACAGGCTTAGCTACATCTCTAAAGTATCAAGAATATTCATACAGAAACAAGAATTGGAGCTTCCTAAGAGCTGTTCCCCCTCTGCCTACATAAGCAGTCTCGTTCTTTATTTTAAAGATTTGTTTTATATATGTACATATACATATATATATATTTATATGTGTGTATGTATATGTGCATATATGTATGTATGTATTAAGTAGAAGCCAACGAGTCCATCAGACACCCCCAGAACTAGTGTTACTGATGACTCTGGCTGCCATGTAGGTTCCAGAAATGGAAATGAGCCCTTTACAAAGGCAGCAGATACACTTACCTGCTGAGCCATCTCTCCAACCGCCAGTCCAATCCGAATAGATAGATTGTTTGAAGGAAAATTTTATGTGCTGGTCTTCATCTGTCCTGTTTATAGACATTGTCTTGGAACAGCAGCATGAGAAGACCCAAGAGTCTGAGAGTCTCTCTCTCTCTCTCTCTCTCTCTCTCTCTCTCTCTCTCTCTCTCTCTCTCTCTCTCTCTCTCTCTCCCTCTTCCTCTCTCCCCCCTCCCTTCCCACTCTCCCTCTCCCTCTTCCCCCCTCTCTCCCCCCCTCCATTGGTTTCAGAACACAAATGAAAAGAATGAGGGGAGTTTCCTGCCCTGAGATTCAGGCATTTGCACCCTCCCTCACAAGATGGCTTGGAACAGAGAAGCATACAAAGTTTGAGGAGAGGGCTGGTTCAGCAGTTTAGATCACTGTTGCTCTTCCAGAAGCTCTGGGTTCCACTACCAGCATCCCTATGGTGGCTCACAATTTATAACTAGTTTCCAGGAATCTGACACCACCCTCTTCTGACATCTGAAGGCACCAGACACACATGGTTCATGTGAATACATGCAGCAAAACATGAAGATACACAAATAAATAAATCTTTTAAAAAAATTTTTAAAGAAAACTAAAATAAGCTTGCATTCAGCCATGAGTTGGCCTAAAAATTAGGATTCTGACTTCCCAAACTTGACTGGCCCCACTCCTTAGAAACCATGTTGATCAAAGGAGAAATTACAGGTTAAAATTTATGGTGGAACAAAAAATTGGAAACAGGGCGATGAGGCAGAGAGTGGGAGGCCACATAGCCTGGTTTTGCTTTGGTTTGGTTTTTTTAGCATAAAGCATTATGAATCTTACTGAACCTCAAGCAAAAACAAAAATAAGTTCCTTTAAAACATGATTATACATGTTTTAATATTTAAAGTAGTGTATCTTACCCATCACCTGTCTTTTTTATTCAGATCTAAGAATTAATCATAAAATGAGCCTCGGCACCCAGCTGAACTCTTCAGGTCCACCAGAGACATGTACTAGTTAGTTACTTACCTTCCTTATTGCTCGGGCAAAGTGGCTTAGCTCCCAGTGCATCGTGGTGGGGAAGCCCTGGCCCAGGAGCAGGCATGAGACAGCTGGTCATGTTCTTTCTGCAGCTGGGCAGCAGAGAATGCTTGTGTTCACCCCACTCCTCTTTTCATTTGGTCCAGGACTCCAGACCATGGCATGATGCCGCCTACATTTAGACTAGCCATCTACTACATTTAAACTCTCTAGAACCTGCCTCATGGATATGCCCCGAGGCTCGACTCTAAGGTGGTTCTGTGTCTTCTTATGAAGTTGACAACGTTAGCTGTTGGCAGAGGAAGACAAACATAAGAAAGCTTTAGAGAGATATTCGGAGCCATATATGTATATTTATAGTAAGCTATAAAACATTAAAATACTGTATATTATAGCTTATAATTATATGTCTGTAATGCACTTGGTAGTATATCTTATAATAATAACATTATGTAGTATAACATAGTTTATTATACAATTATAAGCTTATATATGTATAACTTCATGTATTATACTTACATATACTTTTCAAGAAAGTCATGGGAACCTTTTTTGTGCTTCACCTCATAATTTTGAATAAGAACCCTATCTCTGAGGAATTGCTTGGCCCAGCTTTGCCCTATGTCTACACCACTTTATGGGGCACATACCACAGCTGAGCTCAGTGATTGCTACAGCCACAATGCCGGTCAGCCCCCAGACGGTGTGAGCAAAGAGGCGATGTGCCAGTTAACCGGGTGAGAAATGAATGCAAATGGATTCCCCACTCTCCCAGCAGTCAGGGCTTCTACTTCTTGCCCTTCTTCGTCCCCCTGCCAGTTCTCAGAGAAAAAGATGAATATCAGCACTGGTGCTCACTTCATGTCTCAGTGACCTAGAAAGGAGTGTGTCGGCAAGGCCTGGCACTGTGCTAATGATGCTGAGCTGGAAAGCGAGAGGGGATGAAAAGGAGGACGGTGTGTTTTAGGGCTGCTTTGACAGCCCCAGTTCTTCCCCTACTGTGCTCTTCCTGGGAGCCTGGGTACCTGGGACTTCCTGGAGCTTGACCATAGGCATGGGTCTCTTCTTCCTACTGGTCCCTTCTGTTTAAGAAGACAGCGGTTCTGTCATGATAAAAATCAGTCTCAGTGGATTCATTTAGCTGAGTGCGCTCAGAGAGCTCTGTGATTTGAGTGGCCACTCCTTTGTATCAGGGTTTGAATTTAAGCAGTGAGCCCATTTCAGTCCCTGAGAGGCTGGTGGTCATCTGCATAGCTCTGTTTGGGTGAACAGGGAGAGGGCGTACAGTGGCTGCTGTCTGAGGCTGGAGAGATAGTTCAGTGGTTAGGAACACTGGCCACTCTCCTGCAGGACCCAGTTCAAGCCCACGTGGCTGATCACAACCACTGGTAACTCCATCTCCAGGGAATCTGGCGGTCTCTTCTGGCCTCTGAAGGCAGTGCTGCAGAGATATACATGAAGGCAAAACACTGATATTGATAGAATCAATTTTTAAAATTAAAAAAAAAGTGCTAGTGACATTAAAACAAAGAAAAATTAACAAAGTATCCCAAGTAAGGGAAAGCAAAGACAGATGGCAATGAAATAGAGTATATGACCTAGGCTGGGTCCTGTGCTAAATAAATGTTATGACTGGATAGGAATATGGAGCATAGGATTGAAGCAGCTGGCATATCCATGTTAAGTTTAGTAAGATTCACTCCCTCACCATGAACATAGAGAAGATAACCCTTTTTCACAGGAAATACACATGTTGTATGACAGTGTATGCAGCTTACCTCAGATAGTCTTCCATGTCTTTGTTAGCATGTAGATACAAACATATATGCATTCTCTTACTTACGTGCTCCAACATTATTCCCATAGTATAAGTGATGGCCGGAGTCATAACTCAGTCGGTTGATTCTTTCCTAGAATGTTAAAGGCCTCCGATTCAATCTTCAGTTATTACAAAAGAAAAATCAATTAAGTATCACCTATTATCAAATAAATATCAATGTGCATTCAGCTGTATATACTGATATATATGTGAGATCCAAAACAGACAAAATGTTACCAATAGATGATGGTGGATGGCAGACTACCATTCTGGCGATTCTTCTGATCATTGGAGATATTTTTTAAGATGCAGCTGTGAATAACTGGAT
The DNA here is from genome assembly GCF_000317375.1 of Microtus ochrogaster. Lineage (NCBI taxonomy): Eukaryota > Metazoa > Chordata > Mammalia > Rodentia > Cricetidae > Microtus > Microtus ochrogaster. The sequence continues at coordinate 29,925,566 of NC_022019.1, forward strand.
GTTACCCATCTCTTCCCATACCCTATGCATGCACATGGTATTGAAGCAGGGTTATGCAGTTGTGGAGGAAGAGACCTGGTCAGTGGTCCTCACCCACTTAGACCGTGAAGTCCAATATACAGAACCGTCATATACAGGCTGCCCGTGCATGTGTCAGCATTGCCAGGGTGTACATTTCAAATTTTTTTAAAATACAGATGTGAGCATTTTATGAGAAGTGAATGAATTCTGGAAAACCTAGGTGAGGTTGGCTATTGTTGAGACAAAATACGCATTTCCTTCTACTTATGGGAGTCTGTGAAACTGTGTGACACTTTCACCCACACGGACTTGCTAAAGGTGGCACTGGACTGAAGGGCTTTGTGTGACTTGAAACAGCGCTGGGTTGTGGTGGGCATTATCAGCCAGGTGTGGAAAGAGCTCACGTGTGGACACAGAAGGATAGTTAGAGGAGATACAGCGGACTGTGACTGGGGAAAGAGTGACGGTCTTTGAAATGGATTCATGTTGGAATATGTCACCGTTTGGATAATGGTGGATTAAGTCAGCAAAGAAGAAAAACATCTGAAGGTGGGAAAAAATCAGAAGCAAGTTTGGAAGAAGCAAAGAAATGGAGGAAGGAAGCAAAGAAAAGAGACTTATCTTTCAATTTATAAAAATCCAAAGCCTGGCCTTTTGTGTCCTCCTATTAATGACTGGGGCAGTGGAAATTCCCCACAGAGAACTCCTTCTCGGAGCTACAGATGTTGAATTGAGTCTCCAAAGGAGGCTGATGAAGGTAACAAATTGAGTATCTGTAGGATGCATCTGGGAACCAAACCCAGATAATGAAAAACTGAAGCTTCTGTGACCTAAATTCCTTCACACTCAGAAGAGAGGTTTAGGTGCTCGGTCCATATCAAAAACAACGTCTTGTAACTTGCCTGGGAAGACACCTAATTCACACCAAAAGGACACCTAGCCTCATGTGGCCTTCTGTCCTCACCCTCCACAATGAACAGCTACAGCCTTTACTTAAGAAGGTTAAGTCCGTTTACAGAAAAATATGCTATGCCATTGGTCGTAATCAATTTATTTTATGTAGCATTTATTTGTTGCCACCTGCTACACATTTTACACAAAAGTTGCTCAGTCCACCACTGAAGTACACCACCTCTAGGGGAAATGAAAGAGACCTAACGAGTAAATGGCCCCCATCCTGTGCTGTTTAGTCTTCAGGCCAAATCCGGAACAGGTTTGGAATAGCTGACTTCACCCTCGGGCTGCCACATGTTAAGAATGAAGCCTCTGGTCGCCCTAAAAGTGCCATGGGATTTGTAACAGCCCGGTGTGTTTGACTTCTCATTTTTATATGTCTTTGGGAAGATGGAAAGCCAAGAGCACAGCTGGGGTCTGGGCTTAGACTAGCTCAGGAAAAAGAGTAGCACACACTCAATCACCTTCCTACACAAGCAGCCAGATTTCCCCTAAAGATTCATCAAAGTGCCGGTAACATACAGATCCATGTTTCACAGACCATGAGGAGCTCAAGACAAACAGGTCAAGTGTTTGCGATTCGGGATGCTCTGGGGGATTGCGGAGTCCATGTGCCTAGTGCATGGAAGAGCCTGGCTTAGCAATTATGGGGCCTAGAGGGTCACTGAGGAGCAGAGAGACCACTCACCTCATGTGTACCCCATCTAATGACTCCACTTTCCTCTTGGGGTTGAAGTTGAGTGTGAGTCTAATTTGAGGGTCCGGGTTCCTGGTTGAAACGTTTAAAAATCTGTAGTACAAGGGAGCAACTGTCTAAAGACATACAAAGTTGGTTTGTTGAGTGAGATTACCCATAGAATTTGTGGGATCCGGAAACGAAAAATAAAGCCCCAATTCTTATGATCGGGAAAGTTTGCCTACTGCTCTATGGGGAAATGCTCTAAGAAATGTATTTGACAATGTGGGCCTCCTTAAGCGTGATTCTGTCTGTGTTCAGATCCTTCCACTTTCTATTGTATCCAGCTGCAGCCAGCACTGGTTCATTTTATACCTCGTCACAATTAGACAGGAAGCCGTAATTTGAAGGGTTTGTTAGCGACCCCGCTACTGTTTCCTAATGGTTTGTGTAGTTGTTAATGACCAGAGTGCCACACAGGAGGTCTTTGTAACAGAACTCTGTCACCACGGGGACTGCGCAGAGTGAGCGCTACTTAATCGCAGCCTCCAAAGATGAAAAAATGTCGCGTTTCTTCGGGAAACCTGTGAGGCTGAAATTCTAAAATGCCACTAATGTAGTGTCGACCGTGAGGAGGCTCCCATTTCCGGCCCCCTTTTCTCCCCTCTTTTAAAGGATTTTGGCAAAAAAATAAAAATTTTTAAATGGCATTTGTAATAGCAGAACTTGAGGCAACGGGAACTGTCTTGAATGTGTTGTGGAACACAGAAACAGGACCGGGTAAGCACTGGGTATGCCAGGGGTGGTCACAGTGAAGGGCAGGGCGTAGGGAGGGGCCCACATGCAGAATCACCATCATCTTGTAGGCCGGCCTGAGTACCAGCAAGGAAATTATTTTAAGATGCCAATTCCCAATCAGTGATAAAATATGACGGCGTATGTGTGCTCGTTTCTGTCACACAATGAGGTCTGAAAACCAAGCCCTTTATCTCTTTAGTGGGTCTCAGTGGCTGTTGGGTGAAGTTGTTGGCCGCAGTTGGACGCACCCACCTGCTCCGTGTGGCAAGGCCCATCTATTGACTCACCTCTGGTGTGGGATCTACTGAATCTGTGATTTGGTTGACCTGTTGTGTTTCCCACGGCAATGCAGCATCTCTAAGGTCAGTCACAGTAAACTACTGATCTAGGAAAGACTTGGAAGGTGAAACTGGCAGATCAAGCATTTTGACAGATGGGGCATTCAGTCACATAGAAGACTTCGTATGAGCATCAAAATCAGGAAATGTTACATATAGCTCATATATATATTGTAATATATATATATGAGCTATATAATATATATTATAATATATGTAATATATATAGTAGATTTGAACATATTCATATGTACTGTATATGCATAAATACATGTAGGTATTTATTCAGACTTCTGCCTTTAGCAAAAGTTCAGGAGGTACAAATAAATATAAATTTTAGATGAATTAGTAATTTTATAATAGGTATATATTGTGGGACATCTGAAACATAATTACACTAAGAGACTGTTGTGAATTTGAAATTAAAATTCAATAGAGCATCTTATACATTTTCTGGCAACACTGATATACATATTTATATACATATGCATATATGTGTATTGTGTCTGCAAATGTTTTGTCTGTGTCTATATGGGTGTCTATATTTGGTTGTGTATGAGTATGTGTGGGGGCTTCTGTTTGTAACCGAGCACACACACATAGACACTCACACATGCACACACACTTTAACAAGGACAAATTCAAGAGAGAAGACAAGTGTGCAAATACACCTAACTTTTCACTTTCTTCTTTGCCACGGGTTTCCACACACATCGCCTGTGAACAGGCAGTGGTAAACTGTCATGGCACCAGGTCTGCCATTTTCAAAGGAGTTTAAATCTCTTGAATCTTCCTTCCTGGCAGCCCTAGTATGAAGCCACTGTGGCCTGGAAAGCACCTTTCAAGTCTAGGGACTTAGTTTGAAAGGATCAGAGGTTCTTGCCGTTCTAAAACACAGAAGTTATGTTTGTGACTTCAAACAGTAATGTGAAAAATTTCAAACCACTTGCTGTATACAAGCAAATATCTTCAACACTAAGCACAAGCCCACCTAGCTGTTCTAGAACTGACCTCCTGAATTCACCAACTCTCTTGAGTCTTTGTCTGCAAAACAAGCATTGTATTGTAACCACCATGTAGTGCTACCCTAGGAAAACATGAAGTAATCCAAGTAACTACTCTATCCAACACTAAAGAGATGTAGTAAGGCTTGAAGAAGCATGGCATGCAAAACCTGGACACCATTGCACAGCCCCCCTGATCATGTGAGTTGCCCACTATTCCAAGAGGCAGTGCACACGTTTCTCACACTTCTGAGAAACATGACTGAGCCCCTAGCAAATAACTTTTTAAAGGACTGTGTTCTGTGGGTGGCGAAGGGCTTTAAAGAGCAAGTGGAGAGTCGCCCACAGCTACCATTGTTCAGTGAAAACCCTGCCAGAGTAAGTGTGGGCTTCCCTGGTATATGGTCCAAAGCCAAAATCCACTTCATGCTCGGAATGTTTGCTCAGTGTGCTGGGAGCATCTTGAGGCTATGAGAATAAATTTTCTCTTTGATGCTGACACATTAAAATAGATATTCCCAAATGTTCTTTGTAGTCACAAGATAGATAGCCTTTGAGAGTCTCTGTCACTGGTGAAATAGATTGTGCTGTTTTCAGAGAGGGGAGGAGAGAGGGAGAACGGGAGGGAGAGAGGGTGGGGGAGAGAGAGAAAATAACCTTTTCAATTATTTTTAGTTAAGGTCTGGAGCACAACGTTTCTAAGACACACAGTTCTTTTTACCCAAGTAAGGAATGTTTTTTAATTTTTCTCTCAGCTGTACAAATATATTTTCAAAGCTGCCATATTTTGAAAACCACAAATTCAAGAGCTTGCTATATAATGATATTATATTGCACCTTTATATCTTATCAATCATCATTAATCTGTAACTTCTGAGCAAGAAAGCAGATTTTGTTTTAAAGCATCTTCTGTTGACGTGTGTTTAAAAGTAACAAGAAAATGCCTTTCTAGGATGTTACTGGGTGATTTTAAACACTCGGTGTTAACCTCACTTTAAGGCCCCACCTTCTCTCATGTCTGCTTCTCTCTAGGATTACAGTGAACATGTCCAGATGCATTGCTGGTAGACTTGAAAGTAACTAGAACAAGCTGCAGAGTTTTGCCCCAGTGATTAATAGACTTCAACTGACCCGTCAAAACCATTTGTTGTTCCGAGTTGGCATAACCGTAACCATACCAGGTTTGTTAAGCAAGACTTTACTTGGTTCATTGCCCACCTTTGCCCGTTAGTGCAATACAACTGCATTTGACTGGATGTAACGTCAGTTCCGCCTCTGAAGCATTAACACATGTCAAACGAACACTGAGAAATACAAGCTATTGGAAAAGGGGAGACTTTAATGGACTACCTATGCTAACTGGTTTGCAGATTAAGTTAGATGAGGAACAATTTGTCTGATTTCCATATCTCCAGTGAGGTAAAAATAACTGAGAGCTTGTACCATTGTGTAACGAATGCTGGAGAGGTCTTGGGCCTTTCTTTGGCTCTCAAAATAGAAATCTACAGGAAGAACAGAAAGTGGAAATGCTGTCCCTGGGGAGATGGAGCAGGCAGAAGGAACAGAGTTGGGGCCAGTTTCACAAAATATTCACCATTCCATCCCTGCCTTGGTCACAGTATGGAGAAAGCCCACAGCTGAGTGACCCCTTCCACTCTCCAGACCTTAAGGAATCCTTCATATTTTTACTTTAGTTCTACTTCTTGCTAGGTGTCCTCAGGTTGTCAGTGTAGGAAAGAAGACTTAGTAATAATATCAGTCTGCTAATGCTGCTGTAATAAAATGCCACCAACCAGGTATTAGCTTCTTAAAATTGGAAAGATTTTGTTTCTAGGTGGGAGTCTCCTCCTGACCTCCAGAAGGTTGCTGCCTCCTTCCCGTCTTGGAGCAGCTAAGAGAAGTTGGAACTCTGCTGTCTCTTCTCAGAAGGCTCTGTTGACTTAGGACCCCACTCTTATGGTATTATTGAATCATAACTAAGTCCCTAAACGTTCTTCCATGAAAATGAATTGGAGGTTGGGGGCTTCACTGTAGGAATTTTTAGGAGATACAATTCAACACATAACCACAACTAGGAATAAAACAGAGTGTATATATTTTGGAGTCGATTCTAAATGAAGCTCTCTCTGGTCTACAAATGTCCTTCTGTCATCTTTGATAAACATGCAGTTAACATCAAAACACTGAGTGTCGAGAAATGTAAAGTTTTAGCAATAGTACAAAAGGCCGTTTTCCCTCAAGAAAGCTCTGTAGCTGGTCTTTGTCGCTGGTATTAGGCATCTTAAATGTTGATCTCCTCTTGAATGTTGCTTTTTTGTACAGCTGTTTTTATAAGAAGACTAATATTTTGAGTTTAATTTTACCCTGTAAACCACTAATCATTATCCAAAGGCAGGAGATTTAACCCTAATCAAAATCTATTTTCTTAAACACAGTAAATGTAAGCAGCTGTTCTGCTATCTAGTCCCCCCTTTTCTTCTAAACCACACCCTGGATCTAATAGCTTAGACTCACAGTCTAGAAAGTAGTAATTACTGGCTGTGTATCAGGAGAAGATAAGATATTGAAAAGTGAAAGGTAACAGATTCAAGATAAAGTCCTAATATGGATGATGGAATCAGAGTTATAGAATTTCTTGGTTCAGTTTCTCCTTTTGTAAGTAAAGATTGGGGGAGTAGGGGAGGTGATAAAACTAAGGAAGTCAGATTCTTTCATGCAAGGAAATAAAGTAGGAAATTTATTTGATAAAACTAGGGAACAGCTATTTCTTGGCATAAAAATAAGTTACTAATGAGAAATAATCTTTGGATTGTAAGGTTGGGGGCAAGCCCCCCCATCCAATGAAATCATAGAAGTGAGATTTTTGGAGAACATTTTATCTAGCTAACGTCTGTCATGGCAGACTAGAGAAACTCGGAGACCCAAGGCAGGCTTTCCCCATCTGTAAATGAGGATCGTCTTAAGGGAAGGTTCCTGGAGCAATCTCCTGCATAAACAATGTCAACCTAACACACATTCTACAAGCAATTTCTCTCCTCTTCGCCATGTGTGAAGTGTAAGGCCAATGTAAGAAGTGTAACAAGGAAGGATGCTGTCGCTGCTTGTTCAACCCCCTGCAGGGGCTGGCATTCACACCCGATGGATGCTCTATAAATGGGTGAGTTCAGATTAACTCTTTGTCCTCGCTCTGGCCCCAGCTGCTTTAAAGACTACCACCAACAGATGGAGGGCCTTCTCCACCTAACGATCCGTGGGAAATTTTCTTATGATTCAGACAGGGCAGTGGATCCAAACCACGATGCAGAGTTCAAGGCAGGAATTCAAGGCAGGGATGTCCAGGCTGGCATAACCATCTCATTTGCATCCTGCTCGTCCAACAGCCTGTGTGCTGGAAGCTACGTTAGGCATCGGGGGAGAAGTGCCATGGCATGCATCTCACCCCTTGCCCGTGAAGAGCTTTAGCAGGTCTCATGCATCAGCAGAAATCTGCCTGTTCCTCCTTTGCAACAGAGGGTGAGGAAGAGAAAGACAAAGCACCCTGTCAAAGCATCCGCTCTGCTGTTCATCTGGTGAGCTGAGTTGAACTCAAGTCTTGTAGATCTCTACTCTTGTTTCAATGGGGAGATCATGGCATGGCTTTATCGGAGACAAAGGGAGAGCCAAGAATCCATAGCTCACTGCCATGACTTTAGTTGCTTCGCTCCTCTACGTTGCTTAACTTAGCTGTAGATGTAGCTCTTCATCCGCCTCAGAGAGACACAGAAGTCCTCTATAGTCTAGGGTCTTGGCGTGAATCCCTGTAGAACACTTGTTAGCTAGGTGACTCTGCTGTGATTGCCTTATTTGTAAAATTGGTGATAGAAACAGCATTTTACATCCATTTGTTTGGGGATGAAATGGTGGATAACACAGATCAAACATGCATTCCAGGCAGTGTTCTGCACATGGCAAGCTCTCGGTACATGCTCTTTGTTTTCCGTCTGTGGCAGGCCCTAGACACAGGACTTGCTCTGTAAGTTCTCCTTCCTCTTGTCTTCCCCGGTTGTTCCCTCGAGCACACATAGTAACTCGAAATGGGGGTTTGCGTTGCGTAAAGAATGTTTTGCGTGTTTCTGGGAGACTTCTTCTGGACATGTTGCCTGAGGACTGTAAGGTCAGGCATAGCTAAAGCAGTAGGAAAGAATTTCTACCATAATGTCTAAACCCTACACACTTACTGAACAGGGTAGCCTTGGCAAGGCTCTCAATTGCTCTGCTCTTCACAGGCAAAATTTGAAAATGAAGAATTAAATTATATTGTAACTGGAATCCCCTTGGATACAGAAACACATGAGTCTGTCATTACCACTGGGTACGATTGTATGCCTAAGGCCGTTAGCTCAGCTGGTGAAAATGCAGCGTTGGGACCAAGCTAGGATCATGGGACAGCACCTGCCAAATGAGTTGTAGATTGCAAGCTACAAGCTTGGAGCAAGCTGTGGGCAGATGAGGTCACATGACAGTAGGTTATTTTCAAGTCAGTAGCTAGTCACTCTGAGCTCTGCTGACAATGGGCGGGTAGCTTCTTTTTCAGTAACTCAGGAGAGAATTGGAACAGAACAGTAGTACAATAAATGGTGTTGAAAGAAGGTACTTGTAACGATGTTCTGTGTGCTTCATGTTCAGTTCAACCCAGAGTGTATCAAGTGATCAAGTGCTATTGGAGAAAAAGAAATCTAAGGCAATGCAATGAGATAAAAAAAAAAGAGAAACATGGGCTTGAAGTTTATATGGTTGGAAAAAGTTAATTCAATAGATTGAGGATAGATTTAATAATGTCCTGAAGAATCCTTGAGTAACTGCAGCAGACACATGGAGGAGATGCTGGAGGAGAACAGAGTTCACGGCACAGGAGGGATGCCTTTCCCTCCTCAAGTCTGGGTCCCTGTGAAGGCGGGAGAGAGGGAGCCCATAAGCAGCACAGGTTGGCAGTTGAGTGATTCTGTTTCGGGGCCTAATGAAGTGATTAACATCAAACAAATTAAGGAGCCCCGAGGAGGCTGAGACGCTATCAGGAACCGCCTGGAACATGACATCTAGTTAGCACGGAGAACTGTGTCCTCACAGATCACTTCCTCCAGCAGGGTGTGAGGAAGTTCCCCTCCCAGGTGTGATTGGAAGAGATGGAGATAACCGGAAGTCAGGGGGCCGACTGCGATATATCACAGAGCCGGACACCAAGGCTGGTTTTGATCCACGTGACACAATGAATCACCCCTGCATCTGCTGACTTTGGCACCGAGGGAGCAGACAGTGCTAGGCGTTGGCAATGTTTCTAGTGAGGAACAGGAAGTTAACTCTGCCAGGAACTGTGCCTGTCTGAGACTGGGTGCTTAATAATGGAGGTACCTTCCAGTTCAGACCACTACCTGTTTCAGGAAGCCAAAACACAAGGAAGGCGAAAATCTTAGCATCTTTGGAAGAGGTGATTGTCATTCTGCCCTTTCTGTCTCACTTTTCTGATCTCGTTATGTATAAACATGATAAAGGGACCAAACACAAACATATTTGCTGGCCATTTGCCTGCTTGCATTGGCAGGTTGGCCATAAAACAAGTCAATTAATAAAACCACCAAGATATCAGCATGATAAAGGCAAGGCAAAAAAAATGTTCATTGCAGAATCATTTCACCACCCCTCTGGTCCTTCCTTACTGCTCCCTAACTCCAGCTTTTTGAATACACTAAGGTCCTGTTGTCACACCTCTCTTGGGTTGCACATTTCTTCAGATCAGGAGCTGGTGACTTAGTTCTCTGCCACTGCCCTGTTTCCACACAAGGTCCTTTGCACAATTCGGCTTGTCAAGAGCTAAATGAAATCATAGTTGCATGAACGTCACTAATCAAGACATACCCAGTCTTGTTGGGGAGAGGGACAGATGAGACTTGCTTGCACAAGGCGATGCTGAAACCAGGAGAAACTGGACGCCATGCAGTGGAAGGCTGGGTAAGGCGACAGGGTGGCCTGCTGCTTGGACTCACACAGCGAGGTGAAGATGAAGCTAATAGACCCCCAGAAGGCAAGAGGAGGAGCCAGCAAAGGAGAACCCCAGGTGAACGCTCTGACAAGAGCCAGCCTTTCTTAGAGGGATAGGAAATCAAAGGAGAACTCTCTATGAGAGGTAGAAATTAATCCTCCTTTCAACACCTCGTGGGAAGCCAGCATTAGAGAAATCACTGGCTTCCTTGATCATACAGCCTCGGGTCATTCCTTGTGAGTTCTTGTACTTCCAAAGGCCCCTAACTTCACAGATTAAACAGATTTTATACATTTACAGATACGGGGCTCATTAGTAGAGTTTCTGTTTACTGTGCTAGGATTGATTTTGTTTCCTTTTGTTTTTAAACAGATCCAGGTTTTGTCAGGTCCTGTTTATTCTAAAGGAAAAGAAAATAAGAATGAGGCTTCGTGAGCGGCAGCCTGCACCCACAATCATAGTGAATAGGCTCTCGGAGAGAGCGCGTTCATGTTGGGAAGCAATGAGAACTTCGCACAATTACGTCATCTCAAATTATTAGTTCCTGTTGTTTTCCGAAGTTTGTAAAAAAACAAATGATGTGTCATATGTAATCTCCTTTGTCCTCAGATCAACCATAATAAATATTAAGGGAGTGTATTTATTACAGAGCTTCTCTCCGGAAAGACAATACCCATTCATTTTAAACCTTGTGCTGACAGCCCTCTTACACAGCACCAGAATATCGAGTCTCAATTCTAAGTGATTTTTATGCAGAGTTTATCAAGATTAGGTAGGTGAATACTAAACTTTCCTACTTTTCTTTAATTCCAGAAAAGTCCCAGCTTTAACCTATAAATTTCTTCTCTCCCCTTGTCTCCATTTTTTCCTCCCGAGAAGTCTATGAAATGATAGTTAGAACACTCAATTCATATTCCGGGCTCCAGCCATTCTTATACTATCTCTCTGTCCTTTTTGCTTTTTAAAATTGAGTTGTTTGCTTGTTTGTTTCCTGTAATTTCTTGCTTTGGAGCCAGAGAGCATTATGTTAAACTAGGAAGTCATTCAGCCATTGCACAAAGGATCTCAGTCAGGATTCATCCATCAATCGTTCTTGGAAATATGCACCTTTGGATGTATATCTGATGCGTAAGACACTGAAGAAAATAATTGCTTTGGGTTTTTTGTTTGTTTGTTTGTGTGGTGGTGGTAGTGGTGTGTGTGTGTGTATGTTCAAGGAAAGATGTGTTTTAGTAATATCTCGAATAAAAGAGAGGACAGGAGACCTCAGGCAAATCCTCCTACACTCAAATCCCAGTTTTCTGTAATTCAGAAGTACCTTAACTTGACAAACAGAAAGTTTTGCCTCAGTTTAAACAAAAAGCGAATGTTAATGAAACTGTATCTGATCCTCTGGCTAATCAGGGCAGTGCCTAAGAACAAAGCACATTCCACAGGATAGGGAAGGAATATCTTTTCTACATTGTAGAGTTGAAGGTGTGACTGTCTTAGGATGTCATCTAAAACCTAGAAATCTGCAAGAGGGGAGCGCATGAGTCAATCAACCATTTCCGGATATCCCCAGACTCACGTAAGCCCCTTTGAAATGGGTGTGTACCCCTGGCAATAGAAACAGGAAGACGTTTTCTGGCTTTGCTGTTCTAATTAGCTCAGTCTTGCCTCCATTTAGGGCTCTGCAGAATATTACTAACTTGTGTAAAAGAAAAATAATGCATCCCATAGATTTGAATCTAAAACACCTTGGATTTGCCATTGATTTCTCAAACAAGCACAGGGTATTTCTTTCAAAAGTCTTTGAGTTCCCTGAGCTGACCAGGAGAGAAAAGTATTATAAATTCTTTCAACTCGAGTCAATTATATTCACGTATCCTGACCTCCACTGGTAGAATCTGAGGCCTTCAGATTTATTCAACTGAGTGTCTTGTCAGGCAAAATAACCTCCAGGCACGCATCCATTGGATATTTCTCTATGAATATTTATTTATTACAAAGTATTTCCTTCAATTTATGAAGTACAACATGACTTAATAAATTAAGAACCCTAAGAGAGACATCTGTAGATCTAATCTACATGGGAAGTAGAAAAAGACAAGATCTCCTGAGTAAATTGGGAGCATGGGGACCATGGGAGAGGTTTGAAGGGGAGGGGAGAGGTAGGGAGGAGAGCAGAGAAAAATGTAGAGCTCAATAAAAATAAGTAAAAAATAAACTAGGAACCCAAAAGTAGATAAGTCAGAAATTGAACCTTGACATTGTCTAACCTCAATAAGATTAGATCAGTTATGGCAACCTTTTCCACAACAGGAAATGAGACATTTAGTGAGTGGATAAGAAGAAGGCAAGTCTAATGATCGTGCCAATGTTTTATTGTGAGCTAACAGTATCTGTTACCCCCAAAATATGACTCTTTGGTTCCCTTATCTGCATTTGGTTTTCTCCTTTGCACTTCCGTGTGGTTGTCTAATTCCTCGTATAAAGTTTTTTAGTTGCTGCTACTCAGAGTCCAGCAAACAGGGAAACTGAAAAGTCTAAGCTCTCAAGGCTACACTTCTCGTTCCCAGGCATGTGTTCTCATAATTGTGAACGTCTGGCCCATCAGATCACAACAAATCTCATATGGACATTGTGGTTTGGGCCTGCTTTTGCATCCAGCAGTGGCATGAGGGAACTGAGCCTGTGTCTGTGTGTTAGCCACGTATTTAGTGAAAGAAAAAGGCTGCGTTGCCTTTTTGTCCTATAAGGCATCAGTTCAGGGCAAGTGAAGAACTGCAGAAAAACTTACAAGTTTCCTTCATCCTCTCCTGATGCCCAGCACAAGAGCAGGCGGGAGGCCTGTGTCCTGCCTCCCAGCACCTGCACACATCAGCTGTGGTACATGAGAGTCCGTGGCAGTTCCTTCTCACAGCATTGACTAGAGACCCTCTTACATGTGCCCTTTAGCTCTGTGAAGCTGGGGAGAATTCCACCTTCTACTACAGTGTGGTGGAATGTGCCTAGAATCTCAGAACTGGGGAGCTGAGCCTAGAGGGTCTAAAGTTTTAGGTCAGCCTGGGCAACATAGTGAGTTCCAGATCAGCAAGGAAGACTCTGTCCTAAATTATATATATATATATAAAATTCAGATAATATGGGACTCACCATAACCCATCATGAGCTCAGATCTCAGTGCATATAAAGGGAACTTTGCTCTCTGGTGATGTCACCAACACCTAGTGACGTTTCTGCTTAGCAGGTTTATGTTGAGAGATGCTACTGAGGTCTAGAAGGCAGAGACACAGGCAATGGAACAAAACATCTGATCCGGAGGACAGAGGGAAAAGAATCCCTAGGAATTCAGTTTTCAAATCAGAGAAGACAAGTCAAACACAGCACTCTTGACGGAAAGGTGGTTGGTAGAAGGAATTGGACTTCTCCCCTTTTCTTCGTGGCTGTCTGTAGTCCTTTCTCGGCCTCATCTCGATCGCTGGACGTGTCTGCTTAATGATGGAGGAGCCTGCAGAGTTGTCTTGTGCAGTGCACATAATCCGGCAGAAACTTGAGGGGGGACTTACCCTGCGTCAGGGGGTCTCGGTCACTACAGCAGTGAAGGGTGGCAGGACCACTGACTTCCCAGAGGTGGAGCTAGGTGGCTGAGCTTGTTCCCCACCACAGCTGACCAGGGAGCAGAGAGAGCAATCGCTGTCCACTACTGCAGCTAGGCTCTGCCTCCTAAAGGTTCTCCAGTCTCCCAAAATAGGATCTCCAGGGTTCAAAACATAATCCTGTGCCGGCATTAAACATTCAAATCATAACAATGGATACATAAGGATAATTATAAGGCAAATGCTTTATATTGATTGAAGAGAAAAGTGTCTCTGTCCATTATATATAAGATGTGTGTATATATATATGTATATAATTTGTATTCCATGTGTATGTTGTTCATAGGCTTGCATAACAAACATGATATTATCTTTTCTCTTCTGCATGTAACATCTGTCGAGCCTTCCAAGGTGAATGAATTTCTTTTGGTTCCCTTGTTTTCTCTCTGCAAACCACAGTTTTCTTCATCCTGTTTTTTCTCGTCTTCCTTCTCAAGCGGGAAGACAAAAGAGTACTGTGCCTCATGTTGGTTTGCTTCTTTAGAGCACGTTGTGCTCTGGTCTCATGGCTGCCCCAGAACTTTGTTTGTAAGAGCAAGCAGGGATTAGCCCTGGCTCATGACAGCTCCCTGGAGCTGCTTGAAAAAGAGCCTGGGTTATAAATACATAATTATAAACTTGTCAAAAGAGACATTATTTACTCATTTGTCTGCCATGGCTCCCTTCAGTCTACCTCGCAAGTAAATCTATATTTAGCCGCTATCATATTGATCTGCAACTGGAGTCGCCTGTAATGTTCCTACAGAAATACACCATTAAAAAAGGCGATGGGCAAGATCCACTCCAGGGTTCAAGTCGCATCTCAGTGGAAAGCGATGGAAGGGAAGGGGCAAACTGTCCCATATTCTGTCATTTTTCCCTTTCTTCATCCAGTTCTGAAATCATCTTACAGAAAATCTGGCCTTTTGCAAATATCATGCACCTTCTAAACTCAAGCATTGGGGAAATTCGTGACGTAATTCTCTGCCTGCTGGATCTGTGTGGTTTCCAAGTGTTCATCGCACCGCTTTGTGTTGTGTAGGGTGAGGGCTGGCGAGGGGGTTTGTTTTGGTTCTTTTTACACTTGTAAAAATACTAGTAATCTGGCAGCCTCTATGCCCTTAGTAATATTTCAGTTGCATTAAATAACAGATGCATGTCTCAGAACAATTTATTCATAAAGCAAGAAAGTGATTGGAATGAGTGCCGTATACATTAGCCCAGATTAAACATGTAAGGAATTGTAAGAACCCTGACTCCACGCAAGCTAGTATACCCATGTGAAACCTTTAAGAAAAATGCAGATGCTGTTACGTCCCTCTCTTGAAATCAAGGTTAGTTTTTGCAATTATAAATGATAAAATTAGATTTACTTCAGTGTTGTATTCATGGGTTGAGTGGGTAGATAGCAGTACTCATTTGAAGAGAGTAGAGAGTAGATAGAAAAGATCCAGTCTGCTAGATGGCTCTGTGACTACCTGGGCAAACAACCAAAGAGTAATTGACGTCATTGCCAATTTAGAGACAAGGGAACAAAATGTCTGAAAGTTTAAATGACTCATCCGCAGACAGTGTTAGCAGCTTTTAAAGGCTGTGACTTAAAGACTGCGGGCTCAGGATCAGTCATTTTCATGGCCTTGTTATATACAAACAGAGTTAAGGAAAAAGCCGATGTCATTTCCAGGGAGCCATTTACAATGGAGAGAAGCGTCTGGCCCCTATGACATGTAATTCTGTGCAACTCTGGATGTGTAAGAAATCTATCAATATGGTTTCTGTATTTCACACCCAATAGATGTGCACAAACTCTTGGTTCAAGGGGCTAATTAACTACCGTTTGGCATGAGTGTTAAATACTCCCTCAAAGCCCATCTCTCGCCTACAAAATCAATAAGGACCATATTAACACCCTCTTGTATATCCAATTCTGTAACTGGGAAAATGGGATCTGCCTGTTGATGAGACACTGTGGGAACTCCATCTTCCTATCTTAAAAAAAATAATACATGGCATTCAACACCATGGACCTTCTGGTCCCACGCAGAGATGGACCAGCACATCATTCTGTCTTTTTCTTTCCTTCTTAAACCCTTCAATCCTTATTTCAAACAAGTCATGATTTTCTTTCTTTCATAAATATGTATAAGAAATTGGGACTGTTTGGAAGTAGTCCCTGACAGCGAAAGCAATCAACTCCAAGTCAAGAGCACTCGAGTCTTTTTCTTTGTTGAACTGCTCACTGATATGTAACATGAGAAAGTCACTGCAAGTCTTTGGAGCTCATGTGTTCCTGAGATGTGATCTGTAATACTTGACACATAATAACACCGTCATAGATGTTACCTAGAGAAGCCTGTGAATTTTCCAACTGTTTCAGTCATGTGCTGAAAAATATGGAATTACTAGGAATGTGTGCTGTGTAGAATTAGATACATAAAAATGCATACAGGCATGAAAAAAATAATATGATTCAGTGTGTGCTCGAGCATTAAAATGTGCTTGCCCCTTGTCACCCAACTTCTCTGACCTTGGGCAATAAAGTCAGCAGCACTCCTTGGCATCAAGTCACCTGGATATGCTTGTTACCACTTAAGTTATACATACAAAAAAAGGTGCATGCTGTTGATTGACCCCTTGCGCATAGCTCATGAAGCACACACTAAGCTCATAGCCATGGCAGACGTGTCGAAATCAAGGCAGAGGTAGTGATAACTGTTAAATTGGTGTTGCAACTGTTAAGTGCTGAGCCCTGGGGATGTAGGTCTGTGGTAGAGGGCTCACTTATCAGGCAAACCGCCCTGCATTGAACCCCAGCACCAGAGAGAGCAAAACTGCTAAATGTTGATCCAGGATTTAAACTTGTACTCTCAGTCTTCCCATTGCCCCTCTAGTAGAAATCTCTTGACCATTAATGATATTGAATAGCTAAGGTAATTAAAAAATATCGAGTATTGTGATTATTGATGACTACTCTAAATAAATCAATATTTAAATTATCCTGTGGGTTTTTTGAAAAAGAAAGAAAGGAAGGAGAAAGAAAGGAAGGAAGGAAGGAAGGAAGGAAGGAAGGAAGGAAGGAAGGAAGGAAGGAAGGAAGGAAGGAAGGAAGGAAGAGAAAGAAAACCAGTAGTTCTCTGCACGCCTGTATCAGTTATCCATTGCTGTGTAACAAACTGAGAGGCTTTGATAAAAGCTAGCCATTTGCTTATTTGTGACTGTTTATGTCATCAACTTGGACTAGAATGAGCTCATCAGTTCTTCTAGTGACCCCTGGACTCACTCATGGTTCTGCAGAGTGATACCCCAGATAGCAAAGTGTCATCTGGGGTAGCGTGTCCCTGTTTTCTTGTGTTCTATCCCACAAGGCTGAGGCTTGTCTCATGGAGGTGCAAAGCCAGACCAAGAAGTTTCTTGAAGCCTGTGTTTAAATTACAGAACATTGTCTCCACTGCCTTATGTTGATGAAACAAAGCATTACCTTATGTCATTATAAACAGAGGTTGAAAATATCCCTGACTCCTAGTCAGGGGACATCACAAATCACATGACAGGGAACATGATATGGAAAGAGAACAGATCATTTCTGGCTTGATGAATCATTATAATCAACTTGACCTTTTAAACATACAACAATATGTGTTTTATGAAAATATGTTTTTTTTCTGATCACAAAGGTGAGGGTGGGCCACTAAATATTCTTTTCACACACAAGTACCTGTTTCAAGAAGAAAAGTTATTGTCTGTCTCTTAGGATTTGATTATCAAACTGTGATTAAAGATCATTGTGAAATGATAGTCATTTCGAATTTGACTTACATTTCTCCATCAAGTTACCTTAGGCATTGTCACTGAGGAAGGAAACGTAGTAGAATTTCAGTCGTGCTGTTCCAAATGGCTTGTGCCTGTGTGGGAAAGTCCCCCACACACGTGCTCTGACTGTCTCACCAAGGGATGCGCCTCCTTCTGTGAGTTTCTGCTAATTGGGCCAGTCACTGTATTAACATTAATTAGCAAATTCATCTTTCAGTTTCACTTCTCTGGGGGACAGATTCAGTTAAAGATGGGCAGGTAGGGAATTTAATTAATCTACCAATGAGTTAGAGTTTTCATGAGGTATTTTGGCCTCTTTTCTCTGTCTCTGTCTTTTTCTGTCTTTCTCTATGTGTGTGTGTGTGTGTGTGTGTGCATATAGTTAGATTTTATATACTTCTATGCACACGTTTAGGTTTTATATACATATATGTATATACATATGTGTAAATTTGGATTGAACTACCTAAAGAACTTTTATTCTGGTGACAAAGAAGCTTGGTATCTACCTCCAAAACAATATAGGTCATAAATAACAGCATCATTGTACCTTTTGAGCAATTTTAAAGTATATCTTCTTAGTGATAAAGCTTCTTTTTTTCTGTTTTCATTTTGTTTACTTTGTTTCTTGTACTTAACTTTTGTAGTGGTGGCCCTCTTCTGTAGTCAATGTATCAATGGCTAGATGTATAAATACCAGCCACTCATGTCCTCAGAACAAAGGGCGACACTGTGCAGGAACGCCATTCGATAGAGCTAATCTCCAATGCAATTAATGCTCACATTCTTTATGTGCCCTGTTAGAGTCTTGTTGTCTAAAGAATTTATTGAAATAGATACATTTAATTAAATTCTTTTCAGCGCTTGAGCAAAGATACAATTTAAGGTGTGACATTCTACTTAAAGAAGAGAAAGAAAAGGTTGAGTAGCTGATTCCCCCCCTCCCCCCGTGTTTCCTCTTGTCTTAAGGATGTGTAAATTTCAGTTAAGAAAGAATATATGGAAACTAGTCCTTCTTTTTCAGCTTCTGTGTGCGCAGTCACACATCACACTGCAGCTCTAAAGTGTTTTTCAGTGATACTGATGGGAAGTTTACAAAGCATGGACTGCTGTGCCAAATAAGCAGTGAATTTGCATGGAGCCTTAGATGCTAAACTTCTACTCCCAACTCCTAACTAAGGGATTCTTTTTCGTGTAACAATGAAGGGCTGTGAGTTTTCTCCACTACAGCACAACTGTCTGCTGGTGGGAATTCAAGGCTATGGTTTTCCATAGGCTTTGTTGTTTAGGTCCCTAACATGCACAGCCAATGGCAGGCAGAGGTCCTAACATCGTCATTTCCTTATGTGTAATATTTTTTACATGTTGTGTATTGTATGACACACGTGGACGTAAGACAGGAGCTCACAGAGTATTGATCCGTGACTCATCTCAGCACCTGGGGTGTAGAAAGGAGGATGGTGAGTTTCTGTCCAAGAGACTAAACAGATAACACACACCCAGAAAGGGATGCTGGTGGCTCAACATCACCTAGTCTGTGAAAGACAACTGACCTGCTTCAAACATCAGTGTGCATTCGCATGGGGGCTGGAACCAGCTTTTACTCTAAATCACATACCCTGTAAATGTTTTTTTTTCTTTTTTTTTTTTCTTTTTTTGGTTTTTCTAGACAGGGTTTCTCTGTGGCTTTGGAGCCTATCCTGGAACTAGCTCTGTAGACCAGGCTGGTCTCGAACTCACAGAGATCTGCCTGCCTCTGCCTCCCGAGTGCTGGGATTAAAGGCGTGCACCACCATCGCCCTGCTATACCCTGTAAATGTTAAAGAGAAAAGCCAACCTGTTGTCGATGGGCATGGGAGGCTCCCTCCAGTTGTTCTCAGGTTCTTTTGTCCTGAAATAGAAAATAATTCCACAAGACATAGAGTGTGGCAGAAGCAGAAGCAGCTTATTAAGAAGGAATATGTACACAGCGCAGTGACAGAAGTGATGGAGGGGTTGTGACTCCTGGTGGGTCACTTACACAGTGCCAGCTTTGCCCTGCGTTTGCAGAACTCGGGCCTTTCGTACAGAACGTCCCAGTCCAGCTCTCTGCAAACCTAGTGTTTCCTGTGCTAATTGCACAGCTTCTCTTTAATGCTTTTGGACCCCAAAACTGTTTCAGGCCTTCTGCTTTGTGGTGATGGAGGGTCTCTAGAAGAAAACCTAGGAAAGGAGCTCGAAATTTGAGTCAGAGGAGTGGGGTCTAATCCAGCTGAGTTACATTGCCCCATCTTTCCTAGCCTCAGTTTTCCCATCAGGCAATTGGAGTTGTCACTCTAATTTGCAGTGCTTAACAAATTGTCTGCATAGCAGATTATGAAGACGAACTTCCTCGCAGACCAGGGTCTACCATTCTCACTAATAGTCCTTGTATTTGCATTTAAGCTTCGACTTTTTTATTTACTGCAGTGTTCAGAATAAGGCGTGGAGACATTGCTTGGGAAAACCATAGGATCTCATTTTAAGTGGGAGTAAATACAGGTTGCAAACAGCCAAAGCTATGACAGGTTAATATAGTTTACACTGTCTTTTGAAAATTATTCCTACTTATACACTAGAATGTGATCATATCCAGCTTCCTCCATATTGCCCACAATGAACGCCATGTCCTCCTCCTGATTTTATTAACAATCCACTAAAACCAATAAGTGTTGCCCAAGTGTGCACAGGCTTGGGACTATCTACTGGAGCAGGAGTAACCTACCAGTGACTATCACCCCAAAGAAGAATGACTCCCCCCCTCCCCGGCAGCTGTCCAGTGCCAGGGGCTCCTCAGTCAGGAAGTTCCTCCCGCCCATGCTCAGACTTTGCCTGGCTTTATCTTGTTCAGGTCATAAGTGTAAGCAGCTTATGGCGCAGTGAAGGAACTGTACACATGAGCACTCCATAGCTGGGGTCGGGTTTTTATGGTAGATAAGGGAGAGAATAGCCCTGGGCATTTGGGGAGTGCCATTCCATCCCTCTCGGAATGTCAAGGAGAGGAGCAGACTGGAGATTGCTAGGGCTGTGGGAGCAGAGAAGACAGCGAACATGGTGGGAGAGTTCTGCCATTTGTAGTGGGTTATGTTAGAAAAAGCAGGCCAGGTTAGGGGCCCCCTGGGAACCAGTGTGAGGCTCTGATCTGCTGGAGGCTGTTGGAGCTAATAGAGAACGAGATGCCCTTTCTAGAGGCTGCGCACCTGTAGGAGCCGATAAAAGTAAGGTTTCCCTGGCGAACAGAAACCCACCTTACAAGGTGTCTGAGGCATGCCGAGTGTTTGCTGGGTCAGAGTCCAGCCTGAGCCGACACCAGACTGCCATCTTGGGGATGTGGGACCTGACATTATGTAGATAATCCCAGCTGCAAGGAGTGTGTGCCGACACATCACATCCGGAAGGCAGCATTTCGCTCCTCCTCCTAAGGAATACACAAACACTGGCAGAGCCTTACTCTCAGAAACACCCCCACCTCATACACTTCTAAATCAATGCGTTCTTCAGGCCCGTCTGAATGGAAACTGCAGCATCAGATATGCCGACCCCTCTGTCTAAAGTAGGAAATTAAAAGAGGAGGAAAAATAATAATAACTGGAATTGTGTGTGCCCACTGCAAACACAGAAGTCTTTTCTTTCATAGAGTGTTCCAACACCCAGTGGCCATAAAGCAAGAAAGACAGGTAGGTAGCAGGGTAGACAGTGGCCTTGTTCCGTTACTCTTTCTCATCAGTGTTCAAGGATATTGAGCGCTGTGTTTGACAAAAGGGTTCACACTGCAATTACGAAAACCTGTTATCCCTTCTACAAAGCAAATGCATCCACATTCTTTCTGATATTAAAAAGAAGCATGAACAAAGAGGTCGCCATCCTAATTTCCTTCCTGTCACCACGACAGACACAATATCCAGCAGCAGCCCAGAGAAGGCTAATACTTCCAGGTCACAGCCCCTCACTGAGAGAAGTCAGGGTCGGGATTCCAGTGGGATCTCATGGTGAAACCCCTTGAAATGCTGTTAGCTGGCTTTCTCACTGGCGGCTGAATTTCTTTACCTTGTAGACCCCCCCAGCCAAGACTGGCACTAGAACCTCTCATTCCCATCGTCAGCCAAGACAGTCTCAGGCAAACATGGCCACAGGCCAGTCGTCCCCATGCAAATTTTTCACTTGAGGGTCCATCTCTGGACCTGTGGATTGCGTCAAAATAAAAACTAACCAGCACCATAGTTAAGAACGCGGGCTTAGTCTCGTTCAACATTAGGTCTCATCTTTGCTCTGCTCTTAGCTCATTGACCATCCCAGCACAAATGATATAATCTATCAGTTCCTTCGTTTCCTCAAGATAATGGACAGAATCAAACTTAGGCAGGGGTGTTCTGTGGAAACAGAAGTGAAATTTGCTGGCGCTGGGCACCACGGCACATAGCAGATAGAAGCAGTTACCCATGGCCACTATTTAAATCCGGGATGGTATTTCCGTCCCACTCTGAAATTGAAACACAATCGTGGGATAATGGCCGTCTATTGAATTTTGACTCTGATTTGGATCCTATCAGAGAACATGGAGTAGACATAAAATTCTCTTATTTCAGGCTGCAGAGATCCCTGAAGCTGCTTCATAAATGGGTCTCCAGTGAACTGAAATTGCTTGATAAGATCAAGTAACCCTTCCAACCAGCAGGGCCTTTTTTTTTTCCTCTGATAAAATGAGAAACGTTGCGCGTTTTCAGGGAAGCGGCAAGGCTGTCAGATGACTCAAAAGATAGGAAGTCGGTTCCGCTCCTTAACTTCCCACAACCCAAATCAAACTCTCCATTCAGACTGTGCCCGGTGCACACCGTGGATAAATGACAGAGAAGCAGCTGCCTCGGGCTGAATCTTTCATGAGATAGAAGAGATGAAGACGACAGAATTTGTTTGGGGCTATCAAGACAACATTTTCTGTTTTGTTACAGAGGCAAGGAGAGTCCCAACTCACTGGCTATTCTGCATCCGAGCCCCAGCGCTCGCCTCTAAGACCAGCGCAGATCTGCTTGTTAAACTGCTTTTTTACAGACTCTACAACTCTTTCTCTGTGATGTGGGCCTTGGGAAAGCTGTGTCCTTTTTTTATGACCCTCCTGTACCCCCAGGCTTCCGCACCTGCTACAGCCCTTGGTACCAGCAGAGCATGGCAGAAGCTCTCCATTTAGAAGCCTCTGTGCCCCAGGCAAAAGGCTTCCCTGAGAGACCTTTAGTGTCCTAACCTTTACAGCAGGGGCTCTTAAATTTGAATTTGCATAAGAATCACCGCAGGGGATCCTCATTAAAAATTCAGGTTCCACCGCCTCTCTGCCCAGTCCAAGTCCTTAGGTTTGAGTGGATTTCCAGACTTTGCATTTTCTAAGTTATCCACCTCAGTGTGATGCACGTGGTCACTAGGAAGACAGCTGAGGCTTAATGCTTTTAAAAAATACTATTTTATGAAATATGTGATTATAGAAACGCTTGTGTGTGTGTGTAAAATAAATGGCCTTTAAAGGGATTCACACGTGTTCTCACATATCAGAAACAGTACCACGTGTTTGTGTTCTTCAGTGTCCTTTACCTAGCCTCTTCAGGAGCAATGGGGTGAAAAAAGAGAGACAATAATAAATAAAAATAAAGTTACCCATTTACTGCTTTTTAAGTGGTGGTAGAAGTGGTAGAGAGAGAATGAAAACTTGGGCATTGGAACAATAATGATCATGTTTTCCTCATTTACACATGGAAACAAAAACTTAGCAACTCTCCGGAGCCTTACCCCAGAGCTCGGGGGCATGGGAGGCACCAGTACTGATTTTCTGTTTTCTGTCCCCGGAAAGGTAGTTCAGAAAGATGCTGTCTCTGTGCATCCTGTACGAACTCCCACCCACCTTTCCCTGCAGTTGACTGGCTTATCGTATGGTCTCACTCTGCTTTCTATCTGAAACATTAGAGTAGATATCGGAATGTAATTTCCAGTATCAATGGAAGACACACAGAGCCAGTGCTCTCCTCTGCTGATAGACCTAACGATGGGGTGGATTTGGCAAATGAAGAATGTTCTGTATCCTTCTAGAAATAAGGAAGGCTCAGCCGTTAAAGGCTAGGCTCACAACCATAAATAGAAATAAGGAAGGCAGACTAACTCTTGGAAAGGCTCAGGGCCAAGAACACACCGCTGTAGTAATAAGGGCTGCGGGGCTGCGTCCCCTGCACCCCTGGCTGCCTCCGGCTAGCTTTACCCGAAATAATTACATGGACACTGTATTCTTTTAATCACTGCTTGGCCCGTTTCTATCTAGCCTCTTTTAGGCTAATTCTCACATATTAATTTAGCCCATTTCTAATCATCTGTGTAGCGCCCTAGGTGCGCTTACCGGGAAGATTCTAGCCTATGTCCATCCTGGGTCGGAGCTTCATCGTGTGGAGCTTCATCGCGTGTATCTTCCCAGGAGCGGGGAGCATGGTGTCTCTCTGAGGCATCTATCTGCTCCCGAGAGGAGAGCTGTGGAGTCTGAGCTCACTTCCTCTTCCTCCCAGCGTTCTGTTCTGTTGACTCCTCCCACCTATCTTCTAACCAATGAGGGCCAAGCAGTGTCTTTTTATTTAACCAATGACCTTCCTCCATCACACCGCCATCCCCGTGTTATTCCAAATGCTTCTCAACTCAAACGTGCAAAGTCTACCACTCGCCTTCGCCAGGTCATCCTGACACCCTCACACCCGCAGGTCACGTGACACCCTCACACCCGCAGGTCACGTGACACCCTCACACCCGCAGGTCACGTGCTTGCTCATTTCCAATCCCCATTACCCACTCTTCCTCTTTCTCTCCACTCCTGCCTCTCTCCTTTCCCACTTCCAAAACAGTAATCCATAATTTGAGGTAAATTACGTAATATTTCTCTTCCCAAGTCTGATTTGCCTGAATAACATGACCATCTCCAGTCCTACATTTTTCAGATGAAATACCTTGTCATTTTTAAGTCCTTTTTAAATTTTATTTTTATTTATGTGTCCGAGTTTATGTGGGCCAGATGCATGTAGACATGTACACAATCCAAGGGCACCAGACCGCCCCAGGAATGGAATGGCTGACCCTTAGGAGCCACCTGTCATGGTGACAGAAACCAAACCTCCAAGAGTAGCATTCTTAACCGTAACACTCTTCCTAGCCCAGATTCTCTCTTCTTATTTATGGCTGGATAACACTCCATTGTGTACATAAACTAAGTTTTCTCTGCTATCCAACTGTTGGTGGACCCCCAGACTGGCTCAGTATCTTAGCTATTGTGACATGCATGCCACAACAAACACGGATGCACAGGGAGGCTGACCTGGATTCACTTATGTCTAGACCCAGCTCTGTTCCAGCTGGGGTCTGCGGTTATTCCATTCTTGGTTTTTGTGAGGAACCTGGTCACTAAGCATTGGAATAATTTACTCTCCCACCAACAGTTACCAAGGTTCCTTGCCCCAGGCTTCCCTAGCATTTGTTCTTTGTTTCCTTAATGTTAGGCTCTATGAGCTAAAAAGGAAACTTAACATCCTTGTGATCTGGGTGTCCCTGATGGTTAACATTGAGCATTTTTTCATACATATCTACATGGTTGACCCTCCACATTTGCTTTTGAGAACTCTTTGTTTAATTCATTTGCCCATTTGTTGATTGGATGATTTGCTCTTAAGTTTTAAAAAGATTTATATAGCCTATATATTAAACCCTGTCTGATACAGAGTTGGCAGAACTGCTTTGTTTATTCAGTTATGTGCACTGTCTCTTTGCTGTGTCCTTTTCTGAAGGGAAACATTTTAATTCGTGCAATCCCACTGGTCAGTTTTTGGAACTGTCCCTTGGCTATTCAGTCCTTTGCAGAAGGCTGTGCCTATGTATTGGTCTTGAAGTTATTTACTCGAGTGTTTTCTGGGTCTCACATCCAGGTGCTTGTTCCACTGAGACTTGATTTTTGAGCAGGGTGAGAGGTAAGGATCTAGCGGCACTCTTCCACAGATGGAGATGCCGGTTTTGGGAACCATTTGTAGAGGAGACTGTCTTTTCTACGGTGTATGTTGTTGGCACCTTTGGCAGGGGGTGTAAGAAAGCAGGTGGCTTTCCTTGCATGGGTTTCTTTCTGGGTCTTCTCTTTCTTTGGTGCACGTGTGTTTCTGTGCCGGCAGCATATCGGCTTTCTCCAGTGACATGTTGAGATATGAAATGAACGCCGTGATACTTGTGCTGCTCTTCCTGCTTTATGATTGTTTGGCTATTGTGAGAATTTTTACTTGTGTTTTAGTTTAAGGAGCTTTCCTGCTTGTTTGTTTTTGGTTATGTTTTGCTTTATTTCCTATTTTCTGTGGTGTGACATTATCCCTAAAGAACACTTAGAGAATGACTTGGCCTGCCATCATTTTAACTTCCCCTTGCCTGCCCTGATGCCCCAAAACTAGGAGGATCCTCAGTACTGGGGAAGCAGGCGCTGTCAGACTCCTCCAGGAGTGAGGGACGTTCCAGAGTGATATCCTAACGGTCTGCATCTTCGTGTTCAACAGCTGTCACAAAATTACACTGTGACACAAAGCCAAGAAATAGCTGATAGAGAAAGGTTTTAAACCATCCTCTTTTGTCGTCTGTCCCTTAAGACTCTGGCTGAGCATTCCAACGCCTCCTGAAAATCACCAGTGATACAACTGTCCTCTGCCCTCAGCTCATTGCTGGCGTCCCCCACCAGTTCAGTTGCTGTCACTTCCCTTTAACTCAGGCCACAGCTCCCATCTGCCACCAGGTTAAGGCAAAGTCCCTCTGATTGGTCAAGTCTCATCAGTAACCTGGTGTTGACCGTGATCTTACAGAACATGCGACACATGTGTTATTACAGTCAACTGCATTTCCTTCCAGTGCCTTCATCTCTCTACTACCCACATCGAGATCCTCCCCATAGTCCATAAATTCATGTCTTATGTGATACATTTTTGATGAGTATTCACATTTCCCACTAGTGATAGATCCCTCCTCCCCAACTGTCCCACTTACTAGCCACCACCATTCATCCAAGCTTGACACCAGCTCTTCTCTCAACAGTATCGCTGAGACGGCCAATAGATTCTCACCATCATTATGAGGAAAAACAACCAGTGCAGCACCACAGTAGAGCACACTCATCAAATATTTACTTTAATTGATTTGGCTTAGAGCAAGTTCATATACATAAGTAATTTGTACTTAGTGAGAGCCAGGTTCTGAGATGAACATGGAAAATGTGGGGCACAATGAAGCGTTTGGAGCTCCTTTCTCAGCATACCCATCCAGTGACCGAGTTCACACTCAAGTGTAGAGAGACAGGCGTGCACACACATATCGTTTCACTGTGTAACAGTGCTTCATCTACACCAGGAACTTCTGCAACTTAGCCCTTTCTCTTCATGATATTGCCTCTCTTCTACAAACTTCTCCAGTGACAGAAACAAGGCCTGAATCGGCAAGAGCGATACTTTCCATCTTGCAGAGGGTACTAAAAAAAAAGGGGGGGGGGGAGCCTGCAGCATTTTGCCTCCCGTGACTTCGCACCCACACATTTGCTTGAAAGCCCATGATGCACTGGATCTTCTCCAGCCTCCGAGCAAGCAGAAGCTGACACAGACTGGAAATCCAGGGACACGAGCTAAGCCCAGATTGGCCACACACAGATAGCTCTAAGCAATCCACGCTACCTCTTCAGATCCCAACCCTCCTCCTCTGCGAAATGTGGAGCCGTCCATGTGTCTGCCTCGAAAGATGGCGAGAAGAGCCTTGCGTAGAGGGTTTCTGTGCTTCACAAACATCACCCGCTGCGTTATCCGAGAAGAGCCTTGCGTAGAGAGTTTCTGTGCTTCACAAACATCACCCGCTGCGTTATCTCCTCGAGGTCCGCAGTCCCGTTGTCAGTGACATGCAATGAGCACCACTCTGAGGGCGCTCTTCCAAACCAAGAGTTACTGCATGAATCCTTGTCCTATACACAGAAATCAGTAGTGTGGGCCTCGGGACATGGCTCTGCAGGTAGAAGTGCTTGTTGGGAAATCATGAGGCCCTGGGTTCGCATGCATAGCCTTCACAGCACAGGCGTGGTGGCTCGCCTGCAAGTCCAGCCCTGTGGAGAGCAGAGACAGGGGGAATTGCCAGGGCTTACTGGCAGCCAGCCTAAATCTGGCTTCAGTGGAAGACCTTGTCTCAGGGCAATGGGGTGTCGAGTGATGAAGCAGGGTCTTCCACCCCCTCCTCTGGCCTCTGTGTGAGCATATAGGCATGTGGATACACCAGTGTGTGCATGCAAGGCACACACATGCGCATGTACACAAACACAAGTAAGATAAATATAAAATGAGAAATTTATGGTTTAGAAACAACAGGAAAAGAAACTTTAGGACGAGATAGTGGGTCAGACCTACAACCGAAGGCTTCTGGAAGCTGAGGAAGCAGGGTTGATACAAATTCAAGCCAACTTGTGCTACAATAGAAAACCTGTCTCGAGTAAAACAAATTTAGTGTGTGATCCTTCACAAGAAAGAAAAAATAATATGATAAAAGAATTAGACCCAAACATATTTTTGCCTACTTTAAGTTAAACGGGTCATCGGGTGACTCTAAATCTCAGGTCAGGATCTCCTCTTCAGGACATGTGTTCTACTGTCAGGATTTAGACTAAATTATACAAGTTACTGTTAGGGCCTCTGGGGAAGGGAACCTAAGTTAATAGGTCAACCAAGACCTCCCTGAAATAGCAAAAGTTCGTATCTCCACATCTAATGCAATCATTTATTTTCCTCTTAAGAAGGCTTTATTTCTTCATTCTCGGAGGACTGGGTGCTGCAGTAGCAGCAATACAGCTCTGAGATCTCGGTCCTTATCTGAATGAAGGTTTGCATTCACTCGGGTCTCACTCCCACCCCCTGCCGTGTTTTGCTACCTTCATTCGCGGGTCACCAGAACCCAATTTGGTGGTAATACTGCCAGGTCTTGAACATTGCCTGTCACTAAGGTAGAGGGGAAAGGCTCCTGAAAAATGTTACCAGCCATTAATGGCTCTGGCTAGAGCTGATACACAAACCTTGCCTCCCAAGGCCTCAGTGACCAACTATAAGAATCCAAGAAACACCTGGTGAAGCGAGGCTGAAAGTGGGGGAGCTAGCAGGTGTCACAGATGGTCTGTAGCATGGGAAAGAGTCCTGTGGGGTTAGGTGACTGTTAACCCCTTTTGTTTCATGGTCCAAGGTTAACAGAAAAGCAGAGGGGGATGGGGTCCAAGTGGTCTGGTTCTGTTCTTTCGGGGTGCTCTTGTGTTTATGATCCACACCTTTAGGGGTGCAGCAGTTTTCATCCTGTTGCACAGTGATGATTAATAAAGAACCTGCTGAGGTCATTTACAATTGCATGACACCGCTGTGTTCCTAAAATGCTTCTCAGGCTTTGAAACATGTTAGTTTTTTTCACTAATTATGTCGTAGCATATTGAAACCTTACGAAAAATAAAATGGATTTTTTGTTGTTGTTGTTGTTGTTTTTTCATACTGAGAGCCTCGTTTGAAAGCTGTCTGGAAACAATGGCCTTTACATGAGACATTTTAGTCCTTCACTCTAACGACAGGCAAG
Organism: Microtus ochrogaster; assembly: GCF_000317375.1. Classification (NCBI taxonomy): domain Eukaryota; kingdom Metazoa; phylum Chordata; class Mammalia; order Rodentia; family Cricetidae; genus Microtus; species Microtus ochrogaster. The sequence continues at coordinate 29,954,443 of NC_022019.1, forward strand.
CTAGAATGAGGCCAGAAGAGCCTGCTCCAGCCTTGATATCTGAACAGTGTAGACTGCCTGTTTCCCAAGAGTCGTGAATACCCCCGAGGGAAGCATCCTGAAAGCTGAAAGAAGCTTTTATATGCACCGTGCGTGTACATGGAGGCCAAAGACTATTCCTTCCTCCCGGGACGCATGATGGCAGGAAGCCATCTAGAGTTCAGGTGGGGTTTGCAGGGAGCCTTCTCCAACACACAGACAGTCTCTTGGGTTTTCACTGAAAGTGTCTAGACAGAGAAGTTTAAAGGAGGAGTGTTTGAAAATGCAGTTACCAAGTTTGGGAGCAGTGAGCAGGCAGCTACCGACGCGGGCAGAAGGAGGCACTTACGTCTAATTTGCAGAAAACGAGACACCGCTTCAAAAGTGTTTCCCTGCTGTATTGCTGGAATGCAAAAGTCTAAATATGGTAATGTGAAACACGGTTGGATCTGGTGGGAAACGAAATATGCTTTATTTCGCAATCCCACAGAAGGGAAAACATTTTGGCAGTTAGAGAGTCTAGGAGAATGAAGAGTCACAGCAACACCAGTCAGAATTGCTCTTACAGAATTACCTTCATCCCAAACACAGGATATACTTAATATACTGTTATTCGACATCCTTTTAATTACTCTTTTCATTAACTTTTCCTAATTGTTTCTAAGTATTATTTGCCTTTGGTGAAATAATCTTACTTTTATGATCTCAGAGAAAGTAGACAGGGGGATAATTACCCAGGTATAAGCTAGCTCTGTGGGTGTTCGTTTTCCAACACACAGAACCCTGGGAGGGTCTGATTAGCAAAGACTGTTTTATGTAGAAACAGCCTGGGAATATTTGTTGGTATTTCTTTCCGTGTTGCCATTCAACCCTAAATGTCTTAATTCCCATTTTACAGTTGCTCTGCGAAGCATAATAGCCACTTGAAGCCCATAGCTATAGAAACTACAGAAGCCAAGGAGGGTTTTAATTACAAACTCCACTTCAGCGAAATTGCTGGCAGCGGAAGTATGGCTGTGCAAGGATTGGGGTTCAGATGTGGTAGAGGGAGACACACATTTGCAGTTGGGTGGGCCTCTCCCTGCTCAGGGATCCACCTTGAGAAAGACAGCCTCCTCACTGCTGACCGGTGGACCCTGTGTGAGCTTGTGGTTACTTTGTCCCATGAGAAAGCAACGGTAACAGGTAGTGCCAATGCCCTTGAGGCTACAGAAGAGAATGAAAAGGTGATGTAACCCACTGAAGAACAGACCGACCCTTGATCCTAGTTTACCTGAAAACCAACCATTTGAGTGATGGTCCTAGAGACCAGACAACATCACTGTCATGGTGCCCACAGTAACAGATCTTCTAAGATCTTCAGTGTTGAATGAATGGCGCCCGAGTCACCACCCCAGGGAGATGCCTAGAAAGCCAGGAAGAGGGGAGACTTACAAAGAGCTCTGGCTCTGGAGTGAGCAGGGGTCAGGAGCTAGAAGATGCTGGGTTTCTGTCTCATCAGTGGGAAAATTGCTTTGAGTTTTTTCCTGGAGTCACTGGGAGGGATTAGAGGAGTTGCCGGCTCTAAAGACGGAGAACACGCACGGCCTCGATGCACTCACCTAGAAGGAAGAACTCCTAGAACTGATTTTCCTTACCTTATACATCTGTCCCCCAGCCCAGGAGTTCTTCCTGTGCCTTCAGGAATTTCACACAAAGAAGTGCGGCAGAACAGATAGTACTGAAACCATGTGGGGCGTCTACCCACCATGGCGAGCCAGCGTTAGGATGGTAGAGCCGCTCATTGGCCATCAATGTCCCATAGTTGATTCCTGAAGTCCTGTAGACCAGAAAGACTCTTTCCATCACGCCCTCAATCTCTCAATTCCTCAGACAATACCTGGATCCATTGCTCCACAAGCTCTTGCTTTTCTCTTGGTCGACTTAGAGGGGAATCCACACAGAACCATGGGGAGCTTGTCAGGGTCAGAACTGAATCCATGCACTGGCAGCTGCAGCTCTGGAGCCAGTGGTCAGCCTCAGCTCCAAGAACTGTGACAGAATTACAGACAACCAGATACCATGTCTTTAAACTGCCCACCATAGAGATTAGGATATCACTTCAGAGTGGACAGATTTCTATCAAATATGGACTCCTTTTAGGAGTCATTGTCACGCATACCCTGTAATAGCAAAGCCCACTTAGTCCTCATAATACAACAATAAAGGTGGCATTATTATTATCCCCTCCATTCAGTTAGGGAAGCTGAAGCCAGACGGGGTCATAGGGTAAAGGAGAAACAGATGTGAAGATCCTAGACACCTTTAAAAGAATGTATGGCAACTAGCTGTGTCCCCAAAGCTATGTTGTTACCGCAATCATGACTGAAACAGTCTCTGTGATGAACGGCAGGGCCCAGGACAAGGTTGAGTGTGTACTACAAATTTGGGAAATTTTCACGAATTTCTTGAGTAAATAAATGATAAGGATTGCCATGCATGGATCTGTCTGTGGATCCAGGAGGACCCCTCCAGGGATCCTCAGGCTGGTGACAACCAACCCCAAAGAGTGTTTGCTGAGACAGCTCACTGTCATAGAGACAAGGAGAATCCAGCCATAAAGAAAAGAAAATGTTGTTAAGCAGAAAAATTAAAGCTGTTGTCTTGGTCATTGGCCTTGGCGTCTTGCTTCTGCAGACCCACGGTCAGAGACATTTGGTGGTGTGTATCATTATTGCCACACAGATAAGCTGTAAGAATACAAAGGGCATCCGAAATGCTTTTATTTTCTGATTAATTTTCTATAAAACTGTTTCTGCCCACCAACAACATACAAAGGGCAGTTTAATAGGCATACAGTTATTAAAAATTAATCTGAAACGCAGTTATCCAAGGTTTTTCTTAGTTTACTGTTATTAAAAATGCACATCGATTGTATGAAGTATTTTCAGCCCTCAACAGATCACAGAAAGCAGTTTCCTTTATCACTGAAGGGGGAGCTAAGCAACGGGACAGCACATGCTGTTTCTCTACAACCAGCTTTCTTAATCTTGGGGTCAGAGAAATAAATGTCAGAAGAAGTAGTACTTTTCACTTAATAAAGCAAAATGCAAACAAAGTGATCTGTATATTAACGCAGAAAATAAGGCATCTTTTTTTAACGGTTTCTAGCAGGACAATTTGGTTTAATAACTTCTTAAAGTGAAGTTTCAAAATCATGTCTTGCTGACCTAAAGAAAAGAAAAAGATTTCAAGGGTCAAACGGCCACTCAGTCTCAACACTAAAAGGCCTATCGGGATGGAAAAGGCCTTTTTTTAGCTTTGGTGGATAAAGAACAATTGAAAAGAACCACAGAATAGTTATTTTCTAGTGAGCAAAGATCTCTGTAGCAGACTACGGCATTTCTTACTAAGATGGAGCAATGGCCTGCTTAAAACCTGCTGCTCGGGGTCTGACTAGCCCATTCATCCCTAAAAATACTTCTTTCATAAGACTTTGTTTAGCTGTTCTCACTTAAAGTTTAAACAGGAACCGATAGTACTCCAGCTATTTGCTTTCTTCACTCGAATTTTCCCCCTTAGGAAAGAGACTACCCTGCCATGCCACGGCACACAGGGGCCAACACCCAGTACACACACCAGGCTTGGCCTGGTGTCTGCCACCCACAGGCTGGCGCGGACGAGAGTATTCACAGGCCTGCTTTGAGAGCGTGTTTGTACTAGAGCCTTATAGAAGTCTTTAAATAGCGGAAATGTGCATTTTTGCCAAAGTAAATCTCTCACCTTCAGAAGCGTTTCTTGTTTGTTTGATTTTTGTCGAGGACTGGTGACGTCAACACCTTATCTGGGGGGCCAGTATTGCTAGGTCTGTAGCTGCCCTAGTTTTCCCTTTCTTTATCTTTCTGGTCATTAAAACCAAGTGTGATGAGCGAAGGCTTTCGATTCAGCCACAGCCCATTTCTTTTCGATTCTGTAATGCCCCATAAATTTGCATCAATGATCACCTGCTCCTGGAACCTCACACCTGCAGGACTGGAAGACCATCCGTGTGCTTTATGGGTCTCGAGTACCGGGGTCTGGGCCAAGGTGGATGCCTTAGGGAAATAGAGCTCCAATGACTGACTGGTTGTTACAGGTCTTGGCTGAAGGAGCAGTAGCGGCAAGCGTTAATACCTGTCCTGGGAGGTTCACTTATGGTCAATGTAAAAAGCACGTTTTAAACTACTGAGAACTCAAGAACAATGGCAATGGGTTTTTGATCCTACTGCACATACTGGCTTTGGGGGAGCCTAGGCAGTTTGGACGCTCACCTTACTAGACCTGGATGGAGGTGGGCGGTTTTTGGACTTCCCACAGGTCAGGGAACCCTGATTGCTCTTCGAGCTGATGAGGGAGGGGGACTTGATCGGGGGAAGGGGAGGGAAATGGGAGGCGGTGGCGGGGAGGAGGCAGAAATCGTTAATAAATAAATAAATTTAAAAAAAAAGAAAAAAAGAAAAAAATAAATCCTATAGGAATTCGCAATAGCTGAGGTCTCATGACTTCTCGTAGTACAGAAATGGCTTGTATAGGAGGTCAGACTGGTCGAATTTGTATTTCCTTTCAATGTTCTATATGAAATACCTATGCTCCATGCTCTCTACCCAGTCCCTGACATCTTAAACCCAAAGAAAAACATATAGGCATCCTCCTGAATATTAACCTTCATCAGGCAATGAAAGGAGACAGAGACAGAGCACCACATTGGAGCACCAGACAGAAATGGGAGGTGGTGGTGGGGAAGAGACAGAAATCTTTAATAAATTAACTAATTAATTAATTAAAAAAAACTCAAAGCGGTCATGAGTATTGGCAGGCCAGGCTCTGTGATGGGTTCTTGTCTGATGGAAACAGTTACATCATACCCAGAACTAAGGAAATAGCAAGGATTGCGATCCAGGCACCATTAACCTGATTGCCAGATAAGCAAATGATCGGCTTTTGCTTTCTCTTCCCTGTGTCTCACTGTCAGATGAATGGCTCCTTGAACACAGGATGGATGCTTGGGGGGGGGGCAGCGGGGGCGGATGAAGCTCCAGCATTCCGAGTGTGATAGAGGGTCAGGCTCGGCTGGGTTGTACGTGGTGTCTGTCTGTGGAAAGAATGAGGCCGTATGAGGGATGGGGCTCGTGAGGGAGGCTACAACCCTGTGAGACAGACGCAACGTTGCTTTCCCAAATGGGAAACCTGAGGCTCGAAGCATCTTCACCGACTATGTTAGAGCTGATTGGTCTGTAAAGATGTAGGAAAACCATAATCGGCCTCATTCCCTGAAGTCATGGGGGGATACTATAGAGAAATGTTCGTTCCTTTCATAAATTCGAATTAGCATATGAACAGATATTGGCTGATTTTTCTCCTCCCCTTCTTTTTCTGAGACAGGGTCTCACTCTACTAGGCTGGTCTTGAACTCACAGAGGTCAGCCTGCCTCTGCTGCAACCTGCTAAGATCCAAGGTGTGCACCACCACACCTGGCGCCTGATGACCCTTTGTCTTCATTTGCATTCTTTTTCTGGGACTCCAAGACTCAAAGTCTACTTTCTATATTCAGATCTCTGGAAATTTCCATACGGCAACCTATTTCCTTGTTCATATTTGGAAATCCCTTCAAGCCTGACCAAAGTGGGGACCCACAAAAAAAGTCACCTTAGTGTGTTAGTGGAATACCATCACATGACAAAAGCAAGGCTGTTTGATTTGTCAAGGAATTGAGATGCAAAGATTAGAATCTATTGGGATCAAGAGACATTCCTGAGGTCACTTTTCCTATGTCTTCCTTAGGGGAGGGGAGCGGGGAAACCGAGATTCTCTGGAAGCTCCTTTTGTCCGGTATTAATAGCAACTGAACATTGGGCAGTCAGTGTTTACACTACACCAACTGTGGAAATCCCTGACTGTTTCTTATTAAACCATTAGCTTAGCATAAAATTGGTTTTGGTTCCTGTTTATGGGTGAGTTTAATAACTGCTATCTTCAGTAATAAGAGACATAATAATGTTTATTTTTTTATTTCCTTTGAGAATCTTAGACTATGCTTTATCACTAATTGAAGAATCCTCTGAGTCACCCTATTAAATAAATATTATTAACCCCATTTATAAAGGAAATGAAATTCTGAGCGTTTGGGGAACATAAAAACACCATGCCCCCAGTAAATGATTACAGTGGACATTCTAGAACCCTGCTATCAGCAGGAACACTGCTGTTTCCACCCCAAGTATTTTAGTCTAGGAACCAAAACAAACTCAACAGGTTGGCGTTGAGCTGTTTCTCTGTGTGAGGAATGTGTGAAGAGCTTCAGAATCAAGTGTTAAAGCCAGAAAGTTTCCAGGCCTGTACGATAATGCCTCTTCTCAGACAGTGTGTCGAAAACAGTTGGTAGAGACAGACACGGACATAATCTCCTGAAAGGGTAAAATATCAGTTCCAATTCTCATTATAAAGGAAGCGATGTGAAAGTTGAAGATTAGTAAAGCTAAATCAAGAAGAGAGTCATGAAAAATCTTGACGATGAAAATAGTTTTGAGCTGGTTCTATAGAGGTAGAAAATATTGCAGTGATAATAGTTTAAAGAAAATTATTGCATATTTATTCATTCTGCAGATATTTTCCAAGCACACGAGCAAAGGTCTCGTCTAATCTCTGAGGCAGATAAAGAGAGATGGCAGAGGAAAGCGGTGTTGAGACAGGTTTATCTGACATCTCCAGCATCACATTCCCCTCCCTTGAATGTGCAAAGGAAAGCAGAGGGTCCTTTCCCCCTGGCATTTGGGGCTGGAAGCAGCCTCAGGCGTGGAAACTCGTGAAGAATGAAACTTAACAAAAAAAAAAAAAAAGTAGCAAACATTTTGTTCACAGGCTTTGAAGGAAATGGGTCAAAGCCAAATTCTCCAAGAGAGATCAATGTGCAGGAGGTTGAAAGGAGAGGTACCCAGTGTGGGCATTGGCAATCAGAAGGTTGATCCTGAGGAAGCACAACACAGAAAGATAGGCAAGCTTGTTTTGTTTTGTTTGCCCAGAGATCCTTCCTGATGCTACATTAGCACTTGTGTTTGGTTAAAATAAGTACTGTTTTTCACACATTTGGCTGTTCTTGAGTTATGATGTGAACACAAGGCTCTAAACATTTACCACACAGCAGTTTTTACCAGCTCACATGCTTAAATGAAGGATGTTTCATTAACTTCATGCCTGCTTCCTCTTCCCCCCTTTTCTTCATTTAGGCAGCCCTTCTTGGTATAATTGATTAGCTGACACAATTAGTGGGTCATCGTTCGCATTTTTTTCATATTTGAGTTCTAAACTACGGGAAAGGGGGAAGAGCATTACATTGGAACTCACGGGGTGAGGCTGAGGATTGTTCAATGAAAGGGTTTATTGAGCTGTTACAGAGATGAGCAAGAAGAGGGTAGGGACCTGAAACAGATTCTACAAGTACAGTGGAAAGACAGACAGCAGTCAGAAGCATGTCCTCCAGACCCGAGAACCAAAAGCCTTTTAAGACGAAAGCCCAGAGAAGGCAACACTGAGTTGTTTAAGCAGAACACGTGGCCTACAGATAGTAAGAGGCGATGTGTTGGAAAGTGGGGAAGGGTTGAGGTAAAACAATCCATCTGGACAGATGCCCATAGATGCTGAACTGGATGGAGTTAGTCACAGAAGTTCACAGAAAACCAAGAAGCAAGTTTAAGTCACGGATGTGGTGTGCATGCACATGCTCATGTGCATGTGTGTATATGTGTGCACATGTGAGTGCGTGTGGTGTGTGTGTGTATGTGTGTGTATGTGTGTGCATGTGGTGTGTGTGTGTGTATGTGTGTGCATGTGGTGTGTGGTGTGTGTATGTGTATGAGCACATGGGTTTGGGGGGGAGAGACCAACCATAAATGTCATTCTTCCAGCATTGTTCTCTTTTCTTCCCATTTTCTTTTCTCTCCTCCCCTCCTTTTCTTTCTTTGCTGTTGGCAGTCTCTCCCTACTTACAAGGCAAGCACTTTGTTGGCTGAGCTCTCTCTCAGCCTAAGTCAGGGTAGCTATATACACTCAGGAGAACAAAACTGTTTTCTTGGTTTGGACTCTTAGAGGTTGTTTTGTAGCTGTTGTTTGAAACAGAGTCTCACACTGTAGCTCAGGTTGTACTATAACTCACTGTGTGGCCCATGTGGGTTTCAAAATTTGTAGCAATCCTTGCTCAGCCTCTTGAGTGCTGAGATTGTAGGCATGAATCTGCAGGCTGGCTTGGTCCTCGGATGTTAACAAAATAATTGTCTTGACCTCTTCTACCCTGCATTAACCAGTTTGTAGTTAAATTTAGGACAACTCAGATTTCTCTTCTGTGACTAAAACCAAAGAATGCCTTTGTACCTGCCAAAGGAAAAGGCATCTGTTCTGAAGCCTGTCAAACACAGTCTTGCTGTTTATATCTACACATAACTATTTCCTCCTCCAACTCAAATAAAACATCACTAATCTCCAACAAAAGCCAACTCAAAGAAAAATTTAGACTACCACATACAGATGACATTTGGGCTAGTTTTAATTGATCTATAAAGCTGAAGGAAAAAGGGGATTTTAAAAAAGCCGATTCTCATTTCAGATACGTTTTGGGTCAAGATCCCAGGTATAGAAAACAGATACTTGAAAGCACTCGACATTAGAGCCATTATTAATGAAGTCATTAAAGTGTGTTACAAATTCACTCTCTCTAAAGGTAGTTTCTTGGGAATTTGGTTTCCAAATTAAGAAGTTAGTAAAGACTAAATTAAGTGCTAGCCTGCTACTTGAGAGGCTTGTTTGGGAATTCGGTACAGCATATTAAAGTGAAGAGCCAAATACCTTAGGATTTCAAAATGAGTGTATTTGGCTATCATCCTCACCCTTCACCTCTCTCAGAAGAGCAGCAGCTCTTCGTCTTTCGAATGTCATTGGTGGAGAGATGTGCTCTGTGAAGGATGCTCTTGGGACCACTGGACCCACTTTTCCTTAGAAAGTGAGTCTTACGCGCTCACAGTGAGAACAGCTCTGGATGGAAAAATCAATCTTGAAGGCTGAGCCTTAAGCTGAGTGTTTACTGTGTCCTAGAAAGGGACTCACTGGGGCCAACCGCTATCAGAGAGGAGGAACTTTGAAAACAGCATTCAAGTGGAACCTGTGGGATCATGAGCTGCTGGACGACATATTCCCCCTTTCTCCAAATGGTACAGGGCTTGGTTAGCCCAGAGCCGCCAGGTATCCCCCCACCCCACTACTCCTTCGCAGCCCCCTCTACCCAGGGCATAAGCTTCAGAGACATGAGCAGTGTCCTGGGCTGACTGGGGACACTTTCTGTGAAGGCTTTGTCCTCCCAAAATCAAGCACACAGTCAGTGCCCATTCTGGTCATCCGAAACGATGCAGCTTATGGAATTTGACATCCTTGATGTCTATGCTCGTAATCAGAAACATCTTTTTACCCAAAAACCTGAAGTGGGATATGATCACAATGAGACTCAGTGTCCTCTAGCTGAGGAATGGTAAGCGGACTAACGACCACATGGGACGTAGACAGAATATTTGTATTTCTTGACTCATCTGTTCAAACTCTAACATAAGATGGCATTGAGATGGAGCCATTGAGGGTAGACTCCCTTCATAAGAAGATAAAGAGACTGGCCTGTTTCTCCTGGCTCTGTGACAGCAACATAGGAAGGTTGCTGTGGTAGAAAAAAAAAAAAAAAAAGCTTGACCCCATAGGCTTGTAAATTTGAGTGTTTGGTTCCGTGTTAGCGGAACTGTTTGAAAAGATTTAGAAAGTGTGGCTTTATTGGGAGAGATGTGTCGCTGAGGGATGAGAGTTAAGGTTTCAAAAGCCCACACCCATCCCAGCCTCCCTCTTCCTCTACCTCCCACTTGTAGATCAAATAAAAGCTCTCATTACTCCCTCAGCGCCATGCCTACCCGCCTTCATGCTCCGCCATGATGGCCATAGATGCGTCTTTCGAGACTGTAATCAAGACCCCACTTAAACACTTTCTTTCATAAGTTACCTTGGTCATGGGGTCTTTTCACAGCAAAAGAACAGTAATGAAGACGCCTACTATCTAATCCTGGAAGAATCCTCAACCTTTAGAACCTCCAGAAGTCCCAAAAGATGATTGCTAATTCTTTTGTTAATTCTGAGAAATTGCTTGAGAGAACACTGCTGTTATGTACCAGGTCCATTTTGTTCTGTACCCAGCAAGCCATTTAATCTTTAGGTCATCTTCTCAGAAATGACAGAGACATTGTGACTTCCGCTATATATACCTGAACACTGTGTTTGAGATGATCAAATAAAGTCTAGGTGAATGTTCAGATGCCAGGCTTCTGTGAGCAGGCTTCTGTGTTCATGGCTTGTCACCTTGTGGAAATTGGCCTCTGCTCTGTAGGCAGCAAGCGATGAAATTTGTAAATGCTTGGAATTGCCCATCCAAAAATAAGCAGCTAAAAAGTCAGATTGGTCATACCCAGGAGGCAAAGCAGAGGGGTGATTTGGATCCTCTTAAATCCTTTCCTCAGTAGAAGACTGGTTTGGGTTTTATCACCACCCCTAAATGTGAAAGGTGACTAGAGATACTCCTCCAAAATTCTAGACAGCCCTAACCTAATTCTTGATTCATTGTCTTCGTCTCCTGCCTTTGAAGAAGAATCGGGACATCTCTTCTGCAGCACTGACGGCCCCTGGAACTGGGCTGCGGTATTCAGGCAGATAAATGGGCTGGGTTTCCAGGTCTATCTAGAGATTTGGTCGAGAGCAGACATTTGGAAGGAGTTAATTGCAAGTGGTCATTTTGTAATGCCAAGGCTCGTGTAACACAATTGCCTTTGAAACAAAGAGAAAGAACCCAGAAACAGTGATTGAAAGATGTCCTGGCATTATTCTCTACGGTCTATTAAATCTCTAGTAAGTTTCCAAGAAACTTCATAAACCCGATCCCTCTGTATCACGTGCCTTTATCTAGCTTTGGAAGAAGTCATAATCTGTGTTAACCACATCTGGGGTGGGGGTGGGGAGGGCTGCATTTGGAGCATCCACACACATTTCGGATGCAGGAATTTTAATTGCTGGAGAAAACGGACCCCATATAAAATAAAACAAGAATGATTAATGCTCATGCTAAAAACAAAATAAACTCTATTTCTCACTTTCAGTGTGCCCTATATCTACAAGCTTCACTGCCACTAATTTAAAAAAATTATGCATGTCCTGGGGGGGGGCAACTGAGTAGCAATGAATTGGAAGAAGTCTGAGCTAATGCCTTTTGTGTACTGTAACACTTCAAAATCATTGCTTCCAGAAAAAAATCACAGGGGCTTTTAATATTCATAAAGATTAGAAACAGGTGTTTGAACAGAGCCCCAGACACCTCTGACAGGACCACAATGGCTGGTCTGATGGGGTCTTCATTTCCCCTGTCTCTCACTGGCAGGCTTCAGAACATCAAAACAGTTAGACGCGCGGGCTTTCACTACCTCTTTCAAAGGATTACACTTGACATTTCTAATTTTTTTTCCACAATCGTTAAACTCTGTCCTCCCGTTTCAAAATGGCATGATTTTGTTAGCAAATCAAAGCAGGCAGAAGAATACATTAGTGCTTGCTCCATATGGACTCTGGGCTGACCTCACTGCTTTTTATGTCTGCCGGTAGACCACACAAACTATTCTGGGTTCATCGTTTATTCTGTGCTGACAGAGAGCTGCTTGCCTACCTCAGAAGAATGCTATTTAGCCAGATAAGGGTAAGTAACTAATTGTGGCTTAGATCTAAGAGCTGTACCATCTTGGGGGCAGGATGCTGTGTCTTTTTTTTGCCTTGGTTTTCTGCTCACAGTGCATGGTCAAAACAGGAGAATGGGCACCGATTTAGAGGTAGAGAACCCTGCATCCACACTGGTCCATGAGGAGAGGCAGGCACACTGCTCCAAGTGCTAAGCTATGTCGGCATTAATGAGAGCGGAGGCTTTGGGAGAAAACAGGAGGACACGCACCGCTTGGCTCCTGGTGACTTCTGGGTCCTCATCTCTTCATCAATTAAATTAATTATTTGGATTAGATGCCCTTTCTAAGTCTCTGCCTGGATCTAGATGTTTGATACAGAGTAGATCTAGGACATCAAAGTCTACAGAGCACACGTGACAAAATGATGGAGTGAGACCTTATCCGTAATTATCTGAGTGAGTCTTTCAAGCCGCCCCGCCTTTCCGTGTGTCTACACGCGTTTGCATGTGTATGGATGTGTGTGTCTATGTGTGTGTATGCAGGTTAATATGAGCTTGTGTACATGTGGGGGGGGGTGCACAAGTACACACGTAAGGTCAGACATCAACCTTAAATTTCATTCCTTCTTTTTGAGACAGGGTCTCTCACTGGCCTGGAACTCAGCAAGTAGGCAAGGCTGGCTGTCCAGCAAACTCCAGAAATCTACTTGTCCCTGTCTGACCGTCTAGTGCCACAAAGCACAGCTCCTTCACATGTCTTAGGGTCCACCTTAAACCTTCATGCCCGCGCTGCAGTGATTTGGCAAGTTCTCAAATACTGCACAAAGTGACCGTCTGAAAAAAAAACCTGCCCAGCACTGACACAATTTCCACAGAGCTTCCATGAGCGCTTCAGTCTCCAAAACCCCAGCCAGCTCCCTCAGAAGGGAGGGTAAGAGGCAGAAAGAGAGCGATGGGTTTATGGATTATTTTCACTCAAATGCCCCAAAGTAGAAACTTGCTCACCCATCCCATCACCAGCCTGGCACTCAGAATCCAGCACCTCAGAGCAGAGCCCATTGAAGCCCTGTTGAATCCGCTTTCCTCAGCTCCCACCTGTGAGCCATAGCTGGAGGGAGGAGTTTTATGATTCCATTGTAAAAGGAATGTACCTCTTAACTGGCAATTTACTGAGCTGCTGATGAAATGTGTTGCAAATATGTTAGTTTCGGGGCGGTTAGGAAAATTAACAGTGGCGTATTTTCCATATTGTCACAGATGCCAGCCTGCAGCCGGTGTTAGGAGCAACTGGCAAAGCTGTGTAGAGGTGACATGTGGCCAGTTAGACACCGCGTTGAAGGCCTCTGAGGCCAGGCTATTGGGAAGTCTCTCAGGAGTCTTGTCCACATGCCGAGGCCCTACACCCGCTTTCCCTGAGCCTCAGACTTTGCAGAGTGCTTCGGGCTCGTCCCCACCCCTGCTCATCCCCACCCCTGCTCATCCCCACCCCTGTTTGTCCCCATCTCGGCTCCTCCCCACCCCGGCTCCTCATCCTGGTCTGTTGACAATGAAGGGTTAGGGGACATCATGGGATCCCAGGTTACACTTTGGTCACACACTTTCACGGGAAAAAGACTCAAGGAGAGGGTGAGAGAATCTAGGAAGCCAGAGTCGCCAAGCTATGACGTGCCCTCCAAAATGTCCTTCAAATGAGCGCTGTTTGCGCCAGATGCTGCTCTTAAAACGCCATTTGAATTCTTTTATCCCTTCTGCGCTTACGGACCGCTCTGACAACAGGAAGATTTTATCTAAATTCTACGGTGGGAAACCAGAGTTGATGGAGACAGAGCCATTTGCTCAGTCATCGTAGCTAGTGACGGTGTGAAGTCCCATATCAGCCAAGCCCATTATAGGCCAGACTTTCTCCAGGGTTGGAACACACGGGAGCTCTGGATTCAAAGAGATGGCTTGAAACATACTGAGTAATATTCATAATTAGTGAATCATTTTTTTAAAAAATATTCTTCTCTTATGCTACATCCTGACCACAGTTTCCCCTCCCTCCACTCTTCCCAGTGCCCCTCCCCAACTCCCTTCTCCCGTAGATCCACTCCTCCACCGGTTCCCTTTAAGAAAAGAGCAGGCCTCTCCGGGATATCAACTGAGCGTGGCTTAACTCTGTACAGTAAGACTAGGTGCAACCCCTCACATCAAGGATGGGTGAGGTGACCCGGTAGTACAGAGAGGGTTCCAAGGGCCAGCGAAAGAGTCCGAGACACACACCCGCTCCCATTGTTAGGAGTCCCCCAAGAACACCCAGCTAGTGCTAATGGTTATAAGCTAATGCAGAGGACCTAGCTCAGACCCACACAGGGTCCACGTCTGTCTCTTCAGTCTCTGTGAGTCCCTATGAACCCTGCTGAGTTGATTGTAGGGGCCATGTTCTCCTGGTGTGCTCAACCACTCCAGCTTCTAAATTCTTTCCTCCGCCTCTTTTGTGGGGTTCCCTGAGCTCTGTCTAGTATTTGCTTTGGGTCTCTGCATCTGCTCCCATCAGTAGCTGGGTGATGCCTCTCTGATGGCAACTGGGCACCAGTCTATGAGTAAAGGAAAACACCATTAGTGATCATTGCATTGTCTTCTGGCCCTTTTCTTTCCTCTTTTCTTTCCCTCAGTCATGTTTGCTCCTAGCCTGGGGCTAAACATTTCCTAGAAAAGGAAAAAGGCTTGGAGATGCAAGTCAGCGGTGCTAGAGTGCTTTCCAATCATATATGGGTTCCTTGGCTTCAGTATCGTTAAATAAATGAATAAAGATAATATATGACAAGTTCGATGTCAATGAGAGACTGTCTTGGCTATGCAAGAATGTAATAATTCTTGCTGTAGTGCTACAGCAAGAACATAAATAATTCGCATGCTGTGGATGCTGAGACAGTGCCCCACATCAGTGAAAAACAGCAGAGTGATCGATTGGCACTGCCCACCGTGGGCAAAAGAAGTGGCTAGGGGCTGCACATGTGTCTGTTCTGCTTGTACACCAGGAACTAGCTATAGACCATTCTTGAGTTTTATTATGGGAAACCTGACTGGCCAATGAATTGATACGTCTCTGTTAAGCTTTAGTAAATGCTAAACACTGTATTAGGCATTATGGATGGACACCCAGGAGTCTGAATCTCCACTTAGATCACTTACAGTCCAACCTAGGGAATCAACAGACTGGAGCAATCCCTTTGGATGCTAATCCTTCGGCAATAACTGTAAATGCTCTGAAGATTCCTATGGGGAAAATTATGCATTAAGAGAGCAAGTCCTTGTGGCACCTGAGGCATCTCTTTAGAGGGATGGCGAACCCTGTCCAGGCAGAGAGCCTTGTGCATTCTTCCACCTGTTTCGTTGTTTCGTATACCAGGAAAGACTTGACAATGGTCTGTCTGAGTCCCAGAGAGATCGGATATGTTTTAACGACTACTGAACTGCATCTAAAACGTTCGCTTGTCTGGATGTGTTTAACAATTATACTAGCTCTGCAGTGGCTGTGGATTTTGTTATAATAAAAATAGACACCAAATAGTAGGAATGACTTTAATAGCCTGTGTTGCCAATAGAAGCCCAACAGTAAACTTTCACGTGCACTGCTAGCTTCCTGAATGAGATTTGCTGCCATTTCCATGCAGATCAGAGCAACCCGTAAGGGATGGCTGACGCGGGTCTGTAGGCAGGCTTGTAGCTGAAAGGAGATTGGCCGTGAGTGTGTAATGGATGAGCACAGAATACGCTGTCCTGCTCTCACTACTTCCCATTTAAAATGTTTTCAGGACCCTCTTTAAAATGCGAGGCCAGAGCTCGGGAAGCAGGAAGGCTTTCTCTGGAAGCATGAGGGCCCAAGTTTGGATCTCCAGCTCCTGTGTGGAAATTCAAGGACACCTGTAGCTCCAGAACAGAGGGACAGATGTCTTGATCCTAGGAACTTGGGGGCTGCCTGCCTCCTCCAGGTTCAGTGAGAAACCTGAATACAGAAGATTTTGATGGAGCAGGCCATCCTTTGAGTACGCATACTGATGCATACACCCATACACACATCTGTGCATCTAACACAGACAGGCACACATTAGATAAAGTAAAACACATTAGAAGAAAAAGGAAAAAACTTTTCAGATGCCAGAATGATTTGAAGTTTGGGTCACAGGAGCATTGCTTGATACTACAATCGAATGTGAAGGAGAAACCCTTCAAAGCTAGCACAGGGACATGGAAAGGGAAGAAGCTGTCCTGTCGAGAAGTGCAGAAACTGCGCAAATTAAGACACGGAGAACCGAAGTCCTGCTATCTCTCATGCTTTTCTTTTTCCCGTTGCTGACGTCTCGTGGGTGTAAATTTATCATTGATTTTGTGTAGCATCTTCAGATGCTGTAATTTCTCATCTGCTTCCTGCTGCAAACCCATCAGCTCTGTCTGCAGCCAGGCCTGCAACGCAGCTGGGAGACATTAATCTCGGAATGCGTCCCCCACCCCTCGCCTGGCTGATGCGCCCTGTCTAGTTAGTTCCCCAGCAGGCTCCTGGCTGCTCTCCTGACACCACTGGCAACCGTGGCACCCCTGTGGCTCCAACAGAGGCACTGCTGCAATGTTCCTTGGGCAGCTTGTCCTGTCCTGTGCCTGAATCTGAGAGGGATTTGCCACCCTCGTGTCTGGAATCAGGGCTCCCCTGTGAATTCGTGGCAATAAACCTTGCATTTGAAGCTGGCACATTCTTCCTGAACGCGGGTTTCCTAAGTTCTCCGTGGAGCCCTGCGGACTCGCTGCTAAATGACCCATCACTTAGGATACCTACTGATAAGGTTTGTTGTGCTCTTAGTTTGTGCTCAAAAGCCTAATTTCTTGGTTCTGGTTATGTCTGATTTTCTTCGGCTAGTCGTAGGCTAGTAGGCATGTTTGCTTTCTTGTGACTAAGCAAGAAAAGGAGACTTAATCATGTGCCACCTGCTGGTTGACTCTCAGCTAAATCTGTAGGAAGATGAGCGTCCTGTGCTGAAATCGAGGATAAAGTTAGTTGTGAACTGTGGAGGATGAGTTCTCACTGCTTCCTCATCGCCACAAGAATAGAAATAACTCATGTCATTTTATGTGTGTTACCTTCATCATTAACCATACGGATGGCTTATATGTTTATAAAATGGTTAAATTTAAAGATATCAGTGAGACGTAAGAGATAGCTCAGGAGTGAAGAACACTTACTGTTCTTGTGCATGACCTGGATTCGGTTCCCAGCACCTAGCTTAGGCAGGCCACAACTGCCTGGAACTCCAGCTCAAGAGAATCTGACTGTTCTGGTCTCTGCATGCACACACACATACCTGCACACACACACACACACACACACACACACACACACACACAATAAGTAAAGAATAAAACAAATGTTTAAAGAAATCGAAAAGTACAAACTTTCTTTCTCCCCAGAAAAGATCACACAGTTGCAAATCCAAAAGACACAAATGTCAGGACATTTATACCTAGACAGGGAGATGTGGTAAAAAGTTGGGGCTCAAAATATGACATGCTCTCTAGTCACCCCAAAACAATCATTTCCCATGCCCGGCAATTGAAGCTTGCCAGGTAGGGTGGCTGAGAAAGGGCACCCAGAATTAAGGGGGAAAGTAGAGTTCTCCAAGGAAAGCCATTAAAGGCGATGAGGCCAGCGAGCCCAAGGGAATCTAGCGATTCTTTCTGCCTCAGCTGGAGAAACTTGACTTGATTCTGTGACCCTGCTCAGGAGTGGAGAGAGTACGGATGTGTGATAATACATTACAACTGTCTTTAGTGTGCATTCAACATATAATCTTTGCCCAATTTGCGGAAAATTCCCTTCTAAATGAGCGTGCTGGCAGGTGATGGGGGGGGGGGGTCTCTGTTCTTGAAGAATCCTTTGGGAGAAGGAGAACGCTATTTAAAATGACTGCGAGTGTTTGTGTTCCTAAATTGCACATTGTGTCCTGTATGCCGCTTGATTCTGACCGAGTGAAGTGGTCCCTGGCAATACCCCTACTGAGAATGACCCGTGATGATACTGCACTTATCTCACGATTCTCCTCCTAATAAGAAACAAACGTATCATGATGTCTAAACAATACTTGGTTCGCCCAGCGTTGAGAAAATAATAGAGTGCAGAAGGCCAGCTTTTTCGTTTTTCTTTCTTTCCTTTTTAAGACATGGAAGTCTTTGTGAGTTTTCCATTCCCAAGATGAATCTGTGCTCGGGCTACAAACTGCTGAGTGCGTGTATTTCAGATCACAGAAAACTTCTCTTAGGTGTCAAGAGAGACACAGGAGTCTTATTACAACCTGTTTGTCATTTTCATGGTCCAGCTTCCAGTATAAACGAAGCCCAAGATTACATCGGGGCCTGTGAGGTGTGCCAACCGGCAGCTTCCTTTTCACGTACTGCATTTGGTCAACCCCCATGTGCCATTAATCTCTTCTTCCTGGTTGGTGGCAGCAAACATGGAGCACTTGTACCTGTTCTTCTTCAATTAGATTGATGTATATGCACTCCCTGCATTTTGAAGGTCATTAATCTCCCCATTAGTCTCTTGGGCTGGAAGCACACAGATTGATATATTGATGACTTTGTCCTTCATTGATTCTAGATTATCCTTAGCACCAGTAATCATGGATTCTTTCCCACCCCAACCCAATGAGCACAAGGCATGAATATTTACAGATTTCAGAAACTAGGTTTCATCCTTTCTGGAAAAATCGAACCACCCTGTATGGAACCTATTACAAAATTTAGTCCTATGCTTACAGTGCCTTTGGCATATGCTGGCCTGTTTCCCAAGCTGTATTTAATGTCTGCACTGTCTAATAATGTTAGTCTTTGACGGCCCATCAGCGTTAACACTTCAGAGCGATTAACGTTTTCCTGAAATTGTTTTCAGGATATTTCATGGAAGAAGTAAGTTCCCCTAGTCATCAGGATTTAGACCCATTACCTGACCTTTTAGGTATCTTCTCGCGTTTAATTATCATGCCCCCCCCTTTCTGCAGTGACATTGCAAAGCCAACCGGACACTTTATCTCCATCTGCACAGGAGACGCCACAACATTCTAAATGTAACAGTGATAAGACAAAGCCTAATCACCAGCGTGCTGGATATTATTGATCCCTTTAGGATAATTAGAAACAGCTGGAATAAGTGCAGACTCCAGCACTATGTTAGATGAAGCCAGCGAGGACCTGGAGAAAAAGATGCAATTTGAATCTAAAAACAAAACAACAAAAACAAGTCCCAGCTTTGGCCAAAAAAGTCTAAACCCCTTAGTTCATATTTTAAAATAAAATAAAGTATGCATAAATTTGGAACATAATAAGCTTAGGTTCCAAACGGACCAGCTTGCTGCCGTCAGTAGTTTTCAGGGTAACACTAAGTCTTTCTTAAAACCGCTGCAGTCTCCTGCTAAGAGTCAAGCTATCTCTATCATGGGAAAAGCTTCAGCTCTGCGTCCTCGTGTTCAAAGACTAAGTAGGAAGCCAAGTAGAACATCCAGACAGCCTTTGAAAACAAGGAAACGCTATCCAAAGTGCCGACATCAATTTTAATCAATTTCTGAGGCGCACGAAAGATGCCAATGCTATTTAAAATTCCAGGGCTGCTCAGTACAGGGTCACAAACATCACCAATCAAGTCCGTAATTATTCTGTTAAGCAGTTGAAAGCCCAGCCAGGTCCAGGCTGGGAAGAAGGAAGCCCTCGGTTCTTTGAGGATGAAACCAAGGCTGGCTGTGATTTTCCGATGTCATGGGCGAAAGGCCTTATAATCAAGAGTCATTATCCTAATCAGAGCTCCTTTCTGGGATCAACCCGAAACATGCACACTTCTCATTTACAGATAAATGCTGACTTCTTCGCTATAGTTGACTCACTTTTATGGGAATCCGATGCCCCACTGGGGCAGTGGGCTCCCCTGCTAATAAATGACATGCGTTGCACAATCAGATCTCACGCATGCCTCTGCTGAAACAGAGAGAAGGGGAGGTAGGGACGTGATGTGTGGGACCTCTGGCAGCCCGCGCCTCTGAAAAGATCCCCGTGTTGTCAGAAGCTCCCTGCCTCTGATCTTTTGCCTATATCTTCAGCTGTTCTGAGAACACACTAATCCTCGTGGCCTCTGCTTTAAGCGAGACAGGGCAGAGGTGGAGTAGAAAAGCCAGGAGTTTCAGAATAAGACTCCTTAGCCAGGAGGTCCCATTGTCGATGCATAATTGAGAAGTACCTGATTGAGACCTGGCCTTTAAGTGGTCCAGATCAAAGAAGAAGCCTGTTCCTAAGTTTAATTGGATCAAGCTGAAAAAGAAGGTATTTGGCCCCAGATCCTTGCTTCTCGAAGGTATTTGGCCCCGGATCTTTACCTCTCGCCAGTGTTCATGTCACTTAGGTACTTGTTAGAAATGTAAAATCTCAGCTTCTCCCCCGGAACTACTGTCTGAGTCCATCGCTCGTTCGTGGATTTTGTTGAGTCTGCAGGTTAAAAGCATTCTAGGCTATTTTTTCTAATCTGAAAGAACTCAAGAATTCTCCTAGCCTGATGCACTCTTTTACAGAGGCCCCACTTCGGCACACAGCTGCTCTGAGCATATTGAGGTAGACCCTTCATTGGCATGTGCTCCTTGTAGTTTAGATACAGTTAGGTTAGTCTACAAGCTTAAAACCCCATTATCGTTCCAGACTACAAAGAATTTCGAAGAATATCAGGGGTAGCCCAAGGGCAAAGATTAGATGCGTGGGAAAGGCACTTTAGAACGAAAATTTCTATAGGTAATTTAGGAAACACCCAAAACAAGAAGTTTGCTGTACTTTGATACATATCATTACGTATTAAAGCAACAGCACATCTGTCCATCTCAGCAGGTAAGAGCAGCTCACATCTGCCTGTGAAACAGACATCAGGTCACATGTTCACTTAGCTGTATTCCACACTGCTCATCACACGGTGCGTGCGTGCATGTGTGTGTGTGTATGTGGTGGTGGTTTTGTGGGTACAAATATGTGCACATCCATGTGGAAGCCAGAGGTCAACCTCAGGTTTGCTCTTCATGCAAAAATAGGACAGGGTCCCTCACAGGCCTGGAACTCAGCAAGCAGGCCAGGCTGGCTGGTAGGAGAGCCCCAGGCACCCACCTCTCTCCATAGCCCCAGTACTGGGGTTACAAGCAGGTGGCACCATGCCTGGCTTCTTGTGTGGGTTCTGGGGATCAAACTCATTATTTGGAAGTAATTAGAGCCCGACTCCTATGAAGATTTCTGTGGGACAACCTTCTCCTTCTTGAAATTCTGAGGAATACACCAAACTCATTCTTCAGGTCTGCAGACTCAGGAGGGCAGAGACCCTTGCCCATGAGGCCAGCCAGCTGGGCTCGCCTTGGATCGTCCAGCTGTACCTACCCACTGCTTCCTGTCTACCAGAAGCTTCAAAATCACAAAGACAAATCCAACCCTTTTAGCCCCTGTGGCACTGAGTGCCAACAGCCCTGTTCAGTACTACTGCAAGGCCTTGCTAAAACCTTGGCAAGAAGGGTCATTACTCCCATAATGAGATACTACAGCCAAACCGGGATGCCATAGCCATTTGAGACACCCTGCAAAATGGTAGATTGTAATTTAAAATTGTCTGTGTTTCTAACAACTGTCCTCGATTCTCAGGATTAAATATACGTGATAACCGAATG
The DNA here is from genome assembly GCF_000317375.1 of Microtus ochrogaster. Taxonomy (NCBI): domain Eukaryota; kingdom Metazoa; phylum Chordata; class Mammalia; order Rodentia; family Cricetidae; genus Microtus; species Microtus ochrogaster. The sequence goes on from NC_022019.1 coordinate 29,975,924, forward strand.
TCAATCTGCTCACTATTACAAAGACAGTGGAAGAATGCTCATACTTTCAAGGGAGGTACAGAAAACTAGCCAGCCATGGTTTTGTGTACCCAACCCTTGAGAGGTGGACAGAGGAGGGTCATCAGTTTAAGGTTATTTTCTGCTAAACTGCAAGTTTGATGCCAGCCTGGGCTATGGGAAATGGTCTCAAGAAAGAGAGATAATGATAAAACTTCTATAAAAACCTGGAATGTTTAAAAATGTGTTCACAAGATTAGTGTTGAAGAGCGTGTACAGGCCACCACTATTTCAGACTGTATGTGTTTGACAGTTTGACAAACATTTGTTTTCCTAGGCTGTGTCTTTGTGCACAACCAGTAATGACTGGCACAGGTGAGCCCCCTAAGGATGGCATTTTCTGGCTGATGCACAGCCCATCAGGACAGACAGATATTTTTCTGAAATTAGAACTAATTGGAACTTTTTTGTGGACTTTGTGAAATAGGTATTCTTTGGGCAGTGCCTCTATTCCACCCATCAGATAAAATTAGTTAACTGAAGCATGAAAGCTTGAAGTTGAAATGCCAAGTTCTATCTCAAGTAACACAATCTACTCTGAAAGGAGAGTTCATTAAATTTTTGATGAATTAAGTAGTATACCAGTAGTCACATGTTTAAACCTGTGGTGCCATCCTTCCTGCTCGTTCAGTGCCTTTCGTGGTTGCCCTCAAGAGTTGGAAGTATCCGTCCTGTCTTTGTGTATATTGCTGCCTTTATTAGTAGAGTATCTCCATTCCTTCAGGAAGCATTCATGGACTGCTTGCTAGGTGCCAAAGATTGAGAAGGATGGAATGCTCAACACGGAACTGTTCACTCGCTGTCTTTGGGGATACTTTTAGCCGTAGCAATAATTCCATGAAACCTGAAAGTGCTAGTCTCAAGATCAATAACTTCAGAGGCTCCATGATAACATCGAGACATAAGCTCCTTGCCTTTCAATTCTGATGTCCCCAGGCTTATTGTCCTCATGACTATAATATCACTGTTGCTACTCCAGACATCACATTGAATTGCAGCTTGTTCCGGACTGAAAATTTCTCCAGAATCTCCGATGCTGGCTAGTTTTGTCAGCTCGAAACAGTGAAGAATGATCCAAGAAGCGATTCTCACTGAATGACCGTTGAAATTGGGTTGGCCTGTCGATACAGCTGTACATAGTCCTGATGACATGACTTGATACAGGAAGATTCAGTCTAAAAGTGAGTGGCACCCGATCCTCGGTTTTGGGTCCTGTGTTGTATAAAGAGGGGAAAGTGAACTACTAGCATGTATGCATTTGTTTCCTCTGCTTTTGACTGTGGATGTGACCAGCTGCTTCAGGTTCCTGGTGTCTTGACGTTCCCATGGTGTCGTGATGTCACCTGGAGTCGGGGACGAAAATGAGCCCCTCCCCCTCAGTTGCTTTTGTCTGAGTGCGGTCATCACAGCAACAAGAACCAAACAAGTAAGCTCAAGTCCCATTGCCAGATAGCTCCAAGCCTGGTCCTAAACTGTTAATCAGCAAGGAGAATGAGACACCGGTGATGGGTGCAGGCAATCAGGGTGAACCTGAACTGGGATACACTTTTGCACTGGCACACACTCACACATCCAAACACGGGAAACAGCTGTTGAGTAGCCCTGTGGCTTAGGGTGGTAGGAATAATCGGAGCGTGCTATTTAAACAGCTCTAGCGTGGATGCTTACCTCCTGGTACCATCTCCTTTAATGCTATGCTCACTTTCTGTCCCCTCAAGACTATCTTTTAGTCTCTTTTGAAGTGTTTTGCCATTTTAATGCTTTTCTGTTGTGCAAAGCTGGCGTGACAGTATTGTGTAAATGGAAGCGTGGTGGAGTTCGTGGCAACCTGCAGGTGTGGCAGCGGGAGCTTGAAGGTGCTCGTTTGCATCTTGATCAGTAAGGAAAGAGAAAGGCTGGCCTTGAGATTTTCATCCTAGAGAGTCGAGTTGCGTGGAAATCTCTCCTCACGAAGCTCTGACTCTCTAGACCATTTCCTCTCGGTCTCGGCGTCGCCAGCCAAGTGTCTATTCCTTTTCTCCTGTTTTCTCGATTTCTGCGTTGAGTCAGGGTTTTTATTAACGTAGCTTGGGCTGACCTTGAATTCTCTCCCTCCCTTCCTCCGGGTCCTGGGTGCTGAGATTGCAGGTTTGGCCGCCACGTTCCCGTATGTTGTATTTCTCAGGATCACATAAATGGGATCAGACAGTATGTGTCCTTGTGCCTGTCTCGTTCTACGAAGGAGAACACTTCCCGTGTAACCACACTGCCGCATGGGTCAGGATTTCACTTATTTAAAGGGTAAAACGGTGCCTTCCTCGTAGCCCTACGCCACATTTCGCTACCCACCCATTTACCAGTGGGCATTTGGTTAGGTTCTGCGTCACGGCTGCCAGCAGATACCAAAGTCTACTCTCACAGTCGTAACCTCTAACTCAGCCTGGGTGTGAAGGCTTTAAAGAACCCAGGCCATTTTACCACTGTCAAAGGTTACCACTGCTAGAGAGACAACTTTGAAAGATGCTCAGAGATGAAGAGAAAAAAAAAAGCTGCTTTTTAATGGGCTAGCAGATGAGGATTTAAGAATAAACTGTTCCCTGGGAAGGCTTAAAATAAGATTTAATAACATTTTACTTCTCCTTTGTTCCCACCAAGTTATTAAATTCTGTTTCTATAAGAAAGATAAAGCAAAAGATGAATAATTATAAAGATACTGAGAATAATACTAAAATACTTTATAATATGCCAGATATGGGTAATTAAAATAGCCCACGTGTAATTAAAATGCCTAGACATGTGGCTGTTATAACAACACGTGATGAGGAAATAGGAAGTATTTCCGGGCGCTGATTGCTAGGCAAGTACTGCTTTTCTTTGCTGTGCTGTGGTCCTAACCCTCTCAGCAGCCCATCTTACAGATTTCTAGAGTGAGGTTCACAGAGTAGCTCGGTGGGTGAAGAAGAGGAGGAGCAGGCCGCCTGGAGCATTGAACGTTTGGGGGAAGGAATTGGTACACCCTGGGAATCTCTCCCTGTTAGTACAGAAAAGTGTGGTGCTGGTTAGTTTTTATGGCAGAAACCTAGACCTGTTTTAGAAGAGGAATCTCCGTTGAGGAACTGCCTCCATCACTTTGGCCTGTGGGGTATTCTCATGATCGGCATAGGAGGGCCCACTCCACTGTAGCCAATGCCTTCCCTGGTTAGATGGGCTGGACTCAGATAAGAAAGGGAACTGAACAAGCCAAGGGAAGTAAGCCCGCCTACAGCATCCCTCTGTGGCTGGTGTTTGCTTCAGGGGCTGCTGCAGGCGCCTACACTGAGTTGCTGCTTTGGCGCTCTTTGATGATGGCCTGGCAGCGCTAAAACAGAGGAAATAACCCCTTTCTCTCCAGGGGCTCCTGGGCGTTTATCAGAGCAACAGAGAGCAAACTAGAGCAAAAGGTTTAAGTAGGAATCAGAGGATGGGGACACGATTTCCATTTACAGATATAAATATTTAAAATAGCAACCATTTACTTAACAGTTACTCTACAATTAATCCTCTGCTGGCTTTCACATCCAGTTATTCTACAGTGACCTTTCCAAAGCACTAATTGATTAAAAGGGGAGACAACAGCACCTAGAAAGATTGCTCCGAGGGTCAGATGGAAGGTTCCAATCCTCCCGTGCCTCTGCCTTCAATCAGTTTGTCTTTTTCTACCCTGAAAGCGTGGTTAACCAAGCCAGACAGAAGCAGAGAAAATGGCTCTTCCCTTGTGGTTTTGGTGCAATGTCAAAATAATAAATAGGTTACTCACAGCGGTCATTCAGATGTGAGACATCTCAAACACACATGGCCTTAAGGGAGTGCAGCGGCCCCTTCCCAGAGTCACTGCAGAAGGGCTCTGGCTGGTAGCCCCCAAACAATCCCTACTTCCCACAATCCCACAGTCCCCTTATTTGTGTGAAGTTCAAGTTCCACAGAGTGCCGAGCCGTGGCAGAGAAGGCATCTCTGAAATTCACGGTCTGGGAAGCTTTAAAAACATGCACCAAGCAATGTAGAGTCAGCTTTAAATTAATAAAAGATGCTGGCAGGAGACAAAGAGACATGTCTCTAGCTTTGATGACACCACACAGCTGTATCATTGGTGTGTGTGTGTGTGTGTGTGTGTGTGTGTGTGTGTGTGTGTGATCTGTCATTTGAAGTTGAAGCTGTCTCATCACCACTATGGTTTTCTCATGGCAACATGCCACTGTCCCCAAGACCCCATCAGTAGTTGCCTGGCTCTGGTGGAAAGGAGACTGGAGTTCAGTCATGGCTCTCCCATGCTCTAGCACCTCCCACGCTCCAGCACCCCCACGTTCCTAGGAGACACAGCCCCCCAGCAAACTCCCCGAGCAGTTGGCTCTCTCAGTCTCTCCTCCCCGCTTCCACAGTGTTTTCTGTGCCCTAGGTCGGAACCTGATTTGTGGATGTGTCCAGCCGAGCTGTGCAGCACAACTCTGCATTTGTATGGGGTGTGGGTTTTGTAATGATCTTTCGTAAAGACCATTCTTTTTTGTAAAGAAAATTTTCTCGGTGAGGGGTGACTCACAGTGTTGTTGTCGTCTTAAGCTTTAAGATTCTTTGCTGCCTTTTTAAATTTTCTACATATTTATTTATTCACATTTTAATTTAAACTAGATCAAGAAGTGTTAATAGAGGAAGTGAATACGATCGAACTACATTATATACGTATATAGAAGTGTAATGAAACCCACTTGTTACACAATTATTAAACACCAATAAAATAATTATTTACAAATAAAAAATCATTATGATGTCCCTTTCATCTCTGGAGTAACAAAAATTGAAGTCTAGACCAAGTCTTCCTCAGGTAGGCATCGGTTTAGAGGGAGGGGCGAAAATTTAGGAGAAATCGCAAAGAAATGGTTTGTTCAAAAAAGAATTATTTTGTGATAATGTTCAGAAAGCACCAGCTCCTGAGACACTAGGCTTGATTTATTGGTGTGGGAACAGCAAAACACAGACCAGCTTAGAAATACATCGAATAAAGTTGGTCTATGTTTCCAATGCAATACGCATTTTGAGCAACAAATATCCATTTTCTGGATAAAAAAAAATTATTATTAAGATTTCTACATAACAAATATATACATACATAAACATAAGCAAAAGATGGATTTGTGATATCCACAGTGTACACATGCCTTTCTGCCAAGCAACGGAATAGGCTTATTCAATAAGTAACCAGCAGCCCTATTCAAACTGGTCCAGCCTCTGTGCAGTTGTTGGTCTCAGGGTTCTGACCCAATGCCAAGTAAGTAAATTTATTCTGGCTTCTTAAATTCCCCTGCCATGTCCACTCGGCACAGAATTCTTCTTCATTTCTTGTTCCACCTGAAATGTTACTCCATCGTGAAAAACAGCTCCGTGCGCCTCTCTCAAGGTGGCTGCTTCGCTGTGAGGAGCAAGGCAATTTTGTTATGTTAAGTGCTTGGCGGAAGAAGCACTTGTGCTCCCGTAGAAACGCAAGATAATGTTGCTCAATGAACCTTCCTTTCAGGTGTGCACGGAGGCGCTTTCTAAACGGAGAGGCCTTCCCCCGCTGTAGCCTATTTCTGTGAGATATTCAGAATGGACCTATTTCCTGAAGGCACCTGGAGATAGGTGTAGAAAAAATAAGAAAGACACAAAATTAGAAGCAGATGAAGTTAAGCGGCCAGCAGTGGAGAGGCCAATGGGGTTGCTAAGCTGCAGCTTCCAGCCCAGATCTGAAACTCTGCTTAGGCAGAACAGAAAATTATTATACAAGGTATCTTCCAGCACATCTGCCAGTAACATTCAAAATGATACTTTGTGGTTCCAAGAGACACTTTGGGTAAGCAAATAGGTCCTCACTACAGAATCCAGGGCTACCCAGGCTTTCAATTAAATCATTGTGTAAATTTATTGATGTATTACATGCAGTATTTAAGGAACACAATACAGAGAACATGAAGCAATATATTTCCTAAAATACATCATCCTGACTTTTCTTTTAAATTAATTCTTCTTATGTTTTTCTCTAGTCAAATTCACTGTTGCCTTTCTTTTTAATAGTCTCTTACCAAGATACATGTTTGCTTTGAAAAACAATGGTACCATCGATCTTTGGATACCCAAAGGTGACTTAAGGTTCTTATGGTTAATTCTGGTGTATTAACAGAAATCTCTTGGCACATGTTTCTAGAAACTAGGAGAGAATACAGATGTTGAAGACACTGGAAACCAATTTTTGGAGTTGATCCTATCATCAACTTGTAGATATTCTGATTTTTCTCTATTTATACTGTAAGTCAATCAACATCCTTTATCCTTCTATTTTAAGACTTTTACAAGGTACACCGAGAAAAAAAAGGAAATGTTACAGGAAACCATCAGGGAAGTCCGACGACACAGGCTGTTTTGTCTGGCTGACAGAATTGGCACTGATCTCACTGGGGGACGTCTGTCAATACTGCGTGATGCTTTGATTCACTGTGTGAGCATTTTTGTGCTTTTTTTTACATGGCATTTGTGCATGGATACCTAAATATTTTTCTGAAGGTTTAAAGGCAGAGATACAGTATTAAAATACTGTATTAAAATGTGGAAGTTTTGTCCTGCGTGGGCCTCTGGCTCTGTTGTTTGTGGGGGACGAGTGGATACGCGGAGGCTAAGAATCGCCATCAGCCTGTTGGTGTGGGGAGGGTTGGATGGACACTGTGTCTCCTGCACTCCATAGGTCCATAGGAAGGAGCTGGCAACTGGTGGTCCCTACAAATAAGGGAGCCACGTGTTTGCTTTGGAAGATGCCTAAGGATTTTCAGGTGATCCTCTAGATCTGTTCCTTAGTCTTCATGACTTCTACTCCAAAAGCGGGGCAGAAGTAGGGGTCAACTAGCACTATCATGTGGTCAGCGGGATAGGCTGTGCTTCCCTGCCAGCCCTGCCCAGCACACGCTGCTGTTCCCCGGGGGCCTGGTGCATCTCCAAGCTGCTTCCACATCACAGCTTGTCTTAGGTCTCTCAGGTGTGTACAACCTTCTGACATCGGGACCTGACTCTGCCATTTGCGAACTTCAAACTCAAAAGAAATGTTCGATGGAGTTTTAAAGGGGGGATGGCAGAAATTTGTAAGTCTGCGTGATACTATGTTGGGTCTCACTCCTAGCTATCCTGCGATGCCTGCAGACCAGAGGATGGACATCCCCAAAACCTATCTGCTTGTAGCATTTTCACTTACTTTAATACGATCCTTCAAATATTCTACTTATATATGTCATTGTATGTCATGGTGGGTTCCATAAAGCAAACTTCAGCCAAGGTTACTTGACCATGTTCCCATCCATTCCCTCTGCTGCCCCCCCAAACACACTCTGGTCCCCTTTCTTCCTGGAGTTTCACCCTTGCTTTCAAGTTGTATGTGCGTCTGTATAAACTTTAAGACCCATATATGAGAGAGGGCAAGAGACATTAGTCTTTTGTTATTCTCTTTAATATCTTGACCCTCCAGTTGCACCTGATTTCCTACAAACCACATAATCGAGTTCTTCCTTATGGCTGGATAAAACCCCAGTGCATGAGTATACTGCATTTCCCTCATCCGCTCACCTGTTGACAGACGTCTGGGCTTCAGCGCTGCCAAGACCAATGTGGACAGGAATAGCATAGTGTCTGTGTGGCACGACCCAGCCTCCACAGCTCTTCTGCCTCCACCAGCATCTGTCCCTCTGTCTGTTCTCTCGTCACACAGCTTGTACCTGCTTGTCTTCTCGCTTACCTTGTCCGCTGCACGAACTTCCAGGACTCTGATACTAATTATCTCCATTTATTTAACTTTGTTTCTCTGCTTGGGCCTGGCCCATCGATCATCTTACCCTTACCTACTCTCTTTTGGCTTTCTTAGGACCCTTGATTATGTGCTTAAGCGAGTGCTCTTGGTGCTGCCTTGGTTCTCCTCTAGCTCACCCAAGCTTCTCATATAGTCGCTTGACCTGTGAGATATTTACAAATCCAAACATTTAAATTAGCAAGTGGGAATGGATGGTTCTGTTACCATATGTATGAGTCTGGGTCTGAGTACCAGAGCCTAAAACATTTAAACACAAGGAAGCAATTCATTTCCAGTTCTAAGTTTACAATGAAATACGGACCATCTACTAAAACAGCTGCCTTACAAGTTTAAGTCTGTAAAAGGACAGGGACCCAGATATGTTCTCTTACCTCCATTTATATCCCTATTAAAATTCCATATAAAGTGTAAGTTTGAACCTTTCCTGTTTATTAATAAAAATGAGCACTTGCTATACTTAGTTCTCAGATGAATAAATTATGAGATGTAAAGGAATCTATCTTAAGTAGCTAATCACGAATCGCGACAGATCAGAGATAGGGAGAATCTTTAATACTGGTTCATATCTGTGAATCTAAGAAGCATCGATAAAACAATGATGTGCCAGCAAGATAGCCCAGTGGATAAAGGGTCCTGCCGTCAACGCCGTTAGCCTGAGTCTGAGCCTGGGACTCTCACAGTGGGAAGAGCCATCCACGGCTCCATTTCCTGCAAGTTGTCCCCCACTCCCCATGCACACTGTAGCGTGTTCCTCTATGAATGTACACAAAATGAATAAACGAACATGTAATTAAAATTCTAAGACTGATAACATCTGATATACTCATGACATGAAATCTCACATTACTGGTAAAGAGTATGTTTTCAAAGAGTGAGCCTGGGATATCAAACTATATATATATGCTGTCGCATTGGAAATAAAGGGTTAAAACTGCTTATGTGACCTGAGCTTCATGTGTGTACACTAGAATTGACAGCTAGAAAGGCGTCGCCCGAAACATTCCCTGTGTTCTTTTTTGTATTGATAAATAGCAGATGGTATTTCATTCTCTTCCTTGGCTACCTCTTTCCTTTTTGTGTTGCCAAAAAAGTTGCAAAACACTTTGAAATTAAAAAGAAATCCCCTAAGAGAGTAGCAGTATGTCTCTAAAAATTAAGCGTGTGAAGTTACCTTCATATTGTAGCAGGTGTCCTCTATTTGTCCCCTCCCCCGGTCACAACCACCTCCAAAATCGAGAATGTGACACTCCATTTTCACAATCATCAAACTTACTTTCCAGCACTCAGTCTAGAAGATCTGAGTAGCTTAAGAAGACCTGGGAAATGTCGGTCTGCATCACGCATCCCGTGACAGCAGCCGGCTTGAGCTCCCTGACATCTTCACTGATAAAGGAGCATGGCCAGGGAGGTAAATTTTTGCTCTGTTTTTCTCAAAAACAGGGTCTCACCGTGTGGTCTAAACTGGTCTTGAACTTCTGATCCTCCCGCCTCAGTCTCTCTGGTACTGGAATGGCAGATATGTGCTATCATGCCCAGTGAGAGTGAGTTATATATAGTTTCCTGGAGCAAGCAGTGGTTTTCCTAACTCATTCTGATTAAACACACACACACACATACCTGAGACTCAAGAAGGATTCCTAGGCTAAAATGCCCAATGCGGACAATCCCCTGGTTTAATGCGGGGTAGTTCCTGCCTATCCCGACCAGGCCCACCCTAACAATGCCCAGCCATAACACTTTGGACAAGTTATTTCACCTGCAGACTTGTAGTTTCCACAGCACTGAAGGAAATAACGGCTGCTTCCTCTTCAGTTGCTCTGTTGGAAAAAACAAAATGAATCTCTATGACCTAAAGCTACGGGGCCATTCCAAGGCCTCTTGAAAATAACCACCCTTGCGCCCATCGCCTTGGTGCTCTCCTGCCCGTCTCTCTCTTCCTCTCTCCCGCTGATTGGAAGGGGATCCTTGTCTCCATATGGAATACTTTGAAGACAACTTTAAACCAGAGTTATAAGGCAGGAAGTAACAAAAGCCATCCTGTCATTTCACGCAGTGAGTCTGAGATGAAGTCACAACCTCAGGAAATGAGTTCTGTTTGGAGTTTGTGTTTGTTTGTTTGTTTCTTCTCCCTGTTTTTAAACCATTGGTCATTTTCTTCTGGGTTTGGTGACCCATAGATACAGGACACAAAGCCATTTAAAAATATTTTTCATTTTGGTTCAAATGGCACTAAGCAACAAAATAATAAAAAATAATCTATTTCTTTAATAATACGAGCACACACAAGCAGGAGGAAAAGGCCCCATTGCTCACTCCTTCACCTTCTAATCACTCCGTCTGCACCCAGTGGGAAATTCTGACTGCACACCTGACTTTTCATTTGTTTATTTTTTATTGGTTCCGAGAGAGATTTGTGATCCATTCCTGGGCAGGTTGCAAGTACTTATACTTCAGGAATAAATGGCCTCTTGGGCTGCTTTGCTTTATTAACTTTGGGGGCAATGGAGGGACGAAGAGGAGAATTACTTCGGTGGGACACGCAGGCAGGAAGTTGAGACTTTTGCACTTTAGTGACACTTGGGAATGTTTTGCCAGTCTTGTTTTCTGATAGCAGACCAAGAAGACAGAGAAAGGGGCAGTGTGTGGGAGAAGGGCTGTGGGATATGTCAGAGTGAGGAGGCCCCCAGTATCTCTGTGATTTGGCTTTGCCATCTAGAACACAAAGGCATTACTGTCCTTTTGCAGGAAGGTTTTGTGGCTTCAGGAATGTCAACTCCAACCTTCAAAGTTAACTCATTTGAAAAAAGAAAGAAAAAAGGAACTTTCTGCCTACGCTGATTTAATACCGACCTAGCTGTGGAGGCTCACACCTGTGATCCAGTACTTGGGGGGGGGGGAGCAGGGATAACGCTGGGAGTTTGAGGCCGGTCTGGCCAATGTAGTGAGTTCTAATCATGAGTGGAAAACAGAGTGTGACTTTACTTCAAAACACCAACAACAGATTGGAAGAACCAGCTGGGTAACTCGCCCCGTAGACTTATTTATGTCACCAAGCGTCATGATGTTCAGAATCTACACAGTAGAAGAGAAGAACTCCCCTAACGTTGTCTTCTGACCCCCACACCAGACTCCCAGTACAAGCAGGCAGGCAGGCACGCACGTGCGCGAGAGCGTGCGCGCGCGCACACAAACACACACACACACACACACACACACACACGGGGTGAAGGGATAAATGTCATTTGAAAGATGAAAGTCTCAGGCAAGAGGATTGCCAAGAGTACAAGGCCAGCCTGGGATCCAGTGTGAATTCCAAGTCATCCTGGGCTGCAAAGTGAAACCCTGTCTTAAGAAAACCAAGAATGAAACAGAGTGTAATAATCATAGATTCGCAATCACTTTCTGTGTTCCACGCCTGTGCTGCGCTAAATTCTCACAGCAGAGCAGGGAGCATCCTCATAAGGGGGAGCAGAAAAGAATCTCTCCACACCAGTAAAGAGTAAGAAGTTGCCCAGAATCAAAGTCTGTGACTGGTGCCATCTGGCCTCTGGCCTCAAACACATCTCAAAATCACACCTCCTGCCCACTGACTACCTCCCTGGCATAACACAGAATCCACCCCAGGGTGTTTGGGATTCATAGAAGCTCAGGGGTACCACACATGGTCCTGAGGCATGAACAGCAATGTGTGTGTTTGGTAACGTATGAAGGACGATACTGGATCATGATGCCCATGTGGTAACTCCTGTGTTACCAAGGAAAGCTTGAGAAGAAGTTGATTGAAACGTGGGGGGGGGGGTGTAAAAATATCTTCTCTTGAGCCTTTTAAAATTTTGCCTTTTAAAATAGCAACGCCCATCAATAAATGAAGCTCTAGGCACGAGGAAACAGTGCCCGAGGGCATTGGAGGACCAAGTGAGAGTGACCAGTAAGTTGGTTCAAGCTCCACTGTCTCCATCAAATGAGCTTCTTCCCTTCTTGGGGGTTCCCTTTACCAACCAATGACCAATTGCTTGTTCTAAATGAGTCCACGGGAGCTCCTAACGAAGCTTCAGATAGACGGTTCTTCTCTCAGGGAGGTCTGTGCCCCTTAAGGTCCGTGATTCATCCTCAAAGCAGAAACTGGGGGTTGCTGTGAATTACTTGGACAGTTCAAGACTCAAATTGCATAACAGTTTATTCATATGGAAAATAAGTTCTAAAAATTTACATGAAGACTCACAGTTCGTAGCAGACACTTTGATGTCCCTCAAGTTAGTGATTTACTTATTATTTGTGTCTTATGATGTAACTAAATGCTTCCAAAGTGTAAAATAGCAGCGAGGCAGTGTTTACATGAATATATTATATTTTTATAAAATACAATGTATCATGCTTCTGAAAAGAGACTGCCTGGAAAGTGTCCTGTGGATTCTAATTTTTGTACTGTGCAAGGACAACTGGTGAATTATTCCCTCCCTTGATTTGCATTTTCTTTTTCAGTGTCAAAGCAAAATAAGCCTCTTGTTTGTGCTGGCTTCCTATTAAATTAGATTTTATATTTGTTCTTTCCTCCTGAATTTGGTTTCAGAGTAAACAGTTATTTTCATTAAAATCTCTCTTTGGCTTCAGTCCTTTAGTTATTGTAATGTTTCTGGGTTGCTTCTGGTTTTGTTGTTGTTGTTGCTGAATCTGATCATCTATGCCGAGTTCTAAATTGTATTTAGTTGCTTCGTGTTCATTCTTGATTGTTTACCTCCCTTTGTGGTCCCACGATTTCTTTAGTTAAACCCGATTGCTGTCAGGGTCCGATCCTTCCTCAAGGTATTTTTATGGTGCTGGCTTGCCAATTTGCTGTTTGCTGACTGCAGACAAATTACAAGGAAGAAACAGAGCTGACATTCATTGAAAAATTATTTTGAAAGTTAGTGGCTAACATGGAGTCTTGAAAAGCAGCGGAAACAAACTTTCTTGACCCAGCCAAAAATATCCACATTCTTCGGGAGGGGCAGTGGAGTTAACCTAGCAATAACCTTCAGCAGGGACAAAACCAGTCCAGCTTTTCAATTTCAAGCTCGAAGAACTAAAAAGTTATTTCTACCTAATAAAAAAAAAAGTACAATACGATTTTAAGTTCTTACCCAAACTCTTCATTTATGTTAGAATGTGTCAAAAGCCACCCAGGGTCCATTTATCCCATAGCCACTGCTAATAAAATTTCACAGGTATTTGTAGCTGTACGTGCAGAAGGGGAAGATGAAGGGGAAGTTTTAGGGTGGAGAGGTGAAGTAGAAAGCTTTTATTAGGTTTCTAGAAGAAAATACAGATTTTTTTTAAAAAGTTGTACCATTGCTCACTTAACCAATGTTCACTAAATACGTCTCAGACACTAGGCACAGTCACACCCCTGTGTTCACGGGACAGAACCCAGGACCCCTCGGGTGCCAGGCTCCGCAGGTGCCCAGGGCCCTTATGGAAGCACGCACATTTGCATGTCACCTACAAACGCCCTCCCTTCCACCGCAAACCACCTCCAGTTCACTCGCAATAGCGAATGCAATGTAAATGTTATGCAAACAGTTGTTACACTGTATCACTTAGCAAGTAATGAGGAGGGAAGAAAGTCTGTGCACGTTGAGGAAGATGCAAATTCTTAAAAAAGACTTCCCATCTGAGGTTGGTTAAATCTGTGGACATAAAACCCACAGGCAGTGACAGCTAAACACCCTGTTGCAGAGTTTGGGACAATAAACAGAACAGATGACAGATGATGTCCTGTCTCATTATGGTTTGGATCTGGGAGGTACCCCCAAAGACTTTTGTTTTAAAAATTGCTCCGCAGATGGTAGTGTTATCTTGGAGGATTCCGGAAAGCCCTATAGAGTAGGTTACTAAGGCAAGCCTATAAAGGATGGACCCTATTCTTGTTTCCTGTCGTACTCTGCTTCCTGGCCTGAGAAGCCTCTGCCACTTATTCCCACTGCCATAAACTGAGCCGCTAGGTCTCTGCTAGGTCTTCCCCACCACCGTGGACTGAAACCCGCTAAATCTATGCACCAAAATCAGTTCTGGTAACCTGAGTTCAATCTGAAAAAGCCATATGAAGATGGAGGAAGAGAACTGACTTCATAACGTTATCCACTGGCTGTCACTCATGGCCATGGCTTCCTCAAAACACACACACACACAACACATACACATACACACACAATGCATACACACACAACAACACATGCACACAACACACAGACAACACAGACACACACATAACACATACACACACATAACACTCACACACCATATTCTAAGAGCTAACCAAGTAAAACAAGAGACTATGGAAGCCCTGCCTTTTTGAAGATAACATGGTAAAGGAAAAGGATGGTAATAACAAATATTCACGTGATGGAGCAGACAGGGATTAGCCACCACAGGATAGAGACAAGGTCAGAATAACTGGGGTTTCAATGAGTTAAAAGACACTGCTTTAGGAAGTTGCATTCGATAGAAGCCTAGAGAAAGCAGGATGGTATACTGTGCCAATACCTCTGAGAGAGTTCTAGAAAGAAGGGACAAGGGACAGTTCGTATAAGAGGTGGGGAAGTACATAACCTATGTTCGATAACAGTAAGGTGAACAATTCACAAAAAGAACAAGTGTAGTAAATTATACCATGGAGGTGAACTTCAGATGGAGAAAAGCTATGTGATGTATGGCAGAGATCAAAAAAAAAAAGTTTTAATAACTGACAAATTTGATTGTACGAAAATAAAATATTTGCATAGCGAAGACCACAGTAGTAGAAGTTTTTTAAAAACTAGGGAAGATTGAAGGTTTCTATCAGAAAAGGTCAGGTTTTCTTCATTTCTTAAAAAAGAAAGTTCTTTTTGTCAATAGGAAAATCTGAGAAGCTCAATTGACAAAGAACTAAATGGCGATTGTGAAGAGATGCTTCTTCCCTGACCTGTAAATGGGCGGGCTCACAGAAGAAGCTTTACTTCAATCAAGAAGAAAAGAAAAACTTATGAAAATGCAAATTATTTCCCCCTGCCTTTCCTTCCCTCCACCTCCTCCATGTGCACCCCTTACTCCCTCTCAAATTTATGGCTGACAATAAGAAACTTCCTAAAGAGATTTTAGCCAATGCCATTTAGACTCCATGTTATGTCTTAGTATGCAATCCAAAATCTTGTCCTTTCTCATACAGACTTTTTTATGAGCAATGTTATTTTTTGCTTATGATGGAAACATATATTGAGATAGATCAATGTACTGGATAATGATCATGCAACGAAACATATGAAGCACACAGTTAAATAGCCCATAGTTATCTTTTTCTTTAATTTTATTTTTAAGACTCTCCATGGTTCCAATACATTTCCCATACAAGAACCTTTCTTCTGTGTTCTAGCTATCTGGAGTAGTTAATCTCCACCAGAAAACCTGCTGCCAATTTTTTTGATGGGGGAGATTGGTTTTGATAAGAACATAAAACAAATATAAGCAGAGAAGGAACAATGAGCTATCAGACATGTAGCTGCCCCTCAGACCCACAAAGGAGAAAATGGATTTCACAGTGACCTGCCACAGTGACATAGCATGCATTCTTTTCACCTAATTGATAATTAGGCCATTAAGGTCTTGTGAAATATCTGCTTTGTGAAAAGACCCATGGCATATGCAGGTGAATCTGTGTTATCTATGGAAAATATCAGAAAAAACCTGCAGGGCTTCTTTTCATGATGTCATTCATGGTACATTCTGCTCCCTGAAGAACCTGTAAGCTAGAATCTGGAGCTGAGAGGCATGGCTAGAACCTCTTTCTGCTCCCAGTTCTGCCCCGAAGGGCTAACTCCTCCCCATTTCCCAAGGAATACAGCGGGGACTCTTATGAGATATTGCAGAAATAAAAACAGTTGGTAACACTAAGAGTGGATACTGTTTATAAAGCCCGGGGCTCTTTAAAATCATGAGTCTTTACTTTCCAGATAGTTCTACATCTTCTATATTTAAAAAAAAAAAAACTCCTCATAAAATGTTTCTCCACAGTCTAACTCATAGCTCCTTTCCAACCCCGCAAATGTTTTGATGTTAGACGTGGGTGGAGCATGGTTGGGTGTGCAGTAAAAATGAAATTCTGTTTCCTCACATCACACTGTAAAACAGCTAACTATAAACAGCATTTTGCATTAATAATATATTACATTTAGAAAGCAGATTATATGATATATACACAGTATATTTCATTGTGTGCTTAAAATATTCATGCACAAAGAAAAAAATAGGGCATCTACCACGGTGCTCACGGTATTGTTCTGGGAAGTGGGGTTATGGGCATATTAGTCTTCTTCGTTTCCTTTTCTGCATTTTGTGAGCATTGTCTAATAAATGTATATTGTTCTGGAAGGGGGGATGTTTTCTAAAATGTGTTTTTAAGAGCTTAAACAGCTAAAAAAAAAACTTGAGATCTATTGAGTGTCTAAGTTAAAAGTCTAGCTTATGCGGTTTAATGTGGGAACCGTTGGCCTGAAACGGTTATTTTAAATTACACGTAACTGATTAGTTCTTCAGCCACGCTAAGCATAGCCACATGCTCACCCTCAGAAAGATGGCTGTTCCACATTCCAGAAAGAAAGCTGGTTATGAAATCCTGCTCTGGCTATCACGAAGGGAGGCTGGGCCAGTGTCTGGTAACACCAGGATAGACACCCGCCCTTTCACGGTAGACATAGAGTCTTTTCGGCAGTCACTCTGATGTCGGGCACATACCTGTGGCCTTCCGGCTGGTTGGCACAGGGAAGAATGGTCCCCAGTACACAACTCACGTCTCCATGCCACACTCATCAGTTTCCCGACCGATATCAGCTAATAAGCTCAAAGCAGCCCCTCAGAGAGCGCATTTTCAAGAGTGTACCACATGGATATGTGTCAAAAGTAGCCTCAGGTTCTCAAACCGAATAAGAAAAATGTCCTTACCCTTCTAGAGAGTGTTTTTGGAGCATAGATAGAAAGGCATTGTGGGTAGAGTGACAGCACAAAGCAAGGACCTGACTGTGCTTATAACATTCAAAACTGCTTTACATGGACAACTGGGCCGTGTGCGTCTGCTGGGCCTTGATGTCTGTGGGTCCCAGTCCACCAGTCAGCATGTCCACATTCTGCTCTCTCCACCTTCCCAAAGAAGAGAAGCTGTGTTAGCTTCTTTCCCTATCGCCGAAGGCAAGTACTTGACAAAGGCCACCTAGTGAGAGAGAACTTGTCTCAGCTCATGATTTCAGGAGGATTTCAATTCATCGTGGTGGGAAGACATGCTAGGGGAGCAGCCTTTCCCATGGCCTCATGCAGACAGTAAGCAGAGAACTCAGGCCAGAAGAGAGGCTGCTGCAGATCTCAGAATTCCTCCTGGACACTACTCTCCACCACCCAGGCCTCCAGTCCTCCATCTTCCACAGCCTTTAAAATAGTTCCACAAGCGGGGGCCTATGCCAGTTTCTTCTCTGTTGCCATAATAAAACAACACAATCAGAAGCAACTTGTAGAAGGGAGGATTTGCTTGGGCTTCCCACATCGTAGAGGGGAGGCGTGACAATAAGCAGCAGACGGGGGGGGGGGGGGGGAGGGGGTGGCTGCAAGGTCACATCTTGAGCTAGGAATGGGAAGTCGAGAGCAAACTGGTAAGAAGGCAAGGCCTTGAGCTCCCCAAGTTTGCACCCCTAGTGATATATTTCCTCCAGTAAGGCCACACCTACTTGAAATAGACCAACTAGGAACCAGGTGTTCAAATGCCTGAGACTATGGGAGGGGGGCGTGTTTCTCAGTCAAACCAACCTGGGACCTATTGTTTAAAACATATGTCATAAAAATAATCTGGAGATTTGAGATGCAATCCATAATGCAGATCAAAACCTGTTGTCAAAATGTAGCTCATAGCTAACCAAACATTGTTTTCATTTCATGGAGAATAATTACACATGTTTAATATATTACTTTTGAACTGATTTTCTTATATTTCAAGCTTGGTTCTATGTATGTGAACTATTCCTAAATCTTCAAATGAAGTAAAGTATATTACGATTTTAAGACTTAGTCATCATTTTATTTGAATACATAAAATCTTATGAGTAAATGGTTATTTTTTTTCAGCCACTTGACTATAAATGTTTGAATGGAAGTTAAAAACCCAGAGTGTCCTATTTTCAAATAGACGCTTGTAATATATAATAATATATAATATATAATCACATTCTGTTATGATAGAATAATGCATAGCTTCATTATAATATAATAACAATAAATGCCATGCTTGTATTTTACCAGATGCAATGCTCTTGGTGGCCGAGCGACTGGAAGGACCATTCAACATCGAGTCCGTCATGGATCCCATAGATGTGAAGATCTCCGAAGCCATTATGAACATGCAGGAAAACAGCATGCAGGTGTCGGCCAAGGTATGGCCCTTAGCAGTGTCTCTCCTAATGCATGCCCGTAGTGCAGGTGCAGTCATCTGAGAAACAGCACTGATGAGAAATGTGGGCAGGGATTGTAAATTCTAGTGCGCTGCCAGCAAGCTTCTCCTGCTGGACCACAAATTTATTTCTTCATTTAAAATGTGTAGCCAAATGGCATTGAGAAGGGAAATAAGTTTTTAGTTCACAGCTACTCAATCATGACAAAATTTTTGGCTGTCTGAAGTTTCAGTGAGCCCCAAGTATGTCTGACTAATCTCTTCCGTATGTGAGCAATTTGGGGGAATTTGATGTTTGACATTTCTATACCCCTTTGCTGCGTCCTCTCAAAACTTTTGGTTATAACATCACCTTGGTAGCCGAGGCACTTGCTGTACACGGTCAACGGGAAATAGCCAAACACCTCCATTGACCGACTTGAAGACAACATACAACCTGCATGAATGAGCCTTTGAGGGAAATGTTCTTTTGTGTATAAGAGTTGTACACATATTAGAAGGCAAAACACATCAGAGTCCATATATCACATGAGATGGAGGTCCTGAATTTGTCGCTGGGGAGGGGGGGACAGGCAGCAGGTTTCCGGCCTGTGCTTGTACTCACCCAGCTGGAGGTAAGCAGGGCTCACCTAGAGCAAAGTGGAGAAACCTGCAGCTGGGTTGAGCATAGTCTTCCATGGCCTCCTTTCTACCTCCTTCTCTCTACCAGCGTCTCCATGACAACAACCACCGCCTCCACCTCAGCCCACTGAAATGCGCCAAGAGTTACATGATCTGCTTAGTTCAGCTTTTAAAAATGCTTTGTGGAAGGGATTTCACATATAGTCAAGGAAGAGAGGAGAAACAGAAACGCAGAGAGGGAACCACGAAGTTTCACCAGACCCCCTTGACTGTCCTGAGTCAGACAGGGGTTGAGCTTCTCAGGGTAGACTAGGAGGAAGCTGGGGAAGGAAGACTGGCCTGCATTTCACTCTCTCTCTGGGAGATGACTGAGCCTAGAGTTTTCTAGGCTTGACTCTGGGCTTTAATGAACCGGAGGCTCTCAGGTAGAGAAAGATGTTTGAGTTACCATCAACTGTTGGGGAAATAGCACATTTGGGGCTTCCATGAAAGGCCATTTTCTTTCTTTACCGTAGGAAAAAAAACCCCAACTATCCATTCCTCTCAAATCCATCACCTAAAAACCAATTAGAGTTGTTTTTGAGAGGCCTCACAGCCCAGCAGTGCTGGAGTAATTGAGGCTAGGTTTGGGGAAGTTAAAAATAGCTCTAGAGGAGAGAACCAAACAAAATGGTGTAGAATTAATTTTAGAAGTAAGGAAGTGAGGAGGGAGGGAGGGATGGAGGAAGGGAGGGAGGAAAGAAACTCTATTAAGTTAACTCTGAAGAACTTGGAAGGAAGCAACTATTTTAGTTGACTAGTTCTTAGTTCTATTGCTTTGGGGGAAAAAAAAACCACCATAACCAAGGCAGCTTATAAAGAAAGCTTTGAATTGGGGGCTGGCTTCTAACTTCAGCGGGTGAGTCCATGATATTAATGGTGGGAAGCATGGTGGCAGGCAGACAGGCTCTAGAGCAGCAGCTGAGGGCTTACATCATGAGCCGCAGACCTCCTGCACAGAGAGGCACAGGGACAGAGGCAGAGATACATGCACACACAAAGAGGGGAGGCAGAGAGGGAGAGAGAGAGAGACAGAGAGAGAGGGAGAGAGACAGGGAGAGAGGGAAAGAGAGAGAGAGCCTGGTGTGGATTTTTTAAATCCTCAAAGTCTACCCTCAGTGGCCCACCTCCTCCAACAAAACCTTCTCTTAATTAGGAAAACATTTCCTAATCCTTCCCAAACAGTCCCACAAACTGAGGACCAAACTTTCAAATATCTGAGCCTACGGGGGGCATTCTCACTTAAACCATTACGTTAACCAAATTCTGTTGGGCGTGTAGGCACATACCTTTAATATCAGCACTCGAGAGGCAGAGGCAGAAAGATCTCAAGGAGGCTGAGGTGCCAACCTGATCTTCGTAGTGAGTTTCAGGCCAGATATGAAACCCTGTCTACCCTGCTCCTCTCTCCCCACACACACACAGAAAAAAGAAAGAGAAGAGAGAAAAAAAAACAAACAAATCCAAAGAGTGTATTGCCTAGATTATATTCTTTACATACATCTTTATTTTAAAAAAAATAATTCTGTTTATTTACAGAATACTGCATGATGTTTTACAATATGTCTACCTTGTAGAAATGCTAAATCAAGTGAATGGGCAGGACATTTTCACATCCTGGGTTTTTTTTTTGTTGTTGTTGTTGTTGTTGTTGTTGTTGGCGGAAGTTGTTTGATTGGTTGGTTGGTTTCTTAGTCAGTTTGTTAGTTTTGATGTAGGTGTGTGCGTGTGTGCTGAGAAATCTACTCTTGAAGCAAATTTCAAGCATGTAAATTATTATTAAGTGTAATTTAAATGGAGTAGTCTACCAGAAAATTCTCTAAGAGGTCAATGAGATGGGATTTTTATCAGCAAAATATGAATAGGATATTTTAATGGAATTTACTTAACTGTATCATAATAGTACTGCTGTTTTAAGAACTGTATTTAAAAATGACAGATTCTGTGAGAAATGCCATAATGAAGACAGAAAACCATATAGGGCCTGTAAGGTCACACACATGAGCACATGCAGTAGGAAGGGTCACAGTGACAGCCTGTAAGGTCACACACA
>NC_022019.1:29997194-29999293 GCF_000317375.1 Microtus ochrogaster
CATGCAGTAGGAAGGGTCACAGTGACAGCCTGTAAGGTCACACACATGAGCACATGCAGTAGGAAGGGTCACAGTGACACCTTGATAGATGCACTGGCAACAGAAAAGTGGATCTGATAGCTTGACGTAGAGAAAAATGAGTGGGAAGAGAGGATGGGGAAAAGAATAGCCAGGCTCTCCGAGAAAGGTCGAGTATGTAAAGAACGTTCAGTGGCCTTCTGAAAAAGTAACAAGAGCTAAT
The DNA here is from genome assembly GCF_000317375.1 of Microtus ochrogaster. NCBI lineage: Eukaryota > Metazoa > Chordata > Mammalia > Rodentia > Cricetidae > Microtus > Microtus ochrogaster. The sequence goes on from NC_022019.1 coordinate 29,997,436, forward strand.
GAAACAGAGATGCCAACTGTGGAGGACCTCGAGCTGATCGTCTGCTTCCCTTTATGATGTTCAATGCTTTCCGGGAAGACAAATTCTAACTACATGTCTCTGTTTCTCTTATCCAGTGTAGTCATTCATTTCTTCCCATCTTTCCTCTAGTTTTAGTAGGACACACACACACATACACACACAAGAATGTGTGCATGCACACACTCATGCATGCACTCAAACACACATAGGAACAGACCCCCTTAAGATAAGAGATGCCTTTTTCTTAAACGTTCTCATCATATTGAGAAAAAGGAGAACCAACCCTCTTCTGCCTCATAATTGAGATGGTGAATGGGAGCTTTACAGACTAGAAAAAAAGTCCATTCCCACCGTGGATAGTCATGCCCCTGTCTTGTACGAGGTCTGCTTGCAGTGGGCTTATTAAATCCTTTTCATTCATTTTTATCCGTCGGAGAGGCAGTTCAGAATGAGGTCCAAGAAGATTCTGTTGGAACATATATTGGCTGTGCCAAAGTGTGCAACAAAGTTGTAAAATGCATTTCTAAGTCACGACACTGTTTTAAAACTCTAGGTTTCTTTTCTCATTGTGAAATATTTGTTTGTGCATATACATTGTGAAAGGATTGGGGCTCAAACACATTAATTTTGTTGTCGTTGTTTCCTCTGGAGCACAGAATCACCAAGTAGCAATGAAAGCTTTCGTATTTACTATTGGTTGAACCCTGACTGTATCCATTCAACAAATATCACAGCATGTTCCAGGCACAAGGAACACTGCAGAAGGGAAACTGTGCCCTTGCTTTGCTGACAGTTTCTCTCTCTATGCCTTTTCTATAGATTTAGTTCCAAGCCTCGCTGGAATCTGGTGAAGCACCCATTTGCTTGCTCATCGAAAAGGAATGTTTAATTTACGGAGATGAAACAGTTAGACTAAGGTCAAACAGCAAGCGGCAGAGCTGGGATGCAGCCAGATCTGCCCAGTTCAAAAGGAAAAAGATTTACCCAGCATGCCATAGTTTCCTTTATAAGCATCTCCCGCCAGAACCAAATGTGTTCAGCACTGGCAGTACCAGCTGCAGGAGGGAGCATGGCCTGGCACACTCTGGGGAGCCTGTGCAGGAAAAGTAGAAGTAGATAATTCAAGTACAAAGGCATCACATTCAGCAGCTTTGCAATCGTCATGAGAGACAAGGGAGAGCTCTTACTAGTGCCCTGTATCCCGCCCAGATGAAAGCAGTTCAAAACTGCTCATTGGTGGAAAGTCTCTAAAGAAATGGTGGCAGGTGGGGAGGCTCCCGGAATCAAGTTTCTGCTTTGGAGCGTCTGATCTGTTGATAATCTTCCCCTTATCATCTCAGGGAAGATAAAGCTGATTCCACCAGATAGCTATATTAGGGATAATTTCAAATCTCACTCAGGAAGATTAGTTTTTCAGATAGAATCTAAACTTAATAAATTCCAACTGAGGCCCTTCTATTCAATTAACAGCTACTATAGATGAGTATGGTGCCCATTCCAGAGGAGTGAGACAGCCCTAAGGTACTTAATTTTCTCTAGAATATTTTTCCTGATTGTGTTGCTCAAGAAAAAAAAACTAGAAGAACATTAAAGAGAATATAGCAACTTCTGTTGTTTTGGGAAGGCCGTTTTTTGGTTCCCAATCACTTAGCCCCAAAATAATCACACAGAAACTGTATTAATTAAATCAGTGCTTGGCCCATTAGCTTCTTATTAGCTAACTTTTATATCTTAATTTAACCCATTTCTAGTAATCTCTGTATCCCCACACAGCTGTGGCTTACCGGGTAAAGTTCTGTCTGGCTCCAGCGGTGGCTCCATGGCTTCTCTCTGACTC
>NC_022019.1:29999393-30003644 GCF_000317375.1 Microtus ochrogaster
ACCTATCTCTGTTCCCCTATAGTTCTGCTATAGGCCCAAAACTGTTGCTTTATTAACCAATGATATTCATAGCATACAGAGGGGAATCCCACATCATTCTGACTCTTACTGTTGGGTCTCAGTTTCATCACCTATGTTTTTTGTCTAGGATAATGGTTCTAGTTTCACAGACATTACATTACTCGTTATACAGGTCTATTTTTCCAGCACCCAGCTCTCCCTCCCCAACTCTCTTCCCTGTACCTTTTCTCTTTCAGGAATTTCAGGAATAAACACTATCTTGAGAATTCAAATGGTAAAAATATTTTCTTTCCTATCAGAGAACATTACCTAGAATTTATCTTTTTACTACAGCAGTGTCTTCTCTTTCCATTTGGGAGGTTCCTTATTATATGTGCTCTTTGTAAGGAAATGGGAGTATTAACATGTTATGATTATTTTTCTCTCTCTTTTTTTTTTACTTTCTTTTCCCTGACCAGTGTTCTAAATTATATGAGAACCAGAGTTGTGTCTTAGTTAAGGCTTTCATTGCTGTGAAGAGATACCATGATAACGGCAACTCTTATAAATGAAAACATTTAGTTGGAGTGGCTTGTAGTCTCAGAGGTTCATTCCGTTAGCATCATGGTGGGGACCATGACAACATGCAGGCAGATGTGGTACTGTAGCTGTAGCTGTAGCTGTAGAGAGTCCTACACCTTGCAGGCAACAGGAAGTCAGTGGAGATGCTAGGTGGTTTTCTGAGCATAAGAAACCAGACTTTCTTCAGGGAAAAAGCCAGTTTTCATAATGCAAAAGGAAAGCTCAAATATGCTCATGTATAAGGAACGTATTAAAGAAAACTAGTTTTAGCCTTTTTTTCTTTGAAGAAGAGGTTCTAATAGTGCTTACCCTTTTGATGATAAAGGAAACCTTTTATTATCTCTAACATAGGGGGATTTACCTGGAGATTTTCTTTCACCTCAAAGGCAAAGGATGAGATTATATGTAACGTACTCCACTCAAGAATGGATTAGTGAAACTCTGTTTAATTCAACACTCAATGTGTCTTCAGGAGCAAAAAATAAATAAATAAATAAACATATTTTCCATGTCTCAGGGAAATTTTTTAACAACTTCTTCCTGCCTTGCAGGGAAGTTTTTCCAGTTCCATGTTTCTCCCAGACAGGCTCTTCCCATTCTCACAAACACACAGCCCTTATTCCTGCTTCTGATCACTTCCTTTCTCCTAAGGAATTGTGATCTGGCCTGACACTGATGGAATCACAGCCTCGGGTAGCCTCTGTGCCTGTAAAGGATTTGCCTCTGTAGGAACAAATTCTGCTTGAAGAGTTGGCCAACTCCCTTGGTGTAAATGCCCATGTTGTGGCTACTTGCAAACTCAGGCTCGATGTCACTGAGCACAGAGAGACACACCATGATAAAACAGTCCTGCCTTGTAAGTGTGGTTAGAACAAAAATCCTCAGAAGTATAGATAACAGTGTAGTGATTAGGAAGTAGGAAGTTTCATATATATACATATATATATAGTATAATTTATGTAATTATAAGTGTATGCAACATAATGTTTAATGATCATGTTTAGCAATTGATTTGAAAAATTACTAGAAATGTCTCAATTCTCCTCATCAGCAATAAGATCCCATTCCTACACTGTTGCTCTAGGAAGTTCCCTGGATTCTCGAGCCTGGACAGATTGTTCCTGTGGGCATTCCCTTTACACTCTTACCGTTCTGGTTCCCTGCTCTCTTGTCAAAACACTCACGAGAGTGGGGACATGTCCGTGATTTGTATCCACGCCACTTAATTTTGGCCAGCATAACACTCAGTATGTATCTATTTGTTGAATCATAGGGTGAGTGAATGGTTCACAACCAAGCTGATGTGATTCATGTGTTTACTTATACCCTGCCAAGTGACCTTAAAGAAGTTCTTGCAACCTTATAAACAAAGAGCATGTGAAATAATCATTTAACTAGGCAGAGAGAAATGGAGCTTCTTTTCTCTCCATACACTAAAATATACTATGTTCAGTTCCTTGAATCTCTGCCCTCGGCTCATTTGGAAAGAATATCAAGATATCCTGCAGTGTAAGGAATGCAAAACCAAGAAGGAAAAAAAGGTCTCAAGCCAATGGAAAGAATTTGTTTTTATTGAAGAAAAGATTTTAAGAAATACACAGTATATCTGACATACCCGAAACCAAGCTGTTTAAGCCTTAGAAGCAAATTGTTTAAACCTTAAAATGTACATGGCAGCCAGCTTTTGAGAAACCAAAGCCAGTAAAAAGTGACCAAAACAAAAACTGATGGCTTGGCTTGATTCAGAATCCTGAATTCTCTTAACAGGATGCTGAATCCATCCAGGGACTCAGAGTTTGCCAGAGAAGTTGGCCAGGGAACCACTGCAATCAATCTTTAAGGAAAGAAAAACATGAGTCAGGAAGAAAAGAGAAAGAATGATGAGAGAGGAGAGGAAAGACAGGAAGACAGGGTCGAAGGAGGAAGGAGATTCTTCTGAAATGATGGGGTGAAAAGATGGTCCAAGACAAGGCAATCCATGAAGAGACTGGCCAACCTAAATAGCAATGAAAAGCTGAGGATTTGAAATGTTTGTATCATTAATCCAATGATTTTAAACCAAAGAAAGAATAATTATCAAAACTGTTAAGTTGTATCTAGGACTATGTGTCAAATCAAAGAAAGCATAGTTATCAGAATCATTAAGTAGCATCCAGGACTTTGTGACTTAAGATGTTAGCAGGAGGCCGTGAGGAACCAGGGAAGACCTACTGTGAACTTACACCCTGGGGAAAGTTTCATTTATTGATAATATGCAAGTCCTCTGGCTACTAACTTGACGAACTGCCTTTGGCAATATTTTAAGCTACTCACATTTACCTACATTAACATGTGAATATCCTTCCACATACAAACGTTTCAGTCACCCCTTTCACTTTGAATGGTGACTTTATTTGTGACTGTATGTGTGTCTGTGTGTGGGTATGCACAGATGACTGCAGTGCCCACCTAGGCCTGAAAAGAGTGTCAGACCCCTGGAGTTGGACTCACTGGTGGCTGTGAGCCACCTAATGTGGGTGCTGGGGATGAACTCAGGTCCTCCGCAGCAGCAGTGTGCACTGGTAATACCGAGTCAGCTCTCCACTGCCATCACTTCGCACTGAGAAAAGGCCTTCAGCTCTGTGCTCGAGTTGGATGATCTGGGTGATTGACAGCAGGGAAGGGATACAGCTGTTACAATGAAGGAATGCTCCTGGCCAGGATTCTGACCAGACCAATGATAATGTTGGGAACAGAATCTTTGTAAAGATTCCAAATTACCTACTATTTTGATCTAGCCAATGCCACTGACTGAGCTCTGAATCCAGTCACAGTAATGCCTCCAATCCACTCATGTTTCATGGTCTTTAGTTTCAGTTACTCACAGTCCATTGCTGTCCAATCAACGTAAAACATCCTAGAAGTAAAAACTGAGAAGTTTGAAATTGTACATCATTTTAGGTGGCATGATGACGTTCTACATTGACCTACTCCATCATGCCATGGATGTGAATTAACCCCTTTCTTAGTGTGTTTATGTTGTATATGCAACCCAACCCTTAATTATAGAATGACTGTCACTACCACAGTGCTCACATTCAAAGAACTATTATTTTTTTCAGAAATGGACCCAAAACACAAAAGTGGTGATGTAAGCAATTTGAATGTGCCTTGAAGTTCTTCTTTTAAGAGAACAAGTGAAAAAAAAATGACAGTTACATACATAGACAAAAAATTCTCTTGGCAAGGTTCAGTTCTCTGAAGTTTCTGACATTTTCTAACACACAGGGGACTATGATAGGCAGAGAACCTGTAACTCTTACCTTAATCTACCAACCAGAGAGCCAATATGACTATTTTGAAAGTGAGATTTTCCATTTTCTAGCCGGCTTATTAATTTTTAAAAATAGCTCATCAAATGATCAAGAACTAGTCATTTTTGTTCTAGTTATTAATTTTAGTGAAGTTGTTTATTGAGCTTGGATTTAACTCAACATAGTAAATGGAGCAAAGACAACAGCCATATTTTTCAAATGAATGCATGGTTTGCCAGAGTTCTTCAGGCTGAGGAAGAAATGTTCAGCCGTGGTTTGAGGAGACAATTGCTTATTTGAGATGATGTGTGTGACGGTGTAGTGAAGGGTCTTCCACAGACACTCTCAGGTCTAGTGAAGGGTCTTCCACAGACAC
>NC_022019.1:30004091-30024091 GCF_000317375.1 Microtus ochrogaster
AAGGGTCTCCCACGGACACTCCCAGGTTTCTTTACTTCCCTTTTCCTCTTTTACTCCTTATTCCTGGTGACCACATGCTTGGTGACTTCAACAAATGCAACATGGGGAGATGATGCTAAAACTTTCACTTACTTGTAGTCATTCATTTCTGATTTTTTTTTTTAAAAAAACACACAGTATGTGCTGGAAATACATAGAAGCTGGGATACAGTGGTAAAATGTTTCAGATTCTATTTTTCAGAGAGCTTAAATCGTTCACCCATAGCTCCGTGCAATCAGTGCATTTGACTTGTTAGTCAGTATTTCTATGAGTAATTACAGATTGTGTCAGTTAAAATAATAAGACTTTGTATTTCATTTTTTCAGTTCACTAAGCTTCGTATTTTATCTTTAAAATGACTCTGAAACTTGGGAAGTCATGTTGTCCCAGTGTTGTCCAAGTTTAAGATGAAGGCCGGAAGCTAGTACTTCAAACTCCTAAGTTCTTGTTAATGACTAACTATGGTCAAAATGTATTTATCAGGGGCTGGAGAAATGGCTCAGAGGTTAAGAGCACTGACTGCTCTTCCAAAGGTCCTGAGTTCAGTTCCCAGCAACCACATGGTGGCTCACAGCCATCTGTAATAATGTCTGGTGCCCTCTTCTGGCCTGCAGGCATTCACACAGACAGAATATTGTATACATAATAAATAAATAAAATTGGATTAAAAAATCTTTTAAAAAATGTATTTATCACCCAAAATTTATATTGAAAGTTAACTCCTAGAACCTTTACCTGTAATTACAGGAGTTATCCCTTACAAAATAAACCTGAAGGGGGCCTTTCACTGACTCATCTGCTAAATCAGGACTGGGCAAGAAGGTGCCATCTATGAGTTGCCTGATACTTAGACCTTACACTTCCCAGCCTCTAAGACCTATGGAAGTTTCTGATATTTATGAATTATCCCATTGAAGGTATTTCATTGTAGCACTTCAAATCCCCAAAACACTTGTCTGCTGCCCCACAGTTCTCTGTTACAGAAATAGCTGCCACCCCTGGACCCATTCTACAACCATGTACTGACTCAATGGTTCTTTGTCCCCTTGGATACAAATGGAATAGAGTGAAATTCCCCAGTTAGTCATCACACAGAGAGTGAAGTCATCAGCACTGTGATACAAATTAGAATCTAATAAATAAAGAAAACACCACTTAGTCTCAAAACATCAAGTCTGAGTAAATCCAGGAGGTCGGTGGTGGCACACACCTTTAATCCTAACAGTGAGTTCTAGGACAGCCAGAGCTGTAACATAAATAAACCCTGTCTTTGGGGGGTGAGGGGAAGAGTCATCTGGTCATCCATATTTAAAACAAAACACCAGAGCTCCACTTTCAAATTTCAAAATGATATGTGTTAGCCATAGTTTTTGACTTCGTAAAAACCCACTGATAAGACCATACAGATATATGCAGACAGAATATTGTATACTTAATAAATAAATAAATATTTTTTTTAAAAAAAGTGGGGCTGGCGAGATGGCTCAGTGGTTAAGAGCATTGCCTGCTCTTACAAAAGTCCTGAGTTCAATTCCCAGCAACCACATGGTGGCTCAAACCATCTGTAATGAGATCTTGTGCCCTCTTCTGGCCTGCAGGCAATATGCAGACAGAATATTGTATACTTAATAAATAAATATTTTAAAAAAGACCATACAGAGATGGGGATGCTTTCAAACACAGCTGCTGAAACAGAGAATATGTACAGCATTGTCTCTCAAGTGGCCGATAATGACTTCGCTGAATATGTTATCAAAGTGGTGAAGACAAGGTAGAGACCAAGAGGACAGGGAGACAGCTGTAGGCCATCTCTGAAAAGATGAATGTTGTATTTCCTATGAGAAATATGGTAATAAGTTTTGGTGTTTAGATTCTAAATACATTAAGAAACCAATGACTGAATGCAAATCTATTATCAATACACCTCTTACTATTGCCCCCCTCCTCCCTCTTCTCTTCCCTCTCTTCCCCTTGTCCTCCCTCTTCCCACTCCTCCCTATAAAGCCATAAAATGTCTCTTCCTTCGTGCTTCCCTTTCGATGTCAGTGTCTTTCAGAATGCCACTAGACTTCTAGGACATCATCTTCTCAGAAGGAGAGCAACCATGAGGCAGGGTGCTCCTCCCCCAAAGCCACAAGTCTTTTGGGGTTGGCTGTATAGGAAAGATGGTTTCTTTGAGTATTCACTGCATTTGTCTATGACAAAGTTTCTGGATATTTTCTGGAATTATCTAATTATCCCTTCCCACGTTCCTTAGAGTGAATCGGGCAGGAGGGAAAACTGATGATACTTTTTAAAGGGGTGGGTCTAAAGAAGTGTTACCTTTTAAGTATTTAGCCTGCTGTTACAACTTCTAGAAACTTCTGTTTTGCTGTGGGAAAAAGAAAAATAGTTTTTTTCGACCTTTGCTGAAGGTGGAGTGGCAGCACCAACCTTTAAGGCTGTTCTATCCGAATCTCGTTTCTCTTAGCAGGCTTAAGCTGCTCTCATCTTGAGGTGGTACTTCTTGGAGGAACCCTACCGTAACCCTACAAATAACATCCTGAACACACTGGAACAGGTGGTGGCCTGACACCCCCAATGAATGTTCCTACTATAACACATGGACTCTGTGGCTTCTGTCACATCTTTGAGCTCTTACAAATAATGTTGTGTGGGAAACACAGATGAGGGCCTTGAGAAGCGGTAAGGAAGATGCTTGCACTCTTCCAGAGCACCTGAATTTGACTCTCTCATTGGAAGTTCTTTAGTGGCTTCAATTTCAGCTCCAGGTAACTCAATGCCATCTTCTGGCCTTTATGGGCACTACACTCATGTGTATAAGCCCACACACAGGCACATATACTTGTTTGTTTTAAGTAAATAAACTTAAAGACTTGTGGCTTTGGGAGAGGAGCACCCTGCCTCATGGTTGCTCTCCTTCTGAGAAGATGATGTCCTAGAAGTCTAGTGGCATTCTGAAAGACACTGACATCGAAAGGGAAGCACAAAGGAAGAGACATTTTATGGCTTTATAGGGAGGAGGGGGAAGAGGGAGGACTAGGAGAAGAGAGGGAAGAGAAGAGGGAGGAGGGGGGCAATAGTAAGAGGTGTATTGATAATAGATTTGCATTCAGTCATTGGTTTCTTAATGTATTTAGAATCTAAACACCAAAACTTATTACCATATTTCTCATAGGAAGTATAAATCTAGAAAAAAGAAGGGGAAACAAAGACCAGGTCAGGTGTGTTCCTTTTCACTTTTTTTTTAGATCATTTAGAGGAAGTATAAGTTATGGACTTGTGTAATTATGTAGTGATTATCAAGCACTTGTTTTCCAGATAGTGGGTCCTGAGGTCCTGCTTCATAATCTGCATTTGAACACAACCACATGCCGATGTGGTAAATGGTATTATCTCTGTTAAACAGAGGAGGGGCCCTGCAATCGTGGTGGTGCATGCCTTTAATCCCAGCACTGGGGGGGGGCACAGAGGCAGGTGGATCTCTATGAGTTCAAGGCCAGCCTGGTCTACTGAGCTAGTTCCAGGACAGCCAGGAGAAACCCTGCCTCGAAAAACCAAAATAAAAACAAAAACAAAAAATCACATACATACATACATACATACACACACATACATCACACACACATATTCCAAACAGAGAGGAAAGATGGCATCAGAGAGCCTCCTCTATTTATCCACACAACTCAAGCCATTGTCACTTCATCAGCCATTCGTCCCTCCATTTTCCCTTGATAAACATAGCTTCAGGACTCTAAAACCCATCTAAAGCTCAGTTTGCATCTCTAGACCACTTCTTGATCTACTTTCATTTAACCTCAGGACCTGCCTATCATATTACAGGTTGTCACCCACTTCTTCTTTTGTTCAAAATATAAAACAATGGGTACCCCAGCTACCGAGGCCTCTTATATTGACCTAAACTTAGGTCTCTGTGGTCACAGAGCTATTTTAGCAGACTGAGAAAACAGAAATACTCCAAATTTCTGGCTAATAATTCCATTTGTCACGCACCCTAAGAATCCCATGTTTTTAAACGCTTTTTCTAGCTAATGGATTACATGTTGTCTTACTGTCTGCAGGCTAATATGACAGAATACAGTGAAGCAGACAACACAAACAACAGTCCTTCCGCTGTAAGGTCTCTGATCCCATTCGCTACCCACCATCATCCCACTCCTTCAGAGATGAGGTCTCAATTTAGGGATCTGGAGAGACACAGATATTCAGACAACATGTATTCAATGGGGAACTGTGAGTGTCACTCTGTGTTCTCAGCTGCAGAATGAACATGAGGTTTGTTTTTAATAGGTTCTCTGTACGACACTGGTACAGAAGTCTTCCATCATCCTCAAGAAAGAGCAGACAAGCTGGTACTCAGGGGCCTCCTTGTACCTGTTCTCATTGAGTTTCACAGAATTCGGCAATATAGATTGTAACCGGCTTGGAATCCTCCCACGGGAGGGCCTCTCTTATACTGGGTCTGTTCTTCTAAGAGTGGAGGAGTATGTCTGTTTGGGAATAGTCAAACTTTGAGGTCGTTGTGAACAAGTTTTTATGAACATACCCAGAAGATTTAGAGGCTCAGTGACTTGAGAGATGAGGTCTCAATTTAAGGATCTGGGAAGGACACAGATATTCAGACAATGTGCATTCTATGGGGAACTGTGATAGTGGTGATATCGATGGGGAGAAAGTGAGCATTTTCTTTGGTTTGGCCTTACACCCAGCAATTTCTGCTTCGAAGCTACACTCAAAAACCTAAACTAGGCATTAATAATGGAAAGTTAGCAGGCTGTATTAAGTAATCTGTGGTTGGTTAACACCTGCCAAACAAACCCACCACCAAACGTTGAAAACTCTCCCCAGAACCCATCATGCATTCTTTCAGGGAACCTGCATTCCTGTGATCTCCCTGGGTTCCTAGAGTCAGACTCTCCCTTCCTGAGCTGTGGTCTGAGGGTCTATCAACCCTTCCCGTGGCCAGGCCTTCGAAATCTCAGCAAGGCCGTTGCTATTATTCCCCTGCTCTGTCTTTATATTTCTTAAAAGTCAGCTGTCATTTTCAAAGCAATCCAAAACAGCCCACTCAACAGATCCCCTGGGGTTTGGGAATGGTAAGGCCCTCCAGCAGCAGTGACCTTGATACAAGGAAGTGATTTAAACACTGGGGAAGAAAGGGCCCACTATCTTTATCACACTGGTTACACCATCAACTTTAGAAATTGTGAGAGAGAAGAATAATCAATAGTGTGTTAAGACCAGCCTCCAAGAACGCCAAGACAAAGTATCCCTGTGCTGCAAAATGCTGAGTTGAAGAAGAAGTTTGAATGCACAAAAGAGAAATTAGTTGTAGTGGTGAAGCAAAATGAATTGTGTCTCGAGATGGAATTTGTCATGGGGAATGGCACTCAAGGGCTCTCTGCGTCCTTCAGGGCGATCACACAATATGCAGGATGACAAATGCTTCAAGTTGAACAAAACAGAGTCAAATAACAACACAAGAATGAGCACACTGTAAATTTGCATATGTAGGATAAGAATTGCCACAAATAAACAGTTGAGGAAAGTTTCTTCAGTTGAAATTAAAATACATTTTCTCCTTTCTCTCTCTACTCTCTAACTCCTCACATGGACTCCTTGCTCTCTCTCAAATTCATGACCTCTGGCTTTTTTTCTTTAATTCTTACTATATATATTTTTACTATATATTCTTACTAAATATATAGCTAAACATATAACTACAACCTGCTTTATCAGTATAGGGTTACTTGTGTGTACAGATTTCAAGGCTGACTATGTAGTATTGGATCACCAATTGGGGACCTCTTTCTTGGAGAAGACTGATTCTCAGCCCTCCTTCATTGCCTGTAGATTTTGGCTAAGGTTGGGGTCCCCTTGCATGTTAGTGTGTAGGCTGTTATCATTCTTATTCTGAGCCTCATTAAGACAGCCATGTTTTTGAGACTACTCAGGTTTAGCCTCCCTAAATTTCGAGAGAGGAATATCTCAGCAGATATCTTGTTCCTTGGACTATTACCATCTTCCTAACCTGCTCTTCACCAATGATCCTTGAGCCATAAGTGAAAGAGCTGTGTTGTTGGTGAATCAATGAGGCTGGGTACCAATCACTTTTCTCCACATTTGGATTGCTTATCATTTTCTGTAATGGTCTCTATCTGTTGTAGGGAACTTTGTTGATGGGTGAGAACTACACTTACTTGTGGAAATAAAGAAAAATATTTAGAATACAGTAGGGATTCTGCTAGGTTAGTAAAGTGGTGGCTATAGGTGCGTACAAGATGCATGACCTCACTAGCCCCTGGTAGCCACCTAGGTTTCCAGTAGCAGGCATTAGCCTTTTAAAAAGCATCTGGGAGGAAATGATCATCTCCTGTATACAAATGTTAGAAACAAGGTTATACTTGAATATGTTCTGAAAAGTTTTGCTATGTGTTTTAGGGTTCTGTAGAGTATTATATAATATATATTCTAAAATGAATATGTATTATATATGCATATATATGGGATTTATAGGAGTGGCTTATGACTGTAGTCCAGCTAGTTCCACAATGACTGTCTACCAAGGGAAGGTCCAAGAATCTAATAGTTGTTCAGTCCGTGATGCTGGATGTCTCTGCTGGTCTTCAGTAGATGCTGGAATCTTGAAGAATTAAGCACAAATGCTAGGGAAGGAGAGGACTTATCAGCATCCTTCTTCCACATCCTTATATAGGCTGTGAACTGGAGGTGTGGCCCAAGTTAAAAGTGAATCTTCCTACCTCCAAAGAATTGGATTAAAATTGGGTCTTCCCACTTCAAATGATTTAAGTAAGAAAAAAATCCCTCACAGGTCTCCCCAGGCACTTGGGTTTTAGTTAGTTCCAGATGTAGCCAACCAAGAATAGCCAACACACTCTGCTTCCTGAAAGTCTAGGAAAGGAATTATCTCTCGATAACTGGTACAAAGGAGGAAGCATCTAGAAAGAGTAAAGGAAATGTTCCCACACCAACCTGAGTGAAATCACTATGGAAAAAGATTGGCATCTCAGTCCCTAAATTCATTACAATCAAATGTTTGATTTCCCACAGCAGCCCTAACTGTGACATGAACAGCTGTCAACAACAAAATTAGAAGGAAATGCGTTATGTGTATTTCACCCACATTCGCTTGTCCCATTTTCACACCATTTGCTCAGGAGAAGGTTTCCACAAAGTTCTTCCAGTAGAGATTTTTGTTATTCCAAAGGGAACCCCTCAAGTCTGGTGACTTAGGTATGCCACATGTGAAATACACTTGTAGTGTTAGACAGCATGGCTCCCAAACGGTTGCCTGCTGAATGCCGAACCCAAGATCAATGAAGAGTCTGGGCCATAACTGTTTTAATCCTGAAACCATGCTATGAAGAATCTATTATCATTCCCACATTTCATGGTTGGTTCCTGCTATTTCTAGTGGTTATGTTCCGTACGGTTAAGCAAACTGACTTGGCAAATACTGAATCCTAATTTCCTAAGAGAAACAGGGCTAGATGCTGCTGGTTAGCGTATGACGAGGCAACCCAACTGGAAGCATGTTTGAATTTGTTTCCGTCTAAGAGACCTTACCTAAGGTCTGCATACTTGATGAACGCTGAACCCAAGAGACCTAGCTAGGAGGTGAAAGAAGTGTGTGTAAAATATATGTTGTCCTTATGAGACACATCACTAACTTCCTGGTGTCTGACACATTAGACAGTGCCTAAGCTCTGTCTGCACCAGGGACCTATTCACTCATTCAGGGTTGTCCAAGAGCTCGCACAGGGGCCACACGAGATTTTGCCACATTGTCTATATCAACAAAATTCTCATGAGTACTCATTTAAGGATTTACAAATAAATTTCCACTCGGAAGACAACTCTGCAGCTATGGAATCTGTTGGTTCTATGTGGTAAACCCGTGGGAGGACACGCACACAGCTGGCTCTCTCTATATTTGTGTGGCAATTTCCCCCGCAGGTGTTTTTACAGCTTTAAATTCAAAGAGTAGAAATTAGAGATTTTTGGAAAGTAAGAATTTCATGAAAAGATGTGACGAGCCTTGTGTTGCGTGCTTCCGGGTTGTGAGTTTAGAATCAGTTCTGTACTGATGACAGACACTCGCTCTGCTTCTCCTAGGTCTTCCAGGGCTGCGGCCAGCCCAAACCTGCTCCGGCTCTCAGGTCTGCTCGCTCAGCCCCAGAAAATTTTAACCCACGTTTTCGGCCCTACAACCCCGAGGAACGACCCACCACGGCCGCAGGCACGAGCTTGGACCGGCTGGTGAGTACTACGCTTGCTGACTGTGCAGCAGGGTCATTCGCTCCCTGAGGTCTGGGCTACAGAATTCCTAATCGTATTCTTGTACCTGCTCCTGTTCTCAATAGAATGGTGGACAGTAAGAGTTGTTTTGTTTTGTTTTGTTTTCCGTTTAGGTCATGAATTTATTTAGGAACCCTTAAAACTATTAAATCCTCTAGTGCAGTGACTAAGAGCCCAGCTTCATAGTTCTTCGGAAATGTTGCCTGGAAGCCCAGTTGTTGGATCTCTCAGATGTCTAATTACAAAACCACATTTCTAATTCATATGCTGCACTTCTTTTCTTTAAATGCTTGCTTCTGTGAGTTTAATATCATCTTGCTTTCTTATGATTCCTCATATGTTGAGCTTGCTCTTTGGAAAGTCTTTCAGGAAGTTCCAAATTAATGTTTGGACTTTTGTTTTGTTTTGTTGTTTTTTGTTTGTTTGTTTTGTTTTGTTTTTCTTTTCAAAATGTCTCTTAAAAATAGGGATCTTAGGGCCATTTAAATGTGTGTCAGGGACTGGGTGGCTTTTATGTAAGAAAAATTTATCTGGTGATGGCTACTATATACATAATAAATGCAGTTTTTAATGTGTTTTTAAAAAACAAATTTGGGATAAAAATTAAGAGCTCTTAATTTCAAAGAAATATGGCCTGATCATTTCCAATTCAATGTCTTCAATTCATAATGCCATATACAATCGATACACCTGTGCTGTTAGCACCATGAATGCTGCTCTGCCAATTATCTTGATGCAAATATTACCAGATAAACCCCCAGGGTCAAACAGCATTTGAACCACTCAGTCTTGAGGGCTGTTGGTTATGAAATACTGTTATTAGTCACTGTTATGAATGCCTTTATGGTTTTAGTTAATACCCCTTCCACAGTGTAGAACTTGCAAGATTAAATTGGTTGTGTTTGGGCTCTGTGTAAGTACATCTCGGCATTTCTCTCTCTAAAGAAAAAGAATCAAGTGAATGTAACAACATAAAGGTCTACCCGTTAAGTGTCAAAGTGAAAGGGTAGCTGCTCTCGTTAACTGTTAAATTATGCTTTGAATTTATTACCCTTTATTAGCAAATAAAATCCCCTCTGCAACACAGGTTTTGGAAAGGGAATCCTAAGTGTGATTGCTTCAGCCTGCCGCCCCCCCTGCTTAGTCTGTCCTCTATCACATTTTCAAGAAAATTTGAAAATTAGTTACTGGTTTTCTTTTACCCAACCAACTCTACTCTGCCAACCAACAGCTTGGGCAACCTTTGCCAAGAACACTGGCGTCCTGTAGAGCAGGCTGTCCGGATTCTACTTTACATGTGCTTTGTGTCTCTCTAAGCAGGAACCCTCAGGATTTGATTAACTAACTTTAGTTAGTGCGAACTCAGTTATTAGAGGAGGCTGTGCCCTTCAAGGTGTCTGCCACCCCAGCTGAAAACTGGAACACGGTGTCAGATGGATCCGCCCTAGACAGCTCATGTACTAAATCGTGTCCGCAGAGGACAGTTTTGCTTTACACACTTCAAAAACCTCTTACAGAAATTTCATGTTAAATCTTCTCACCATGATAGGTGGATAAAGTTTTTAAAAAAAAAAACAAGGGCATATTATATACTTAGTCAAAAATGCCTTAAATGTGGGCTGTACTGATATCTATGACAATCAGTGGGTAATTTTCCTTTGAAACAGAGAAGCATTCTCTAGGCTAAATAAACACATACCCTTAAGTGAGGAAAATAAGAGGAAAAAAGCTTGCTACTCCACGCGGTATTATTGCCGTAAAACACAAACTAAATAAATGCAGCTCTGATAATCTTCATGATCTTCAAAGTCTCCCAGTGAAGGCTTCACTGAGTAACCTTCAAAATGCATACCCAAAAGGAGTCTGGAAAACTATTGACAGCAAACTGATTGAAGACATTCTATTTTATGTCCCCTGAAAATATTTTTAATCGATGTTTTTCAAGCACTAAATGACAATGGTTAATCCCCTGTCATATGTAAAAAGCCAGGGCCAGCCCCAGAGCGTAGGTATTCAAGCCAGGAGCTCAATTTGCTGTGTGATGCTCTGTCAGCACTGAGAGCAACTTCCTCCTGGGTGTGACTTCAGGCTGTGTACGTGAGAGCTGCCGTTTTGTTTCCTGCCTATGTTCAGAACTCTGATCTCTTTTCAAATTTGAGAATTAGCCGTTTGTAACAGCCTCCCTCCTTCCAATTCTGATCCTTCTCTCCAAAGATCAATGTCCCACATCAAAAGATATTCTACTGAGGTTTTTCTTAAGACAGAGACACTGGGCCCCAAGCTCCCATCAGAGGCTCCTATGCAGCCGCGGGCTTCCCCAAGGCCGTTGCCTTCTGAGCATTCTGGGGTGGTCTTTCATGGACCTGTTCAAGGGGCAACTCCGGTGAGTTCTCCAGAAGGGTCTGTTCGCTATTACAGCCTGTCCCTGCTGTTCATAAACAAGCCTTGTGATACCTACTCCTGTTTTAATTTTGCCCTGAAAAGATGTTTCCTGAATATTTATAAGAAGCATGTGTCCCAGAAAAGGAGGAAATTGGAAAAGATTTCCCTGTTTCAGCAGAGGAAAAAGCTTTAAAAGCCGACATTAAAACAACTCCCTACATGCCCCACCTATTTCCGTAAATGAAAATAACTTCATTCTGATGCTGGTGGCGGGTGACTTCTTGACACCTTTTAAATTAGTGCCTGTGGTATTGACTCTGGAATCCGTGGGTAAACGTTCTTCTGTCGGTTAGTGCAAAGCTGTGTTTTTATGGGAACTGATAATTAAGGGGTTTGTTTTAGAAATAAAGGTCTCAAACCCCAAGTCCCTGCTAAAGCTCGCAGAAGAGAATCAGAAAGAACACGGTATCTTTCAGAAGGCCCAATCCCTTCATGGGAGCTTGGAAACTCCTTACTATCACAAAGAAGAGTTTCCATTTCTTCTTCGAAAGTCGTGTGGGCCTGCAGTGTTGCTGACAGCAGCCGGCAGCCTTCAAACATGCTACCCTCGAGTCATGCTTTCTTTGCCAAAACCAAAAAATTGTGTTTGTGTCAGTGCGGCTGCTGAGAGAAAGCTGGCTCTGGGGAAGTCTCAGAGTCCTCACTGCCACCAACCGCATTTTATTGGGGACGCCAAGGCCAGCACCTGATCCTGCTAACAGGCTGGCCTCAGCATTATCTCTCACCTGAGGCCCTCCTGCCCCACAGGTTAGGAGTTAAGTGGGCCAGAGGTCGTTGTTTGCACACTGAAGGGGACTGGTTCTCTTCTCCTTTTCGTAGATTTATCCTCTGTGGGTTCTCTGAAATACCTTGATAGGAGGTTATGTGGCTCGAAAGGTCCCGCTCAGTGGAAACACCAGGTGCAAAAACCAATTCAGCACGGCCGCTAGAATTCTCAGGTCTGAGCACACAGAGGTGTTGGACGTTATCCTCCTGAAAGGCAATTAGATGAAGAGCTCAGAAAATTAGAGCACAATGTTCTCACTCTGGAACACTAAGGCAGACACTGCCTGTTACTTACAGCGGCTTTTTCATTAGGGCACATCTGAACTCTAAATTACAGCCCTTAGAGGAATGTGACTTATAAAAGTCAACCTTATAAAAAGAGAGAGAGAGAGAGAGACTTGGAAGTTAACTCATCGCGCTGTGATGATTTAATCGAAAGCAACTCCAGTCAGTATCTCACCTTGTCCTGGCTGTCAAGACTTCCCGGTTATTCTCCAAGTCACTAAGAGTGTGGGCAGAGTAGACGGAGTGTGGGTTAACGAATGCGTCTAATGTGCTGTGCTGTGCTGTATAAAATAACCTCTTTCTCTTTCTCTTTTGAATTTGTTTTCCTCTTGCTTCCCAGAGGACTGTGTGGAGGACCATGCAACATAGTGTAAGCCCTGGTCTTGTTGTTCGTTCATTCCATTTGTCTAGAACATTCCTGAGAAATCCCACCACCTTCCCTTACCCTAACCCTAACCCTTTTTCCCTTATCTAGGATGAGTTGACCACTGTGCAGGCTCACCTCATTTCCTAGTTTCCTCTCTGTTTGGTATTTATGGCTTATAACTGCTTTGGTATTCTTTCTCAATGGCAAGGTTACCTATATAATCTTTGTGGAACACTACCTCAATGGGTGGCTGATTTAAATTCCATTCCACTGGTCAAACTATTGTCATCTGCCTGAAAAACTAGCCCATCCCACTGGGCTCTATTGGCCTTTTCTTCTTTGCTGAGAGAACAATTATCTCATTAATAATAAAAACAAACCATCATCAACTCTCATGCACAAGGAACTATTTTTTCCATTAGAAGGGACATGGAGAATGTAGGGGCTTAAAAAATAGTTGATGAACTGGGAAGTGGTGGCGCATGCCTTTAATCCCAGCACTCGGGAGGCAGAGGCAGGCGGATCTCTGTGAGTTCGAGGCCAGCCTGGTCTACAAAAGCAGTTCCAGGACAGGCTCCAAAGCTACAGAGAAACCCTGTCTCAAAAAAAAAAAAAAAAGAAAGAGAGAGAGAGAGAGAGAGAGAGAGAGAGAGAGAGAGAAAGAAAGAAAGAAAGAAAGAAAGAAAGAAAGAAAGAAAGAAAGAAAATAGTTGACGGTATAAACTGTTTCTCTCCGTATATTTTGTTATTGTTCCTATTTGAATTACTGGGTGTGTTGTTTTGGTTTGGCTTCGTTGTTGATGTTTGTTTGTTTGTTTGTTTGAGCATTGTGGGAGGGAGTACTGGATATTGTTTTATCTGAAAGTGGCCTGTGTCGGACTGAGGACAAGAGTTCTAGGTTGGCCTTGCCTGTTCCCATTGACTAAAACGTTAGAGAATGTGGTTTTCACAATACTCATTCATGATGGTAACATTCTCTCCGAAGGACCTGTATCCTTAGGCCAGAGTGTGGCATATACCTGTAATCCCAGTTCAAAGCCAACCTGGGCTACCTACAGAGTCCAAGGCCAGCCTGGGGCTACATATCCTGTCTGAAACAAAACAAATTTCACAAAGACCTGTCCTGGGACCAGAAGAGGAGGTGTCTTGCTGGAGGAGCACTCCCATGACACAATATAATCCCCTTCTCCCTGACTTAACCCAGGTGGTGCTCATACTGTGTGAAAGGTAGCCTTCAGAATTCATGTGTCTCACTGAGAACCCGTCCCTGCTCAGTAGCCACCCATCCATAGTTACACCCTAGCCCAGGCCACTTTGGATGAAGTAAGAACGTCTGAGAATTAAATCTAGGACAGGAACATGCTAGAACAGAATACCCTGAGGAAGAGACAGGACAGGGGACTCAAGGGTTCCTGATACTAACTGGAGGAGGAGAGAGGAGTCACGGCTGGGCAAGGTAGGCTTCTGTCAGTTTGGCCAAATGAAAGGCCATAGTCTCTCTGGCCAGGTACCACACAGCTCTTCCCTATAAACAGCCTCAGGACCCTGTTAGGCCCAGCAAATGAGCGAGCCTGTGTGGTCTCCTGGATGGTTACCTTGACCTTGCACCTTCACCCCTAGAATTGCACCCCCTTCAATGTCCTGGGGTGAATGTAATCACACTAGTACCCCTTATCTGCTGGACTTCCCTGTCTACAGTCACCAAGCATTAAAACCCCAAATTATATTTCTGATAGGGTCTTGGAAAAAACAAGCCACATCTTCATTTCACTGATGCTTAGTAGAAGTAAACGTGTTATTAATAATACCACATACAGGCTTGAGTAAAAGCAAACCACTCTCAAGATATGCACTTTGGGGCTGGGAAGGTACCTTAATGCTGGCCTAATATATGCATGGTCCTCCAGCATTGGGAGGGGGAGCGGAAAGAGGGTAGAGCCATTTTAATTTTTTTTAATTATTGCTTTGAAACAAATGAATGCGGCAACAAACGTTCTGAACTCCTTTTCTTCGCCTGGTGTCTAATACCACTTTCAGCGTAAAATGCTAGTCATAAAAAAAAAATGTTCTCGGGGCTGGAGAGATGGCTCAGTGGTTAAGCGCATTGCCTGCTCTTCCAAAGGTCCTGAGTTCAATTCCCAGCAACCACATGGTGGCTCACAACCGTCTGTAATGAGGTCTGGCACCCTCTTCTGGCCTGTAGGCATACAGACAGAACATTGTATAATAAATAAATAAATATTTAAAAAAAATATGTTCTCCCAAACCTCTCTGGGGCCACTTGGATGTGACTTGGGAAGCCTGGTTGAAAAGGATGGGGAAAGGATTGTTCATTTAGAATCAGAATCGCCACTGCCACAGCAGAGGAGTCTGCGCCCAGCAGCTCCCCACTTTGCATTTCAAAAGGGTGTCAAGTGAATTTAAGAACGCTCTTATTTTCTAGAGGTTCAGCCCCTCTCTTTAGGCTGGAACTGGTCCTTCTTTCTCCCTTCTGGCCCAACACACACACACACACACACACACACACACACACACACACCGCACACACGCACTCACCCTTCCATCTTTGCTTAGTCTGAATAAGAAAGAAAAAGTAAAAGATTCCTAACAACAGTAAACCAGATTCTCTCCTTTAATTAGTTTCCTAAAGATAACTGGGTCAAAGTTAGAGCGGCTTCCAGTCACTGTGCAGCTGAGTAAATGATGCCCCATTCACCCCTACAAACAAACCGCCACTGCTCCATCCCCTTCGGATCATGAGCTGCCGTGTCTTGCCTCAACCTGCTTTATCTGTTTGCTATAAAACACCACTGAGACACCCCAGTTTCATTTCCACCCCTGGAAATAACAGCAGCAAAATGCAGTGTGCTCTCAAAGCCGGGAGAAAATAAAAATACATGAAAACCGAGCCACCCGACTTACTCAGTCTGCCTCTTGCTGTTCTACTGGCAGCTTGCTCAGCGTGAGGCTGTAGAGAAATGCCTCTTCTATTCAGGAGGTTCGCACTTGATTGGGCCCAACCGGGGACTCTCAGAAGACACCCATAAAAAGGGGTGACTTACCTCCACGATGTGCTGCTTATTCTGTGGCTTTGAAGAATGTACAAATCTAAGTCAACGGGAGCACTGCTAGGAGACCCGCGAAAGACTGCAGTGGTGGAGGCCTCCACTCCTCCCTACGCTAGCCTTTTTCCCATCCTTGGGAAGAGATTATTTAAGGCACATCAAAGAAGAGTGGAAATAACTGGGTTTTATTGAAGGGGCTCGCTCACCACCAGGAGAAAGAAGACAATTTGGAGACCTGGGCATGTAACTTCCTGGAAGATGATACATACATGGTCCCAATAACTGCTCTAAAAAAGTGTCCGGAGAATCCTACGGATCCTGACGGCACCATAGCAACATGCTAAAGTTTTAAAGGGGAGACCTTTACACAGGTCTTATTCAGTGGGAGTGGGCTTAAATCAGCCCTGAGGTAATCTACCCCGCTCTAAAAAGAAATGTCCTGTTCAACTCTGTTAAATGCTCCTCCAACCGCATAAACACCTAAGTAAAACCTTTGGTGATCGCCATACCATAAAAATGAAATGCTCCATGCTCAAACTTAAATAGGATGATTATGAATTCAAGTCTATTTTACAGGATCTCAATGGGTTTACTTTCTGCTTCAGACTTTAAAGTATCTTTCAGGACTCCTAGACTTCAGCTAAAATCCAAACTAGTGTAGATACTTCCAATCACGGCACACATGTGCAGGTTGAATTCTTCCCTGTTGCATTGCATTTAGTAAATCTCCCCACCACATAAAATCTACTTCACAGGGAGTAGTGCTGGCGTCATCAGCCAAAGACATTGTTTTTTATGTCAATTAGATAAGCTCCGTATCCTCCAGGGAACAGCATCTAGTGTAGAGCTTCCTAAACCATTAGCACACAGTAAATAGGAATTTGATTTCATAATCTAAGATAGACTACACCAAAGTGGAGAAGGAATATTAACAAATGAATAATTATCAATGAAATATGCAGATTGAATTCATTAAACATCTGTAGCATCCTTGGCATAGGCTGTGTCTAACAGCTCATTTTCTCTTTCACACACTAGAACTTTCTACTTGAGTCTTGAGCAAATTAAATGGAAGCCTTGGTGTCAGTTATGAACTGCTCAGATGACGAGGTCCTAGGATCTTCTCTTATCAAGAGATGAAATTAGTGTTTCAGTGAATTGATCCAAAACTCTTACCAAGCAAGCCGCACTAAACTATTTAAATTAGAAATGTTTGTTCATGTGACACATCAGTTGACCTGGGCCTTTTATGAGATATTGCTCAGCTTCCAGACCTTTTTCTTGTCGTGGAAAATCTGTAGTAATTTTTCTTCCAAGCTGTCTGAGACATTTGCTCCACAACTCCCCAGTGTGATGTTCATGCTTATGAGAGATAGACCTGAAGAAATGGGATATTTCATAACTACCAGCTCTGATACATTTGCTGGATAATCAATCAGCTTTTAAGGGACTCTAGGGCCCAAAGAATATATTTTAAAGCATTGGGAATTTGGCTAGTCCCATAACATACTTGGACACTCTTTACTGCTGGCAATAAACCTCCGGCATAAACATTGTAGAAAAAACCAAATGGAAAGAAACCCACTTGAGTGAAAATTACTTCCTTTTATAAATGTTAAAGGTGGAGAGAGATCTGCAATATGTAATAATTCTATTACTTAAGCTCATTTGTGGTCATTAACTTCAAAAGCCTGATTCTACAGGTATTTTCTTACAGCTTAAAGACTGACCAAGCTATCCAAAATAGAAGCCAGGTTGATAGAAAAATAAGTGAACTATGAGCATTAGGCAACTTCACTATTGGTAGCTTACAAGCACTTGGGGAGAGGATGTTTGCATATGTGCAATAGGTTCAGAATAGTTTTCAATGCTGTACTGATCTAGATTAACCCCCACTCAAAAAACAAAGCTGTGTCTAAGAGGAGCCCCCACAGTGGTGCACAATCAAACACACTGATTTCTTCTTCATGTCAGATGCCCACTGGTAGACTGTGGTTCTGTAGCACCCTTCCTCTGGGACCCTGGGTAACAGAGATGCTGTTAGACAGAGCTTCGTAAGATACACTGGTTGGAGAACTTGGCCATGGGAGAAAAGCAGCTGTCACTGTCTCCACCGGGAAGGAATGCATGAACTCATTCATATCTAACTGGCCATAATGCGTCACGTGACCAGGGCAGCCTTCTGAAAGTGAGGGATGGCTATGGTGTGTGTCTCGGGCAGGTAGGAAATGGAGATGTCGGTGGCAACAACAACATTCTCCATCTCCTCCTTTTTCTCATCTCTTAAAAAATGTACTGTTGGAGTTTTCATCCATGCATAATTTGATCTAGATTATTCCCTAAGCTCTCTCCTCCCTACACCCTCTGTCAAGATTTTTAAGCTAATATCTGCTTTGTTATCCTGAGTCCCAAAGGCAAGCCTTGCTTTGAAAACACACACACACACAGCCACCCCCCCCCACACACACACATGGACTAATCAGTTACTTGTATTCAAGAAGTATTTGTTGGCTCTAATATGCCAGGCTCACAATATCATGTAAAACAACAATACAATTAACTGTGATTTAGATCAGAACATGCCATGATGATTGGTATGCAGTGGACTGATGCACTGATCCTTTTATGTACTTTTGAAAGCATGAACTTGAAAAAAAAACAAAAACAAAAAACCTAGGGAGCCAGAGATGTAACTCAGTTGCAGAGAGCTTGCCTGTCCCAGCAGGGACAAAATTGTGAGTTCAGTCTCCAGTCCTAGCAAAAATAAAAAGTGTGTGCCTTGCTCCAGCAGCTCTGTCTAAACCAGCGGATGTTTTAGCACCAAGTGCTTCTGATGTCACTCTGAACTTCAGATCCAATCCTGAGTCAACCACAGCATAGACCTCTCACCCCAAATCTGTTGCTAGAGTCTCAAAGAAAGACGTAAAACTTACTGCCGATGAGTAGGAGGACAAGTGGCCACTGGGAAACAGAATAAGCTGAGACATTTTTATCACTGGCGTTTAAGCATCTTTTGGATACAGACGGTGCATGTTTTCGCGCGACTCCACCTTGCAGATTTAGAGCACCTGTCTTTTATGAGGTTGTGTCATGTTTGCTTAGTTGAAGCACTTCTTCTGCTTCTCTCCTTTCTGGGTCAACCTTGTTGGAACAAATCAAACAGTTTCCTCTTCCTCTCTCTTTCATACATCATCACTGACGATCACTGAGAAGCTGTGTTCCGGAACCTGCCCGTCTCCTCTCACAGCTCCAGTTTCTTCCTATGCAGTGCCCGTGAAGGAGAAGAATACTCTTTACAGGTTAATCAGGGAAACGGCAGAAACTACAGCAGCAGCCAACGCATCGTCCGCAGTGAAAAGTCTAGGGAATGTATGTGTCTTTGGCTTCTGCACGGGGCCATTTGCAAAATCTGAGAGCTTTGATCCCACTGGGAGAAAAATTACAATACAAATTCATAAATTATTAATGTGTAATGAGGCAAGAAACCGATGCCTTTGTAAATTTTATTCTAAAAGATTTTGACCCCAGAAAACTCCCCCCAAGGAGCTGGCATTCATTTCCGTGAGATAGACTCATCTGTTCACCTGAAAGGGTGAGTACTTCCTGTGTTTCTCTTTTCTAGCTCTCTGAGTGCTAGGGAAAGGGGCCAGGGCTGGAACCGCCCTGGGAAAGAAGTAGAGACAGCAAACCACTTTAATTGATCTCAAATAAAATACCAAGACCCAGAGGCTGTCTGTAGAACAAGACACATGTTACTTGGGAGAATCAAACGTTCTGTTTATACCTGTGCTCAAGAACAAGATGCTGCTTAGGAGTCCTCATCCTCTTGTCGGTGCAGGCTTTGTAATAAGGGGAATGCAGTTAGCAGCTTTTGATTATAGTTCCATTTAAAATAAGTTCTGGGTGGTGAGAGGGCCCAGCAGTTAAAGACACTCGCCACCAAGACGGACAGCCTGTGCCCAATGCTTCAGGACTGCATGGGAGCAGGGAACTTACTCCAGCAAGTTTTCCTCTGACCTGGGCACATATAGAGCACACGCACACACACAAACACACACACACACACACACACATTAGTATAAAGTTTTTAAGTTCTTCTTCTCTGTGACCTTTTACATGTACACTTACAATACAATATTGTATACTAATTGTATTATAAGTGTAGATGTAAACTTTTTGCTTATTGTACTTAGGATATACTGATATTTCTGAATCTGACTACTCTTTTCATTATTCTGGAAAACTCTAAGTCATCATCTTTTCAAATATTGTTTCAGCCGCCTTCATTTTCTTCCATTGTTCCTCCTTCATAAGATACGGCACATGCTCTCACCGAATTCTCCACAACTCTTAGCCTTACTTTGTCTCTTGCTGTGCTGAGAATCATTTATTTCACTCCCCTCTCAGTTGATTAAAGCTTTCTCCCATGATTCGCAATTTCCCATTTAATCCATCTGTGTACATTGATTTGATTGTTGGTGTCTGATGTTTACGTCTTCCTCTCAAACACGCTAGGTTGAACATCTTGCCGCTGCTTCTCATGTTCCTGAGTCTATATTTTCCATTCGGAACATATTCATTTTGCACTTCAGTTTAGACTTTGAATGCTGAAGAGTTTTCTGCTCTTGTCTAGTAGTTCTGCAGATGCTCATGAAGAGTTCTTTGTGCCTTTGTACTCCAACCATGTGGGGGGGGC
>NC_022019.1:30025200-30032433 GCF_000317375.1 Microtus ochrogaster
ACAACAACAAAAAAAAAACCAACAAAAAAAACCACTCAGACACATAATAAAATAAAATAAACCTAATAAAAAACAAGACAAAAAGGATCTCTGTCTCAGTTTGTCCTTTGGTCACCTCCAAGGTCCACTGTGTGCTTTTCCGTCTCAGATCCAAGGGGGTCCACGGCTGCTACTTCCTCATTTCTATATGAACCCAGATTCTCCAGGAAGCTGTCACCCTTCAGGCTGGGAAGAGGCTGCCTTTTGGGGAGGGGTCATTTTCAATGCCTTTCTGCCCTACTGATCTGGAGTAGGGCCACATGTTGGGTAGACGGAGGCTGACCGAGCCATGGAGACCCAAGTCCAGGTTCCCCGTGCCTGTCCTATCCTGCATCAAGGGATGAGGGAAGAATTAGAATTAGGGGAGGGCTACTCAGGGCCCAAGCCGCCCTCTGGGGGCTCAGGAATATGAGCTGCGGAGCTTGAGCATCCCAGGTAGCACTCAGGATTGAAAACTGATTTACAGTCAGAAAGCAGGCAGGCGGGCGGGAGGGGGAAGGAGGCGGGGGCTCTGTGTACAGTGCAGCCTTGTGGGGCAGCGGTAATTACAGATCACATTGAACTGTCCTTGCTGCACATCGAAGGGCGGTGGGAATGAGACTCTAAATCACAGTTCCTCGACGCTCACCATAGCTCACTCCTGTGATGTGGCCCCAGAGCCCAGGGCTGACACTTCTGGACGCGCACACACACACACACACACACA
The DNA here is from genome assembly GCF_000317375.1 of Microtus ochrogaster. Classification (NCBI taxonomy): domain Eukaryota; kingdom Metazoa; phylum Chordata; class Mammalia; order Rodentia; family Cricetidae; genus Microtus; species Microtus ochrogaster. The sequence goes on from NC_022019.1 coordinate 30,025,946, forward strand.
CACACACACACAGAATACCTCCTTGCTGGACACGCACACACACACATACACACACACACACACAGAACACCTCCTTGCTGGACACACACACACAGAAAACACCTCCTTGCTAGACGCACGCACGCATACACACACACACACACACACACACACAGAACTGTGTGGGTTTCTCCTATGACCAGTTCTAACCAAGCGGCTGTATTTGGTCTCATCACACGGTCATTTGTGTGCTCCGGATGAGAGCCCTAAGACTGAAAAGATGCCAGCCCACACCTTCTGGCACTCCTGTCTCTTTATCATGCTCCTCCTCGCCCCACACCCCTGCGTGGGGATCCTGCCCCATGCTGGCAGAAGCACGCCTGTATCTGTCCTCATAACTTGGGTTTTAGAAGAGCAGAATGCCACAGTTTGGCTATGCGGTAGCTCGGGGCTTTTTTAACCTTGTCTCATTTTCTGACCTGTGAAGCATTTGTCAAATGCCTGTGATGGGGCTGCATCAGGAGCAAACCTTATGTCCTTGCCCAGTCATGCGCTGCTTTCCACCTTGCCACCACCATCAGCCTTAGCAGGGATGGCTGCAGTGGATTCCCGGCAGTTACTAGCAGCGCTCAGTTGAAAAGATTCAGGTGTGTGGTGGGAAATAGGTTTAACACAAGTCTGCGGGTGAGCACTTCTGTTCCAACCCCTGGCCTGTACAATCAGTGTCTAGTTAGGCTTCACGCTCCAGCAGTGAAGATGGGCCACTCAAGCAGGGTGCAGGTAGGCTGGCCACTGCAGACCTGTAGAAACTGGACTGAGGGGAGGCAGGCTTCCCACTCTGTGTCCAATAAACTTAACAGCAAACCTTCTCTTAGACACAGCCGCGGAGCAAGCTGGTAGCGACACGTCCCGGGGTGCGCATTTGAGAAGCTGATAAGGGACTCGAGTTATATGAAAGTATTCAGGAAGGATGCAGCTAAACGGGGGATGAAAATAGCCTAGAGGAACGATGGCATATAAAGAGATGCGGGACTCGCTGCCGAGAGCACAGTGCATGCCTGTGGCCTCACGTCACTGCGCAGGACTGCTGCAGAAAGGCTATTAAAGCACATTCAGGCCAGGCTATGTAGAAGTACGAGCAGATGATATGAAAAAGCAAAATTAGGTGACAGAAATGAATGTGAGGGAGAAATGCATTTGAAGTGGCTCTTTCTAAAGCAGCCCCTTGAAGGTGATCACCGGGGACGCGTCTCTGACTGTAATTTGCCTGCACAATGATCATTGCTTTGAGAGGAGACTACAGCACTGACAACAAGAAGAAAAATCGCGCAGCTATTTTCGTGTTCCGCCAGTCTGACCTCTCTCCTTTTAAAATACTGGGACGGAAGTATGACATTCAGACCAAAGGCACGAGGACAAGTGACAAAGAAGTCAGCGTAAGAACCCAGGCTTCTCTTCCTTCTGGATTCATGTCCAGTGAATCCTCCTGTCTGTCTGTCTGTCCGTCCTTCAAACCAGAACAGAGTTCAGGCTGTAGCAGGTCTGCCTCCCAGGCTGTCATAGAGGGACAGTTCCAGAGACGGAGGTTACATGTTTGTGAAGCACTTCAGGACAGACAGATGGTTGGCACTGTACTTACTGCCTCACTTGGAGAGCTGGAAGCCTCCAGAACCTGCTGTCACTTGGTGTCAGCCACATGGAGCCTTTCGGGGCTGGTTTCCGTTCCCGGAAGCCTGACGCGGCACTCCTTTAGGGTCTATGGTATGTCTACCATGACCAGAAGTCAACCTGGAGGTGACAGGGCTCTTTAATGGGTTTGCTGCTGTTTTGTACAGTGGTCTGGTGTTTTCAGAAGTATTGAGTGACCAAGACTGAGAGAAAGGCAAGCAGATATGTGGGATTTGCCTCTGGGATGCTAGGACTAGTCTTGGAGTCCAGAGATCCATGGTTGCCAGAGCCTGGGAAGGAGCGCTCTCCCTTTCTCGTGGTTCAACTAAAGTGGAAGGATCTTAAGATCAGTGAGATGGAGGGCAGTGGGGTCTGGATGCCAGTGGCTACTGGGATGTTTCCAGAACACCAGCCCTATAAGTTTGCTTCTTCCTAAATTGTTGACCTATTCGCAAAGGCTGTGAGCCCTTTGATTCAAAGGATCCATTCGGGGCTGCTTCCCAGTATTACCGGGTACTTCTGTTTCTAAATTGTGATTTAGGGGTAAATGCCATAGGTGTGTTGATGAAAATGATAAGTGTTCTTCAGAACAGCAGCTTAAAATGCCTGTGGAAGTCTGAACAGCCCCTCAGGATTACCGACTTCGGGTTGAATCCGTTCTTACGTACGTTCGTCTTCTTTGTCCAAAGGATTGCATTGTCTTGAGCTGTAGTCAGCTCCTTCCCAACCCTCCTGAGCCAAAGGGACTCAAGGAGCTCTCCAGTTACCAGCCACACTGATGCCTCGGCCTGCCTCATGCCAGCTCTCGGGACACAACTGTGTGCTTTAGGAAGCAGAGCAGGAAATGACAGGATCCTAGCATGTGTTTTTTTCCCCTCACCACGAAAGTAGATCCTCCCTCAAGATGGTCACAGGAGGATCACAGAGAAACAGCAATGAGGTGGCCATGCCCAGTGGTCAGAGCCCCAGGGGAGAACAACCAGAGCCTGTGTTCTGCATTCGGAAGGGGTGGATCTTCACGTTATGTAATACTCTTCCTTTCCCAGGACCCAGTAATAAAATAGCAGATCCCCAAATGGCACCAGCTCAGAGCCAAAATGAGTTCTGCGTCTTACAACCTGTGGTCCAGTCATGTAGCTAGTGATGCAACTTTAAATACCATGTGTGTGTGTTTAAAACTGATTGCAAAACACATTTTTATTCTGCATTTCTTCTGCTAAATTCAGGGATTTTTGGAAGTATGTGTGGTATGCATCTATATTAATATATACAGAAATAATACATATTTCAGAATTAGGAAAAGCCATAAAATTACAAAGAAAAAATAAACAAAAGAAAAGTAAAAAAAAAAATCAAACTTTCGCAGTCACTATTCCTCGCCACAAAGAAAACGGATGCTTTGGGGGCTACGGAGACGGCTCACAGTTAACAGTGCCTGAGTAGGATTCCCATGATCCATGATGCAAAGCTGACCACCACCTGGGACTCTAGTTCCAGAGGTTATGGTGCTCCTTGCTAATCTTTGTTGGTACCTGCGCTCACGGGTGCACACACACTCACGCACACATGCATGCACACACATACGTGAACGTGCGCACACACACACATGCACACTTGCACGCACACTCACGCACACATGCATGCACGCACATACATGAACGCGCGCGCACACACACATGCACACTTACACGCACACTCACGCACACATGCGTGCACACACATACGTGAACGCATGCACACACACACACACACCTCCCGTCACTGGATGGTAGATTCCTTGCAATCAGTCAACTTCAACTGCTATCTTTTTCGAGGCTACATTTTAAATTAACCCCTACAGGGAATCCTGTCCTGCATGCTCTCATTTTTTGTTAAAAATGTAGATAAAGGGATAAGGCCTTCCAGGGAGTCCCCTGACCTTTCCTCTCTTAGGTAAAAGGGCAGGAAAGGAGGAGCACCAAGAAGCTGAGAAGTGATGAGAATTCTTCAACTCTTGCCCAGCGTGCAAGCACAGGGGCTTGAGTCTCCACAACCTCTCCGTCCCTCCTCCTCCCAGGAGACCCGCTACAAACACAAGCATGGAAGGGGGTGGGGGGACTCCCACGCTGTCTTATCAACTATCTTGTTCTCACAGCGGAGTCAGGCTTACAGTTTGGACGCCAGCTCCACCGACGTGAGACAGCAAACACTCTGAGTCCGACTGTGGGACTCTGGCATTCTGAGGTCCTCCTCAGGCATTTCTTCACACATAATAATTTTAGAAACCGGACCCAATGTCTTCTGCTGGGCAGGGCTGTTTGAGTAGCTCTAACAGTTTTGCTGGCGGTGTCTGTGGTGGTATTGTCCCTTGTGTCAGCAAACCGCCCCATGTGAGGGACTTGGGGACTCTTGGAATCTCGCTGAGATGATTAATTGCCGAGCACCTCAGCACAGATGTTCCCATCAGCTTGGTTCTGGGGGCTTCTTGCTTCCCTTCCCCTGTTCTCTCCCCTGGTTCCCACCCTGTGGCTACCTCACAGCTGGGGCCTCTTTCCTGAAATTCTAGGCCACAACACAAGAGCGGAGGTGTTTTTATATCGCCATTCATTTCCTACAGTCACAGCTAAAACAAAAGCAGAGCTTTCAAAACTGCCAAAGCCCTTGGAAGCCACTGGGCTTCCTGCGGGGGCCCTCCACCTCCACTCCTGCTTCACCGCCCTTCCCCACCTCATCCGGATTGCCCCTTTCCCAGGGACAGTCAGCGTTCAGACTGACTGGAAGCAGAGGTCCAAGAGTTTATCGTGTCCTCTTGTGAGAGGCTCTTCATTCTGCTGCCCTACTAACAGGGTGCTGCATGTCAGAGTCAAGCACTTTCACCTGCCTCCCCTTGCCCTATATGGCCCCAGCGCCTCCCTCTTTAAAGACAGAGGAGACCCATGTGGAGAGGTCTCCAACTGTGAGAAGCAGAGCCACACTGCACACCTGGAGGAGATGCTAAAACTGACCCTCCCTCCACCCATGCTTCCTAGCCCTCCCCTGTGAATTAGCAAAGGGTTACCTCCCCTGCCTCCTGGAGATGTGGTCTATTACAAAGCCCACCGCTGTGGAAAGAGCTGTCACTGTTTTTTATTAAGAGCCCCTCTGCCCGCTAGCCCAGCATTCTGACCGTGTAGAATACCTACACCAGATGAAACAGAGGACCGACCAAGAGCTGCAATAAATCAGTTTAGGGAGACGGGGGCAAGAGATCTATATTTGTGTCTGTTTATGTGTGTGGGGTGTGTGTGTGTGTGTGTCTGTGTCTGTGTCTGTGTCTGTGGTGTGTTAGGGACGTAAGGGGTGTTGGGTGTGTGTGGTGTGTCGGGGGAGTAGGGAATGTTGGAGTGTGTCTGTGGTGTGTCAGGGAAGTGGGGGTGTTGGTGTGTGTGTGTGTGGTGTGTCAGGGGAGTGGAGAGTGTTGGTGTGTGTGTGTGTGTGTGTGTGGTGTGTGTGTGTGTGTGGAGAGGGAGGCTGTGTTGGAAAAGACTCTGAGAGCTAAGGAGACAAAGCAGATGAACCCCTTTCTGCAGGCACTGCAGCCCCAGGGTTTTATTTCCTAGTCAGAATGGCAAGTTAGTGGCTCTTAGTGAACATCTCCTGTTTCTTCATTATTCAAAAGAGTCAAAACAAACAGATTCGTCAGGAACATCTCCTAAGAATAGAGGTGCAGAAAGCCATGCTTGAATTTAAGCCTCTGAAAACATTTGTCCAAATGTGGGGTCCCCTGTGTGTTCAACGCTGTAAATTTTCACATGATCTCACAGTTTTCCCAGGCTCCGCCGCTCCCCGTGTTCCTCACAGCTTCTACCTAAAAGGAGCAGTTCCCAGAAGCAGGTCTGCGCCTCATGGTGTCCTCAACAGCTGCCACTTGCTTAGTCTGCTCTCAGGGAGCATCGTGCTCTTCCTCAAAGAGGAAGCATGTCCCAAACCACACAGCCAAGGTCTCCAGCCCAGGGGAGCTTATTCTCCACAGGACTTGTAGAGTGAAAGAAATTGTCAGCTCTCAAGCCACTGCAGTTAAACAATTGTGCAGATGTAGCTGAGGTTTGTACTTCTGTAGGGAAATTCATTTCCACTCCCCTAGTCAGACTGTGTGCCTTCCGGGGACTCAGACAATCTTGGATTGTTCAGAAATTTCCCCAGCTGTATTTCCTTCTTCCTGTTCTCCCATTAGCCTTGGTCCTATATGGGAAAGAAGTCATTGGGTCAGAAATTTTGCTTCATTCCCACAAACATGACTTCTTGAACCTTCCAAGAGGCAGGGAGGAAGCCAAATGCGATTACTCAGCCTCTCAGTTCGATCATGTGACTCATTGAGGCAGCTGAAGGTACTGAGCATTCTGAACATAAATGTGCCTTTAAGGGTAGAGAAATTGGCTCAGCAGGTAAGGTGAGCATGAGCACCAAATTTGAATCCTCAAAGCCCTTGTAAAGCCAGGTATGGAAGCATTCCTTTATAATATCGACATTCTGACACCAAGGCGGGAAATCGAGGAGGGAGACTCCCCAGAAGCTCACGGGTCAAGTTGACCTGACGCAGACAACAGTGAACAGAAGGAGACTCTGTCTCAGTGCGGTGGGAAGTGAGACTGACACACAGTATTGTCCTCTGGCCTTAGTGTGCACATAAACACACCATGGTATGCGTACACGCATTGTACATACACACACGTACACATTCCAAACCCTAGACATATACAGGCTTGTACATTCTACACACACGCAAAGATAGATAGATAGATAGATAGATAGATAGATAGATAGATAGATGATAGATAGATAGATAGATAGATAGATAGATAGATAGATAGATAGATGATAGA
>NC_022019.1:30032533-30082108 GCF_000317375.1 Microtus ochrogaster
GATAGATAGATAGATAGATAGATAGATGATAGATAGATAGATAGATGATAGATAGATAGATAGATAGATAGATAGATATAGATAGATAATAGATGGGTAGGTAGGTAGGTAGGTAGGTAGGTAGATAGATAGATAGATAGATAGATAGATAGATAGATAGATAGATAGATAGAAGATAGGTGGGTAGATAGATAATAGATAGGTGGGTAGATAGATAATAGATAGGTGGGTAGATAGATAATAGATAGGTGGGTAGATAGATAAATAGATAATAGATAGGTGGATGGATAGATAGATAGATAGATAGATAGGTAAATAATAGGTGGATAGATAGATAATAGATGGGTGGATAGATAGATAGATAATAGATAGGTGGGTGGATGGATAGATAGTTAGTTAGATAGATAGATAGATAGATAGATAGATAGATAGATAGATAGATAATAGATAGGTGGGTAGATAGAGAATACCTTCTGAGATGCTCCTGTCAAGTTGGTGGCTTTCATGGAGAAAGGCTCACGAGGGGATTTTTATCAGCAACACCGCATCATGCAACGGCTTTGTCCACGTTGATGTCAGTCCCGCCTTCCCTCTCCCTGAATGTTTTCTGTTGTTCTGAATGCTGTGCAGTTTAGCCTTTGTTCCAGCTGCCTGGTACTAGCTTTTAGGAGCCCATTCGGTGCCCACCAGGTAAGCAAGGCTTTTTCCTCATTGAAGACCATGGCCAAGCAATCTAGGGCAGTCAGTTCACTTCTCTGGGCCTACAATACAGCAATTCTCAGTCTTGAGTATGCATTAACATCTCCTGCACACTTTAAAAAATGCTGGGACTCAGCACTAGCTCCCTTGGTGATGATCCTTTTGGCTCCTGAATGACCCTGGGCCTCCGTTTTTTGGAAGCCACAATTGCCAACACTGCTCTAGGTCTTTCCAAATGGCCTTCTTAGACCAGTCTCTCCTGCTCAACTCTTTTAAATGAAGATGTTCAGTTCACTCCAAGCCTACTGCATCAGAATCTGTGTTTAGCCAAGGCTCCGGAAGGAGCTCGTGCATATTACAATAGAAGCAGCACAACTCTGTTCCCTTCGCTGTGGAATCTTAAGAGGGACAGAGAAGAAACTGCCCAGCCAGTGTATCTGTTGGCTGCTCTGTGCCCTGCATATGTCAGCTGCTCTAATGTGATGGTCTGAAGAGGCGGGGGGGGGGGGTTATAGTGCAAGAGTCACAGAAAATGGCTTTAGAAATTTCGTGATTTCATTTAACATCATAAATTGTTTCCTCAAATATAAGATGTGCCTTCCTTCGTCCTTCATGTTTTAACTTGATTTGGGGTTCTGTAGTTGGCAGCTGCTTGGAGGAACTGTGTGAAATACCTGTTAGCAAAGGGTTGGGTAGACCTCAAGCTGGACTATTTGAGCTAGACAGACATTTGTCTGAAGGGACCAGCAAAGTGTGTGTGTGTGTATGTGCACGCACCCTGCACACGCCTTGCTGCCCCCATGATACAACGGCAGCTCATTCCTCTGTGTTGTGAGGGCACATAGAAGCCCCAAAAACATCTCTGCAGACACAGCAGTGTGTGCTTGTCCAGTTCATAGACGTACTGCTTAAGCGTCTGTCCAGATGTCCCCTCCCTAAAGAAATACATTTCGAAACAACATTGGAAAGTCACGGGGTGGGGGACCATCAGTTAAACCCAGAAACAAGGTTTAAAAAAAAAAGCAAGGGGTATAGCTTCCTCAAAGCGAAAGGCAAATCACTTGTGGTCAGGCTCTTTCAAGCAATAAATGCCCTCCTCTGAGAACATTTCAAGCACTTAGATGATACACACTATTTCCAAGAGTAAAAGCATTCACTCTTTACCTTTTCTTTTTCTCACCATGAAGCTATAAAAAAAATCTGTGTTATTGTAAGATTTGATCTCTGCTGTCTATACTATCTGAGAATAAGCCCTTGTCAATGAAGAGGCCGGAATGTTCTGGACAACATGGGTTCTCTAAGAGAGATGGCTAGATGCAGGCAGGAAGACTGTACCAGGCTTGCTTTGGGGAAATGGGCATAGTCCTTTGAGACGATGGGGTGTTTTCTCTCATAATGCTCTGGAGTCCCCCCTCTCGCTCTGTCTCCTTTTTCTTCTAGTAGGTGGTTGTGAGGCCTCAGGTCACTAGAAGGTCTAGGAGTGTCCCAAATAGCAGCTGGATTGAACTGAGGCCTGACTAACCAGTTCTGTTCTAATCCCATGCAAATGGTGCATTGCAAAACATTATACGGTGAAATTTCAGATTTGAGGAGCAACAAAAAGCAACAGACCTAAGCAAAAGATACCCGTGCCCTGGGTCCAACAGCTTGTTCAAATTACATCCTTGCTGGCTCAGTTTGAACATTTTTATCAAAGTGGAAGATGAAACGTCTTTGCAGAATCTCTCTGTACATGGTTTTTATTGCTGACTTATTATCTCTGAGCCAGAGAGGGCTCAGCTGTTGGTCTCTTTCTTGCATGAGGCAATCAAAATGTGGCTGAATCTGCCTAGAGATCAGAACTTTAAACACTGTGTGGTTTACTGGTTTACAGACTCAAGATAGTTACATGGTTGTGTCCATTCATGGGGGGAGGGAGAGATGGGGGGATTTTTGGTGAGGTTTTCTTTGGCATGTTTCGAAATTTCTTGTAAACACAATCAGCTCGGTGGTTCTGACTGAGCTAACCAGTGATGAGTTTGGCTGTGAATGTTAGGGAGATTGCATGAGAAGCATCAGATGGGAGGGTCTCTGTGGACAACGAGGATGCTTTTCTCTTTGGCCACTGTGCATGTGAACCCTACCAGAAAGGCTCACCTGGTCCTCTGCGTATTTACAGGAAGTTTCTGGAAATCATTTTGAGGATTTTGCACATGACAGGAGTTTCCCCCGAGCCGTAGATGAGGGATTTTGGGATGAAATTGGACTGTGCATGAGGGATGGGAAAGGATTCCAGGCTCTTCATGTGCTTTATGAGTTAATATCTGTCTGCTTTCCCCTCTTAAGGCTGTGCTGAGCCAGACAGACTTGTGAGCCCCAGCGGTTAGCTGTAAAGTATTCAGGGGCTCCTTGATTTTTGTCTATAACCTTTTTTCTACTTTATTTCCAACTTTGAAGTTTTAGTTAAAGATAATTTTTTACTCTTATTAGCTGTCTTCCAGATTTTGTATTAGATGTAGCCAAGGCCACAAACGTCATTGAAGACCAGCAGTGCACAAGCCCTGGCCTCAGAGCACACCTCCGCGGACCAGCCGTCCCAGGGTCCCCTGTCAGCCGTTAGACTGTGGGCAAAAGAATTTCAGGTCTTACCCGCTTGGGGAGAGCCAGCTGGAATAAGCCCATTGGCAGGGTCTCAGCAATTGCTGTTCCCAAAAGGAAGCTAAAATGTTGGTCTTTAGTTTACTGCTTGAATTCTCCGGTGATGTTGGAGCCAAACACAACAGTCGAAATGTGTAGTTGGATGACTTTGCAGTTTTCAGTGCACACTGGCTAGGACATTTTCATCCCTGTAGGGACCCTAGGAATGAGATATAATCAGCTCTATTGTCTTACGTAGGAAACTCAAGTCCGTGGAAGCTCAGGAGATTCTCTGGGAGTTTCACAGTTGAAGGCCAGAAGTAGGATTCAAATCCTGATCTGTTTCAGAAGGCTCTCCATGGGAGACCCTATGGCTGCAGAGAAGGAGAAAGCAGAAGTGGGAATCTGGAGGGAGAGAAAGAGCAGTCTGCAGGAGGCAGGAGGTAGAGAGAAGAGAGGTTAGTGAAAGCAGAAATGAAGTCGCAACTTTGAGTCAGGGCCCATAGCAAATGTCCATCTCCCCCCCCCCCCCCGACCTGCCTCCTTACAATGCCTTTATCATCAAGGTCAGCTGAAGGACAGTAGAGGGTGTCTCCCATCACCTCATCTAAGTGTTTTTATTACCTAGAGTGGAATGGGCAGAGGGTAAATAGAGGGTTTTGCAGCCCAGTTGTCTGTCACAGCTGACTCTGTCCCTGTGCTGTGAAAGTGGTCACATAGAATCCATGAACAAATGCGTGTAGCCGTGTTCTCGTAAAAATCAGAAAGTGGCATCCAGCTGGAGACCACGCTTGGCTCACCCCTGCCTTGGGAGAACAACTTCTACTTGAGGCAGCACGTTCTGTCCCTGGGGAGCATGAGAAAGCACCAGCACCCATCCCTCTTCAGCCACCATGACTTCTTAAGGCAAGGTACAGAACGGGTTTTCAAAGCCTGCTACAAAAACAGGGTGTGAGAGTGTAGGGGTGGCCTCTTCTCCAGCACCTAAGTCGGTGTTTCTCTCAGCCAGGCCTCGGGAACCACATTAACCCCAGCTTGTCAAAGACCACTTATCAAGCCCCACTCTGGTCCCACCCTGTCGGATCCTCCAGGAGAGAGACTCGGGATCTGGTGGCCTCAAGTTTGAGAACCCCGAGTCTGTGTTTTCAGAACAAGTGCTCAGACCTGCACATTCGCCTGAGGTTTTCTCGTGAGCGCGCACCAGGCAGAGTGCTCTAGGCTCTGGAATCTGGAGTCAGCAAAGGATCTGGCATCATAAATTCTCCCCACACCTACATTTCACTTTCTGCTCATCTCCCTAGCTTTGAGGAGGCCACCATTTAAAGGGATAGTATTGGGGAGGGTGAGATGGTTAGTGGGTAAAGGTGCTTGCTGCTAAGTCTAATGACAAACTTTTATTACCAAAACCCACATGGTCTGAAGGAAGGAATCAACTCCTGCAGGTTGTCCTCTGAACTCTATGTACGCTGTGGCATGTGACGTCTGCACAGTCTAATCCTTAGTTCTTGATTCAGACAACTACTCCTGTGCCTATTGAGATGACACATGTCATAATCTCAAAAGGTACACAAGACTCCCCTGTCTCCTCTTAACCAAACCTGGATGCTTCTTCCCTCTGAGAAATGATAAAGTCATAAAGGAAAGAACAGGGACCCAGAAGGAAGAGCCTTCTTAGACAAGAAGACAGGCAAGACATTATCATCCAAAGCAGGAGTTTGAACTGGGTCTCATGCGAGGTGCTCAGTCCATAAACTCTCACGTGAAGGAGGAATGAACTGTGAATCTTGCCAGGATATTTTTCTAGGAGCTTCAGAGACATAGTGGGTGGCACACCCTGATATATGTCACCTGTCAAGAGGTAGTACCAATTACAATCACAAATGTGTCCACACAGGACTAGATACCTTTATGAATAACGTACATAATTTGTTCCTTGACAAACTGCAAGGCTTTGGGGGCAGATTTATGGTCCTTAGGTTTGACATCAAAGAGGATAAATATTGGGCATAAAATATACCTTAGAACCTCTTTCAGAATCCCTGTGCTGAAGGGCATAGCTGTGGTGATTTCTGAGTTCTTGTGAGTTCACAACCAGAAAACAACCCAAGAAGCCTATTGGGTCATACTATGTAGATCTTGAGTGGAGGTTTCTAAAATAAAAGCTCCTGGGAATCTTACAGAAACTCTCCAGTTACTCGGACGAAAACAGGCATCATCTGTGATGTTGTCTCTTTGCTGTCTTCCTGTCTCCCTGAGAGACCCAGGTTCTTTGATGCTATGCTTTTTGCTTCCTTTCACTTTTGGTTCATCTGTAGGTTTGATGGTGGGGAAAAGAGGAGCAGAGAGAGGTTTGGCAACCCTAACCTGGACAGAGCTGCAGAAAGCATTGTTATTATTATATTTTCTCATTTAGATTAGATATTTTATTAATAGAATTCTCTAAAACAGTAGTTTTCAACCTTGTGGGTCACAACCCCTTGTGAAGTCACATGTCACATATCCTTTATATCAGATACTTACATTACAATTCATAACAACAGCAAAATTACAGTTATGGAGCAACAGCGACATAATTTTATGGTTGGGGTGAACACAACATGAACTGTATTAAAGGGTCGCAGTGTTAGGAAGGTGGAGATCACCGTTCTAAAGCATTGACCTTTCTGAAGCTTGCACTAGTAGATGCTGTAGAAACCTGAGGAGGATCAAATGAGTCTTGACACATCAGAACTTCAGGGACTGAACTGCCTGGGAGCCCAGTGAGAGGCAGGGCACCCTGCTGTTTTCCTCCAGCCTTGATGAAACTCCCAAGTCCCCAAACATTAGCTCAAACTGCCTTTCTCAGGACAACATGACTGCTTTGGGACATGGCTGTTAAAATATGAGGCTAGTAGGTGTGAGCCAGCTCAAGCTCTTCTGGCCCGCAGATGTCCTTTGATCCTCTCAGACGCTGATGGCCCCCAAAGACCATCCTGCCCCTACGGATGCCGGCGACGGCTCATGTTTCTTCCCATGATCAAGGCAGTTGCTTTTGAGCCCTGTAGTCTCTCGTGAGCCCAAGTCTGGGTCTTGTCTAGGCCGTGCATTACTTCCCAGTTTAAAAACTGCAGAGTCTCACTGGAACGAACTGAAACACATTTGTCCATAGACAAATGTTGGCTATGTTACTCTTACCAGAATGGAAAGTTTCCAGAAACAGGAATGAGGGGGACTTCTACGAAGGATAGATTATAGCATATCTATTTTCTCTGCACTGAAAATCTGGAAAGCAAGGAAAATAGATTCAAGCATGTTTCAGGGAAGTTGAAAAATCTAAAATATTGCTTAGTGTTTTATTATTATTACAGTCTAAGATTTCATCCCCTTAAGGTTTAAAACTAAAACCCAGAGTATGAATAAGTGGGATCATCAATAGGCAATCATCAATGGGGGTCGGCGTCTTTTAAATCTGCTTGATGGTTTCTGGGTTAAATAAAGGCTTGTAGAAAGAGATTCATAAAGGATGGTCTTCTGGGAGCTATGGAAGGGAGATAAATGTCTGTCATGGCAGAGGTGCCATCATGAGGCAGAAAGAATTGCTGTACTATTCACACACAGATCTCCATCCACCTTCCTCAGGATCTCTGGGTCTCTGAACATGTCTCCTCCTCAGTGGTCACAGGGAGTAGAGGCCAGCTCTTCAGATAGGTTCACGTGAAAGTCCTGACCCATACAGGAAGAGATCTTAGCATCTCAGTGCCTTGATGTCTTGTCTGTAACGTGCAATATATAACACTCCATAAAGTACCTTGTCTAAATTCACATCCTAGCTGGGAACTGGAGAGAGGGAGGATTTGAACCTGGTGACTCTAGTTGCAAAGACTGCATTTAATCCGTGCTATACTAGGAGACGATCAGTGGTAGCACTATCTAATGAGAAATAGACGGTATAAAAGCCAACAGACCTCATGGCTGGGCCCGGTGCACAGTGAGGCCTCTGTAGGTGTTCGGTCCTATTTTTCTTTCTTTTGCGTATGATATCATCACTCTCCTCAAACTCTTGATGCTTTCTGGGACCTCGAGGGCATAAGGTAAGTATGAGTGAAGATGCTGCTGAGGCCATTTAGGCGTCTGTGATTGTTGCTGTTGTATCTTTTCACTTCCTTGTTCATTGTCTCGGCATTGTACTGGATTTACCTTCATCACAATTGAGCTTCTTCAGTGACCAAAAAAAAAAAAAAAAAAAAACAGTTTTGAAAGCAGAAATCTGTCTTTGATGGTAGCTCTCACTTTGGGGCCAGAGACTTCCATGCTCACCACAACTTCCTTGGGGGGGAAATTTTGTCCAGAGCTTCCTTATCTTCCTTTAGTTTGGGCTAAGAGCAAGTGTAGACCTCACAGTAAGTACTGACTATCTCCCCGAACTTCTCGCTGATCCACCCCACAACATCACACTAGTTCCCAACTTCGAACCCTTAACCACTTTGTGCTGCTGCCCAAATGCCCAGGGCCATGCTGCTAACCACGGGAGTGTTGTAGACCTACGAGAGGCCACACCTTAAAGAAAAGTGACTCTCCTTCAAAAGCCAGTGACTGTCAGTCTCCTCAGCTAGGGAGGGGCTAGGGAGACCTCCCTGGCCCTGCAAGAATGCCATCTGGCTTGGTCTTGCTTGGGTCTTGTGCAGTTTTACGGGTGCAGCGGTCATTCACCATAGTTTCCTTCAGTCGCATTCATGGATGGGGACAGGAGGTAGAGTGGCCAACACATCTCATCAGCTTTAGAAACCTGGGGTAAAACTGTGTGAAATGCCTCAAGAGGAACGCCACCATGGTTGACTTCCATGCTGGATGTTTGTGGCTGCCTCAGAGACTGTGTCACAGTGGGAGATGCTTCATGTATTAAAAATGTTTTGAGCCTAATGTTTAGTAGCTAGCCTTCTCTTTGCAATTGCTCTCAGCTGGAACGAGAAGCGTGGTCACGGCTTCCCTTGTGAACCGGGCATTGCCCTCCCATCACTGGTCCCTCTGCATCAGTTAGTTAAATGCTGTTGCCATGGGTACCATGTGAAAGAGGATTATTTTAGGGTTTTCTTTCCAAATCACTCCCTTCCTAACACTCACTGTCATTCATGGAGACACACAATGTAACTTATATCCCTGACGACTCACTGGGGGCCTTGATAGTCAGACGGGGCTACAGCTTTAAGGAATTTATCACTAGAGGGAAAGAAGGTGGCATGAGAATATTTGGTAACCTAGGGTCATTGTGTCCCTGGAATTCTGAGAACCACAAATGCATGAAAAGAGATCAAGAGCGATGCCCTTCGTGGGTCAAAATAATAAAATAAAAGTGAGCAAGGATGCAGTGAAAGAACTTTTGACGATGGAGATGATAATTTATTTAGCCTCTTGAGTACCAAGAGGTATAAAGGATGAGAAAAGTCTCATTTTCTACATCTTGATGTAGATGTCCTCCCAGTGGTATTTAGATGTCAGGAAGGCAAAGAGTTAGTCAGTGGCAGCTGACTAACTACCACTGAGAGAAATCAGTCATCCTGTACAGAAACCTAGAACGCATACAAATACTCAAATTTGGGATGGATGATGGCTTTGCTTAAATTTTGACATATTCACTCACTATTGGAAGATAATCCACCCGAGCATATAGGTTACTTCCACTCTGTGCAATTCTTTGAATACCAACAAATTAAGTACCTCTCTTAACTGCCAGAGAATTGGAATTTAAAAATAAAAACCCACAGGGAAGCAGAGGCTCTAAGTGGAGATCATTTCTACTTCTACATCTTGGCTACTGCAAACTGAAAGACAAAGTTCTCAAGAATTTCTGTGTTTTCGTTTGAGGCAGAATCCCATGTAGCCCAGGCTTTGAATTCTTTGTGTAGATGAAGATTACCTTGAACTTCTGAGTCTCTTTCCCCAACCTCAACCAGGCACTACCATGCTAGTTCATGTGTTGTGATGGATGGGTGGGGGATTGAACTCAGGGCTTTCTGCGTGCTATACAGGAAGCACCCTACCAACTGAGCTTCCTCCCCGGCCCTCAGTCTTCCTTTAAAAAGCATAAAATTCCATTTGTCTTGAGCATATCCAAGAACATACATGAGCTATTGTAGATAGCCACATACATGTAACATATCCAAATATGTGGGTCATTGTGTATGAGCCAAAGAATAGTTCAACGTAACTATGGCTTTTTACAGTACCTCATTACAGACATTCTGAGTCAAAGTCTTCCTTCATCAGTGTCTCAGGTGATGCTTCTCATTTAAATGGTAGACACAATACCCTAAAACATGAGAGAACACACTCAACAACTTGTGTGCGTTTAGTTCCAGTAACTAGGAGTACATAGGGTTTTTTTAAAAAAAAAAAATTTTTTGTATTTTTTAAATGCTAATTTCTCATTTTACACACCTATCCCAGTTCCTAGTCTCCCCCTCCTCCTGCTCCCCCAGCTTCCCCACACCCGGCCCCCATCCACACTTCAGAGACAGTAAGGCTTCCAATAGGAAGTCAACAAAGTCTGACACTTCAGTTTAAGGCAGGACCAAGGCCCTCCCCCCTATGTTTAGACTGAGTAAGGTATTCCTCCAAAAAGAATGGGCTCCAAAAAGCCAGTTCATGTACCAGGGATAAATCCTGGTCCCACTGCCAGTGGTCCCACAGACTGCCCAAGGCACACAGCTTTCACCCATATTCAAAGGGCCTGGTCTGGTCCTGTGCGGGTTCCCCACTGTCAGTCCAGAGTCTGTGAGCTCCCATTAGCTCAGGTCAACTGTTTCTGTGGGTTTCCCCATCATGGTCTTGACCCCTTTGCTCATATTATTGCTCCTCCCTCTCTTGGACTGGACTCTGGAAGCTCAACCCAGTGCTTAGCTGTGGATCTCTGCATCTGCTTCCTTCATTTGATAGATGAAGGTTCTATGATGACCATTAAGGTAGTCATCAATCTGGTTACAGGGAAAGGCCACTTCAGGCTCCCTCTCCACTACTGCTTAGGGTCTTAGCTGCAGTCATCCTTGAGGATTCCAGGGAATTTCCCTGGTGCCAAGTTTCAGGCTAGTCCCCTAATGGCTCCTACAATCAAGATATCTCCTTCCTTGCTCTTCTCTGTCCTTCCCCATCTCAATCATACCATTCCCTCATGTTCTCCTCCTCCCTCCCCCTCCCCTTCCGCCCAACGTGAGACACCGTTGACACTGTTGAGGGAAGAAATTTGTCATCACTATTGAAAGATATTCCAAAGTCTTAAACCTCACGACCTAGGATTGACAGCTCAATTGGAACAAGAGTCTTTGCCAATATAGCTGTACCAAGATGAAGTTATGCTGGAGTAGACTCCACCCTAAATCCAACCACTAGCATACGAACAGGAACAAGAGACTGTGGACCTGGACACACAGGGACCTGGACACACAGGGACCTGGACACACAGGGACCTGGACACACGGGGACCTGGACACACGGGGACCTGGACACACAGGGACCTGGACACACAGGGAATGAGAGCACCAGGTGAGAATACAGGCAGAGATGCAACCGCACATCAGAAAGGATGCCAAGGATTTGCTCGCACGGCCTGACTGGGAAACAGCTCATTCCTTGGAACCCACAAGTAGCTCAGCTGGCTACCAATTTAACTTGAAAGAATGCATGATTGTTAATTCTGTCACCAGTGTGGGACTGGGGATATGGCTAAGGTGATACAGAGTTTGCTTTTCACACATGAAGATCTGAGTTAATATTCAGAATCCACCTAAAAAAAAAAAAAAGCCAGTATTCTTAGCAGACACTTGTAATCCCAGCACTAGGAAGGCAGAGACAGGTGGCTCCCCAGGGCACTGTGGCAGAGGTTAACTGGCCAATGAGAGACCCTCACATATACAAACATGCACATATGCATACACTAACACGCGTGCCTGCACACACGCACACAGTGGCAAATAAACTAAGTTAATCACCAGGACAGTGCTGTTCCCACAGCCATCTCCTGCGTCTTCAGCCAAATGACCCTCGATTCTGGACACACCACCAGCTCCTGGCTCAGTGTTTTGAAGAACAGCCGTCTTGGTGTGCAACTGAGTCTTGCCTGCCACTCCCCTGGAGGAGTTTTAAGGTGCTGCATCCATCACGTGATGGCCAATGTCACTCTGAAGTGTGAAAGTTCTAGAAATTAAACTTGGAAACACACCTGAAAAATCTCCTGCCCTGCCAGAACTGATTAAAAGTGGGTACGGCAGAGGAGAAAGCAACGCTTTCACTTCCCCCGGATTCTGCCTCCCCAATGTGGCCACGGGGCGTCTGTCACTCAGAAGTCATCTACTTAGAGGGCAGGCAAGGGAAGGTCATTTTGGTTTTTATTGATTCTCTGACTCTGGCATTACTCATAAGGATTTACGGTACTTAACCCACCAGGAGAAGCCGTGAACTATAAATGGCTTCCCATTTGCCAGGAAAAGTCTGCATTTCCTAAGCGACAGGGGCTCTGTGGTCTCCTCTACAGCTGTCTCTAATAAAGGCTTGTGACCCCGGCCTCCGCATGGAGGACACGGCCTCTCTTCATGGAGCTGAACCCCTCCCTTGGTTCAAATTCAGCACGAGGTTACTTAGCTGACTCAGTGGGGTGAAGCACGCTCGCACGGGGAGCTATGAAAAGCCGAGCTAGTGGGTCACTCGATCGGTCAGTATCCTCCACCACCAAATCTGGAAACAGGGAAATATGAGGGTTGAAGGGTGTGAAATAAGGAAAATAAAAAGTGAGGTAGGATCTGCTCACTTGTGAGGGTTCCCCTGAGGGATTCAGGGGCCCTCGACACAACAGAGGGGAGAGGCGTCTTTGGTGAGGAGTAAGTGAACGGGTGAGTGTTGAGAGTTTGCCTGTAAATAGAACATTACATCATTCTCCTAACTGAAAGTTTTGTCTCCAGACTAGAATGAGGAAAGTTTTAAATACCTGGCTGATGCTTACAGATGGTGTTCTAGAAGCAACCGTTTGTGAAGCCAGGGCTCAAACAGACCCTGAGGCCAAATGAGTTTTTCTTTTAAAAAAAATCAACACTATTGATCCCATCATTACTTAAAATGTAGATGTTTTATTCAGCACAGATTTTGTCTGCATTTATTTTGAGATACTGTAAAGATTGCATGAAGATGGTGTTTATCTTGCTTTATTGAATGCTAGGCCACGGTCACCCTTTGCCCGCCTTCACGGAAACTTTATCCCTGAAACAACTGCCTCACTGACTTCCCCCTCTAGAAACCTTCAAAACAAAACAAAATACCCAAACAAGCAAACTTCGTTAAGAGGAAATGTGAAGATTCAGGTTTTAATATAAGTGAACTTTTTGATGGTGAGGTCTGTCCAAAGTAGGGACTCCAAATGAGCCCAGCATGGAGCAAGGTTCTCTGTGACAAGGTCTTGCTATCAGGCAAATGGTTTTCAGTTTGGACTTTCCATTTCCCAGAAGTCTTGTGATTTAAATGGGCTGGCTTGCCGGGTGGGACACATAACAACCACCCCCACAGCGTCATGGCACTGTCATTAAGGACTTCATGTGTCGGGCCAGGAATGCAGGAGGAGTCAGGGTTGCGTGGCCACAAGCACTGCTCCCTCTTAGGACCTCCCTAGCCCACCGCTATAGAGTGCTCCGGCTTCACATTGCTTTTAGCTTTAGGCCATTTACAAAGCCAACCGTTATTGACCCCTTTCTTGTCTATGTGCCTTGTCATTAATATGCAAGACTTTGGCTGCATGGATTGAGATGGCAAGCCAACTCTGCAGTGCTCACAAGTAATCCTAACAACCCAGCAGTTGGAGTAGGATGATTGGGAGTTCAAGGCCAGCCTCTATCCTCCACCCCCAAACAATTATGCTTTCAAAACTGTCTGTCATGAAAGCATGGGTATCTTCCAGGCACTTCCTCCGTGAATTCTGAAATCTCTCGTGAATTCAGTAATCAATCTATGAACTACCAGGCACTTCCTCCGTGAATTCTGAAATCTCTCGTGAATTCAGTAATCAATCTATGAACTAAGGAAGTTCCTCTGCCCGTGTGTTTCTCATTGTCTAACCAAATTGATTCCTATTTTATCTTGAACTCCCAGAACATTCCAAGGAATTTCCTTTTTTGGAAAAGTATGAGATCCTAGCAGTCAAACTAGGTTAGGATGTGAAAATTAAATATTCTGAAATTGGTACTAACATCATTGCATTTATAGAAAGCAAATATATTTATAGAACCTCAGACATTTAAAGACAATAATAAAATTCACCCCATTTCTTAATTTAGAAACTGCTAGTGAAAAGCTCTTGGTAAACTGCCAACTTGAAACATCCCAGAAGAACTCTGCCGATCTACCGTTTCCATCTTTCTTCACCTAACTCCAAGGATAGAGGTTATTTTCTCCTCATGGTATTTAATACATGTCTGTGCTTTCCACTCTAAGAAAATGATAAAAAATAATAGTAATAATTTTTTTTTAAAAAAAAAAAAAAACCTGTTTTGAAGAGTGGGGAAGGAAGCAGCACTTGCTCTGCAGAAGAATTGCATTTAAATAGCAAGCTCCCTGGGAGTACTTAAAATATGACTCAATTTACGAAAACGTTACTGGTGCATAGCCGAGAACATCCTGTTCACCCACTGTTAACGCGGGGCTTCTGAGCTCTGCACTCTGAAAGAGCGTGCCCATTGCAAAGTGACCGTCCTTCCGAGGAAGGGACGCAGTGCCATCCACATGCTTAGTGGGAGACATATGCAGCCAAGTTCTCCTGCGATTTAGACAGACAGGGTCTCTGGAGACTACGGGTTGCTGTGGAGAGCTGTCCAGTTGTCTTGGCAACATTTACATATGAAGGTTGGCTCCTGCCTGCGCAGGACACAGTGTAGCTGTTGTCTGTTATTTTCCTAAAAGGTACTTTGGTGTCCTAAGGATTCTTTTCTAACAGAGCAGTGCAAAGCAGCTGACCGCCTCGCTGCTCTGAAGACTAGCGTTTGAAATGAGTGTGTCATCTGAACCCAGCTTTCTCTGGAGAATCGAGGGCCGTGCGTCTCATGCCTTCGCCCTCCTTCTGGCTTTGCTGGCAACACTTGACTTTCCTTGGCTTGTCATGGCCTACGTTAGTTGCCCCACTATTGTCAAAGGTTTCTCCCTGTCTTTCTGGGTGAGTCAACTATGTCCTCTTATTTTATAAATGTGGTACTTCAGATTGAACCCCAGGCCTGGGAAAAGCTAGGCAAGTGCTCTACCACTGAGCTATGTCTCCAGCCAGCTGGTCTTCTTCTAAAGGCAAGGGTCAAGTTGTATTAAAAGCCTGCCCTACTAGAGTAGGACCCTTCTGAAATAATTACATCTCCAAAAGACCTTGTCGCCAGACAAAGATACATATGCAGTCCTGGAAACTAGAGCCTCCTCGTGTCTCTCTAGAGGATACAGTTCAACCCACCGTGGACATTTGTCAAGGGAGAAATTGCTGAGGAAGTGCTAGCCCTTCGTTGAATCTCCTCTGCTTTCTGATGTCCCACTCATGGGGATCTGTGTGTCATGTGCAACAAGAAAATCCCCACCAAATGTGTCAATCATTAGTGCAGGAGGGGAGCATGGGAAGAGGGAAAAGGATGGATGACAGTGCATGCAGGACAGAGAGACGCTAAGGCTAAAAGACATCACAGCTGTGATTTGATGTCTCTCTTTTTACCAGAGAAGATCTATGCTGGTCTCCGCAGGGCCTTGGCCACTGTACTATAGAGCCTTGTGCCTGATTCTGAGTCATAGTGTACCACTTCTTTGGTGTTTACCTCAAAAGCCACTTCTCTCAAGAGACCTTCCTTAGCCACAGGTAAGGAGCAGCTTCTAAGCATTTAAATCAAGAGGTGCACATGTTGTCACAGTCTGGAGAGCACGCCTCGTGAATCTATCTTTATCACTCAGCATCTCATAAAATTCCCTCAAGTCTGAGGCAAGAGGTCTCTCAGCCATTTCTCCGTGGAAGCTGCAGTAGTGGCTCTGCTATATTTCCTGCTATATTTAGCGCTAAACAGAAAGCCCTGCTCTTCATAGAAAAGGTATGTGTGTCGAAAATTTCTTCGTCTTTCATATCTTCAAAAGCTGTGGTCTCTTCAACTTCATACACCTGATGGTGGGGTCTCTTTATGCCACCCCCACCACCATCCCACGTCCCACCCCAAACCCACAGACAATTCCTCTCTTGCAGGGTTTTCCATTCTTGGCCACACATTATAATCAACCACCTGGGACTTCTAAAAAAGCATTCACATGCTCAGGTTATGTTCCAGATGGAATAACTTCATCCATGTATCTAGGTCCAGACTTGGTATTTTTACAGGTCCTCAATGGTCCTGGGATGAACCGAGCCAGGGGCAAGAAGCAGGGCATGGCCTGCTCCTCAGCACAGGAAACACAGGCTAGGTATGGTCATGACACCTCTAATCTTCAGCATTCGGGAAACAGAGGCAGAAGGATTGTGGAAAGTTCAAGGCCAACCTGAGCTACTTAGCAAGTTCCAGGCCAGTCAGGACTACATTGCAAGACCCTGTGTTATAAGAAGAAAATTAAGCAAACAAATAAAACAAACACACACACACACACACACACACACACACAGTCATAGCATAGAACAGGGGCTCACTCCGCTGGGCCTGCATACTCACGTCTAGAGCACATCTTGGATCCTGCTGTAAGGCAAGAGAATTGTCCCCTGAATTGTAGCACTTTCGTCAAAAGACTCACTTAAAATACATGTGTGATATCTGTGGTGTATAAATATGGTGCATTCGATATCACAGATATGCAGACATATGCATATCAATGTAAATGCATAAGTGTTCCTGGAAGGAGTGATCTACTCAGCTCTTCGCTCTAGAGAGAATGGAAGAAAATCCCTCTGTGGAAGTGTCTGGAAGAAGGAGTGGTGTGCAGAGGCTGGGGCATCTTCCAGGGCCCTCTGGGAAGCTAAAGGGCACACCAGAAAAAGCTGGTATCTCAGCAGGATGTGAAGAGGAGCAGGGGAGGATACAGGAAAGGGAGTGAGCAGTGAGGGAGACATCCATAGATCAACCTCACCCTCTCAGGCACAGAGCTGACCCTGCCCATTCACCAAGCCCTGTTTTGGAGGCAGACAAGAGGCTCACGGGGCAGCCAGATGAACCAAACTGGTTCACTCCTGGTCTAATGAAGAGATCCTGTCTCAAAAGAAGAAAATGATGGATGAGAAAATCCATCCTTGACCTCTGGGCTATATAGATACACAAACATATGTGCACGCATGTGCACACACACACACACACGCATACACACACACACACACACACAAACGTGCACGCAAGCACCTACATGCATGCAAGCACGTGCTGCAGTCTTCATAGGGGAAGGGAACTTTTGTTCAGGAATAGAGAGAATAAATGTTTCAGATATGGAGCATATATGTTCCAGGGCCGACTGCACTTCCTGCACCCCGAAAGCACCTGCCCTCTGCACCCTGGACACACCAGCATTTCATGTACCCTCAGTGCATTTCCACAAGGATTCCCCACAGAAAAGGTGAGCAGCATCTACTCAAAGCCAAAACACCACGGAGAAAACTAAAGGGAGGAGCCCATAAAAATAAAGTCACGATAAAAAGTTTATGGATAGCAACTTTCCCCCCCCCCCCCCCGAGCTTCCACGAAGAGCCGCGTGGGGACGAAGGTCCACGGCGATCTCTCTATACTTCCCTAACTAATGAGGGTTTCTGCAAACCCAGCGTGCTGCAGTGAATCCTCAGGAGGCTGTGACTCACAAAGCCGCCCCACATCACGCTGATTCGGAGACAGCAGCCTCTGGAGCGCGAGAAACTTCGCTGGGAACACAAAGCTATGAGAAAGAATCGGCGTGATGGGAGGCTCCAGAGAGTTGAGATGGCACATCTGGGCCTGTGATTGTACCCCAGATTCACTCAACCACAATCCCCCAGGGGAGACCGCCTCCTTATCCCCCAAAGCCAAGAGGAATAAGTAATCAGGCCTCCCCTGAATAGGGAAATCTGCTCAATTGCCAAAAGCCCCAAAAGAATGCAAATCTGTGGCTAGGTCATGGGTCTGATCTGCCCTCTGTGACCTTATCCCACCACCCTAACTCTCTCTGTCTCAGATTTAAATGAAAATAACCAGACATGAGACAGTGACAGGCAGTAACTAGGGGAATCGGATCCTTGTAGCATATCCTCATGAATTTCCCTGATGGGTTTGAGTCAGCACTGGATGGCTCGGAGACATTCCAGACGATTTCGGGGAGGCAAGGGCAGACGGTGATTAAACCACACAGTCAGGAAGGCTTGGAAGCAGACAACAAAGGGCAAGAGAAGGAGAAGAAAAGAAACCTAGACAGAGAGCAAGACAGAGAGGTGGGAAGCAGGTTCAGCTGTGGCAGGCCGGGGTTCTCTAGGATGCTATGCACAGGCCTTCCGTGCTCTTCCATGTTACAGACACACCTCAGAAGTGGCATGTGCAAATCAGCAAGGCAGAAGAATGGCATATGGGCTGTGGGCAGCTGGTCTTGGGGCAGCTTGAGCCTTAAGGCTAAGGAGAAATGTGTCTGGTAAAGCCGGCGGGAATGGGAGTAGGCTCTCCTAGGGATACCTGGGTCGCTCCCTCCGCTCCACATGCTGAGATGTTTCGCCGGGCCACTCAGCAGCAGGATTGTGTTGTATAGGACAGCATGAAGCTAGGAAGCCAGCACTAACCTGAATCCGCACAGATGGGGCTGGTGGTGGCTTCTCTGCACCCCTGAAGAGAGCCATTCTCCCTTGTCACCAGCATGCTCCACCCTGAAAGCCTGGTGAGTCAAAGTGTATCCAAGACCCCTAGGGCTCTAGTTAGTCTTAGCCAGCGAAGGCATCACAGATGCTGGGAGAGAACAAAGTTTCCTCCCTTGAGGTTGTAGCAGATTGGCCGAGCACAAGAGAAAGCCAGTTCCCCTCCAAGCCTGTCCAGGGCTCTTTTTCTCCTCCCGTTCTCCATCCACAAAGGCTCAAAACCCCACTATGACTAACCGTCTCATCAAGTCATGTACTCTTCCTCGGATGAGCAGGTTGAACCACCATGTCTGTCACCTTCCACAGCCAGTTGGCCTGACCCTCAAGCCCAGGAGATGTCAACGGTAAAGCCCCATCTTGTGATTCCAGCAGGGCTAAGCTACTTTGCCATCATCTGCACTCAGAAATCTCCCCTACAGGTCGAACCTGACCCTAGAGGCCAACAGGGGTCTTCAGAGCCTGGAAGTATCTGCTCAGAACCCCCATGACCCTAGGCTGAGAGAGGTGCAAGCTCATAATTTAGGACTCATCAGCTCACAGTTTGTAAGGATCATGGGTGGTCTCTAAAGCACACCGAATGATGCCATCAGTGGTGGCATTCAGGTCGGGAGAGTTGATTTCCTGTCTCAGTGCTCCGGAGACAGAGTTACCAAGAAGAGGAAGGAGAGAGGTTGGAGTTTGTCCCTGAGAACCTTGCAGCCACAAAGCATGACATCCTGGGCCTGAGGCTCCTGCATTGTAGCCTGGAAGCCAGCGCAACCAGTTGTTCAGGCAGCTGTGCAGCCTCTGCCTGGAGACCTTCAACATAGCAAACCCTGGTTTTTACACTTCAATGTCTGCCACATTGTGAGTGTTTGTAACGTGAGATTGCTTTGTCCTCCCTCATCTCCAGACCCTCAAGAAAATGAGATGTTACTCCTCTGTTGGGGATTTAGGAGGGAAGAGGAAACAATCCAGATCTGGGTCAGAGTGCAGTGAGGCCTCTCTGCTGATTGACACGGTCCAGGGGAAGGAAGGAAGGAGAAGGCGAGTGTGAGGAGCATATGC
Organism: Microtus ochrogaster; assembly: GCF_000317375.1. Taxonomy (NCBI): domain Eukaryota; kingdom Metazoa; phylum Chordata; class Mammalia; order Rodentia; family Cricetidae; genus Microtus; species Microtus ochrogaster. The sequence goes on from NC_022019.1 coordinate 30,051,705, forward strand.
ATCCCTTTCTGCGCGGCACCATCGCGAACTCAGTGTGACTCGCTTATCCCTTCAGCCTGGAGCAGCGCACACCACAGACTGAAAACTAAAGCTCCAGAAATCACCAATGCCAAGAGTTCAGCCCGTCACCTGAGAGCAGTAATTAAACTTCTCGGGCCGTTAGTTAGCACAGGCCTCAGCCCTCCGTTTCTGTAGGTCCATAGCCACATATTCCACCAACCATGGAGCAAAACTCTTTATTTCTAAAAAATTTTTAAAAACATTATTCTGAACATATGAGGACTTTTTCCAGATCACATCCGTCAGTGTGACAACCGTGTACACAGGGTTCATATTGGATGCTGAATACTACACCACCTTGAGCTGACTTCAAACCTGTGGAAGGGGCTGGCGTGGCTGCTAGACTGCTCAATGGGTGTGGTAGCACAGGCCTGAAATCCCAGCCCTTAGAACATAGAAGAAGAAGCTTCAGATGTTCAAGGCCATCCTCCACGACATAGCAATTGGGGGATTTTATCCCTGTTTGCCCTTCCACCTCATCACTTGCCACTAGTACATGGAACAGTAAGACGAAAGGATGGATGACAGATCCCAACCTGGCCCACTTCCCAGTTTCCTGCAGGATCTTCACCTGCAAAGTTAAAGAGGCTGTGAAAAGGGAAACAGGAAGGACATCTCTCCTAGGGTGGTAAATACTTGTTGGTAGTGGCGAAGACTTGAGCAGGCGGGGAGTGCGTACGAGGGGAGCGGAGTTCTATGAAGTCCAGTCTAACTAAGGTAGAAGGGGAACTGTCAAGCTGACAGTTCGTGCTAAGTCTGAACAGCACACTACGTATCTCCCTGCCCATCACCGCCAACCAGACCACTGCCTGCCTGGTTTCGCTTTCCTGGAGCTATTCTCTTTTCGTCCCCTCCTGGGCTATTCTCTCACCTACAAAAGAAAGGCTACTATGCTCACTACACGTAACCAAATCTTACCAGATCTGCTAGGACCCACCAACTGCTTTAGAAATGGTCCTACTTCTCGAATCAAGGCTCTTATTTTACAATTACTGCAAAATACTTTCCAGCCTGCCCAGAGTGGGCTGTATCCACATGAGACTTTGAATATGAAGCTCACCTTGTTAGGATCGCCTTGGCCCATCCGTTCTTCCACCGTGCACTTTTTCCTAGCTGATTCTTCAAGATTTAACTAAGATGACCCCTCCAATATAAACCCCAGCCCATACTCCCACACAAAGCAGCTCTGTCATCAAGGTCCAGTTTAAATAGCACTCCTGCCGGAACTGTTCGCCAAACCCTTGCATCCCTGGGGACACGGGTTACCTAGCTCTTAGACACTTGCTGCTTCTCACCTACCAGGAGCTATGCACATGGCCTTTAAGACACTGTGGGAACACATATGTCTATAATCCTGTAATTAAAGGTACCCTTTAAGGGTTCAGCCAACTGAATGCGCCCAGACCTGACAGATGCCACCCCTCACTCCTGCTCCTTTTCCAGAAATGGATTGGTTGACTAGTTTTATAGTTACAACTTTTAGCTATTACCATGTGCCTCTTTTTGTATGCTTCCTACCTTACTTTGAATTAAGTGCCCCATCTTTCCCCATTTTCTCTCGTTTTAACTGGCCAAATACAGAAATCAGTGGTGCCCGTTGGGAAAACAACCACAACAGCCATGACCCCTCCACATGCAGCTCCTGCCTTCTCCCCAGTTCTTACCAGTTTTACCTCATACCACTGTTTTGCTGTATACGCCTCCCCACGAGAAAAAGCTCCTTGAAGGCAGAGACAATGTGCCTTCCGTCTTTATACCCCCGACGCCTGACGAAGTGCCTCATATAGAAACAAGGCTTAGTGGGTGATAATTAACAAAATGCATGGCCATGCGGCCATCCCTGCTGTCCTTAAAGGGAAGAGACCATGGAAAAAAATAAGACGATATACAGTATGCCAAAAAAAATTAAATTAAGAAAATAACAGCTTCTAAAATCTCATTTCAAAGGGACTCATTCGTCATGAGAACCTGTCTTGAGGTCATAAAGGAAATGAAAGGGTGGGCATAAGAAGCTAGATTGCATTTGAAATTTTAAAATCTCTTTCAATAAAAGAAAGAACAGCATCAAAGTTGCAGCCTGAATGCACCCGGGAACTCCCCCCCCCCCCCCCCCCCCCGGTCTCTGTTTGCCCCTTTCCTGCATCTTCGAGTTGAGATGTGTGTTGAGGGAGGCCTTGCTGGAGGTGGAGAGTCCCAGTGGTCACGGGGACCCCAATGCCATTACGTCTTCATCATTTGGTTGGAAAGGAGTCTTAGCTTGTAAAATCACTGTGTAGTGTCTGGGCTCCCAGTGCTCACCATAATCCCTGGTCCAAACCTCTTCTTAATCAGGCTTCAGGAAACCCTGTTCTCAGGGACAGTTTAGCATCCGAGCTGCAAACACTGCCACACTCTTCCAAGAAGAGCCATAAATTCTAACTCCTTTCAAGTTTAGGCTTTCTCCTTGGCCATGTCTATAGTGGAGAAGGGGACTCGGTGATGCTGCCCCATTAAGTAGCCTTCCGTAAGGAACACACATTTCTGTTTAGCTTTGGGAAACCTCTGAGAACCACGCCGCTGCTTTGTACAGAAAACAACTGTGTCAGACATGGGCTGAGCCTTTCTTTGTTTTATTTAAGGTATGATCTTCCTGTATAGCCCAGCCTAAGCACCTTTGTTTTATTTAAGGTACGATCTTCCTGTATAGCCCAGCCTAAGCACAAATGCTCAGTCCTCCCATCTCGTTCCCCTAGGATAAAGGCTACACGTCCGTGCCACACATAACCTAGCCATTTGATCCAGTAAAGTGGGGGTTTTGTTTGTTTGTTTATCAATGTTTAAAGGCCACTTTGGAATTTTTATGGATTTTTTTAATGCATGACAAAATCAGACACCAAACGTTCCCCAGTGTTTTCATGACAAAAGGAGACTTCCCCCTCAAGCTACAGATATGGGTAGCCTTATTTTAATGACTGTGATTTTGATGAAAGATAGTGATGGCTTGCAGTATAGAAAATATTTTGGAGAAATAAGAAAATGAAAACTATCTTCAAAAACTAGCTTTCCTTTTGTTCCCATTATAGTGAATGACAAGGAGGAAGCGTGGTGATTTCCGAGCCACCATAGAAGATTATAAAAACCCAGAAATCCTTCCTGACAACAAGACACAGTTGTGAGGCTGGGGACACTCACAGATTCTCAAGGGATATCTGTGTGGTTAGAGCCGTCCCTCTTAGCCACACCCCCCTCTTCTGAAGCTCAATAGCTATTTTCCTGTGGCTCCTTGACTCTCAGGAATAATGCAGGACTCTTCCAGAAGGACCAGACAAACAGCTCAGGATCAAGGCTAACAAGACACTATCACGACTCTAATTATCCACATTCTGAGCTCCTTGCACTGAGATCTTGTAGTGGAGCGAGGCCGGTTATTCTCAGAGTGCCACAGCTTAGCTTCCAAATCTATTAGTAGCAGGCCCCTGGTGTTTTATCTCTAGGATTCCAGTGTGCTTGCAATAATGTTTTTACACTTATCTGCAATGAAAAGGTGATTTCTCTAAGTGTTCAGGATTTGGCCGGGATCAGATTTACTGCCTGGCTCCTCAACCTTATTCCCAAGTACAGTGTACTGGGGAAATGCTGAGCTCCGTTGGGTCCCTGTGGGTTCCTGTGGCAAGGTGGTGGAGTTGTGTTTTCTTTACTACTTTCATTTCATACGAGAAACTGTCTCAAGGAGAGCATTTCTAATGTGATTTTGTTAGATACAGTCCATTAAATATGAGGGGCCAGATTTTCAACCTCTGTCTGCTCCTGAGGGAGAGCTTTCTAGTTCTGTCATGGAGGCCCTGGGGAGGAGATGGTCTGTGCTGTTTTATGTATTAAAAATCCAGAAGGGGAACACATTTTCCATTTTCAAAGCAAGAAGGGACTTTTAGGATTTCCATCTTTGGATGCTACAGAAAGGGCCTCGCAGGCATTTCCAACGTTCTCAGTGCAGAATGAGAAAACAGAGTTATTATTGTTGCTGATGGTTAAGAGATAGTAATCACAGTCTTAAAAAAAAAAAAACTTGAGCAAAGCATAAAGGGGCACACCTGGACTCTCAGCCACTGACAGGGAGAGCCAAGAATCTCCACAAGTTCAAGGTCGCTCTCAGCCACTGTCAGGGAGAGCCAAGAATCTCCACAAATTCAAGGTCGCTCTCAGCCACAGTCAGGGAGAGCCAAGAATCTCCACAAGTTCAAGGTCGCTCTCAGCCACTGTCAGGGAGAGTCAAGAATCTCCACAAGTTCAAGGTCGCTCTCAGCCATAGTCAGGGAGAGCCAAGAATCTCCACAAGTTCAAGGTCGCTCTCAGCCACTGACAGGGAGAGCCAAGAATCTCCACGAGTTCAATTCGCTCTCAGCTATCTCGTGAGTTCAAGGCTAGTTCAGTTACTTGAGACTATCTCAAAAAATAAATAAAAATTTAAAAAGGAAGAAAACAGAAGGAGTGAGAATACAAGAAATAAAATGATATATAGGTGATAGATAGATAATGGATTTATATATGATAAATTATGGATGGGTAGATAGATAGATAGATAGATAGATAGATAGATAGATAGATAGATAGATAGATAGATAGATAGAATAGAGGAACAGAAGTACAGTATAACCTATTGGAATGACAGGACAAATAGCACTTGTTCTTTCTCTCTCTGAACCCAGGGGAGACTGTGACCCTTTAATGTTTGGAGCCTTCTAACAAAGGATATTACAGAGATGGTGTACAACCCTAACCATGCGGTGTTACAGAAAGTCCAGAAACAAAGGACTTGTTTGGAGAACTGGTAGACACAGTGTTGGGAAAGGTGTAGTGAATTATCTTGGAGAGACACAGAAGTTTCCAGAACCCCTGGCTCTTCCCACCTGACCCCCAGTCAGTATTTTCCATCATTTCTGAAAGAAGTGATCTTTACTCATAGGTCTCAGGGCTATGGAATGCATGAGCATCCTCTCCTTCCCTGCTGTGTTGCTGGGGTCCACAAGAGACGCAGATTCTGGTGCCCCACACCCGCTCACACCCAAACGCTGTAGTGTGTACAGCATGCGCGTGTGACCAAGGCTGGGTGACAACACTCCTCGTGGCTCCTCTGGGGTTGTGATGATTGACAGTGAGATTTGAGTGAAGAGCTTTACAAGGTGCCTGCCACACACCGAGTGCTTGCTGATGTCACCACAGACCTGTGGCGTCCAGTTATCTCTGCTGCAAAGTGGAGACACAGATAAGTCCTTCCAGCATGCCTGTGTCCAGCGGAGATCATCGCTGTCCCCGCTGGTATCTGACAGGTGCTGACCCTCCCTGCTGTTATCTCCATGTTAGCAGTAGCTGTGCCAGGGACCCCAGAGACCAGCTAGATGATCACGTGCTGAGGAAAAGTGAGGCCGTGTGAGCACACAGTCTAGACAGGTACAGCAGGCTCCACCTGGAAAGCTCTCCGGCCTGATTTATTGGCATGTCTAAACTACTTTTTCTTATTGTGTGTGTGTGTGTGTGTGTGTGTGTGTGTGTGTGAGAGAGAGAGAGAGAGAGAGAGAGAGAGAGAGAGAGAGAGAATGCATTGCTAAGACATGCATGCAGAGATCGGAGGGCCACTTTGTGGGGTCAGTTTCACCTTTCACCTTTATACAGCTCCAGGAAGGAAACTCAGTTCATCTTCAGGCACAACTCCAGTGTCTGCATCTGAGCCTTCTCGCCAGCTCAGCATGGTGAAATTCTAAGCACTGTCGAATAAGAAGACCACACTTTCACTTTTGCACTTGGTCCTGTGAATTCTCTTGCTAGCCCCAAGGACAACTGGGTTTTGTAAATACCAGCCACAGCCTCTCCTACCTAGGACATCTGCAGGAAGGGTTTGTTGAATTCAGCTGGCATTGCCAACACATGAAACTCATCTAGCTGAGGCTCACTGTGGAAACCAAACATCTGCCTAAGCATCTAGAGTTACCTAGTGGGCAGATCTCTGGTCAAGGACGAGGGTCAGTGATGGCCGTATGCATTCCATGGAAACTCTCAAAGGCAGAGCGAACTGAGGGTGTGTAGGATGTACATTTGTTATTTCGTGTAAGAAGACTGCTTAAATATTTTAAAATTATTTCTGAAGCAGATTTAAAGATATGGAGTAAAAAAAATGTTAGCAAAATCACTTGGGAAAAGGTGGTTTCTAATGTTTTTTAATAGTGCCACAGTTAGCAACTGATTTTTAAATACTTTCTTGATCAACCTAAAAAGCCATCTAAGGCAAAGGAAATAAATTATAGTGCCATTAACAATCATGTACTGTAGAAGCGCCCATTATAAGAGAAAATTTGAGCTTAGTTTTGCCACTCTGGTTCTAAGCCTCTTTCACAGAAATAATCAAATACTACCCTTGATTTCATTTGGAATATTAATGAAATTGAAATAGGCTGAAAATTTCCCTTTGACTCATTAAGTTAGAAAGTCAAAGTGCTGAAAATATACACTTGGGCTTCAAAATAGACCAAAATGGATAACTGTAAAGAAGAGTGGGTTTTTTTTTCTTCTTCTTCTTTTGAGAGAATATAACTATAATAAAAAGACCTGTCGGGAGAAATGTGAACTGGCCGTAATGCCGAATTCGGTTGGCTGTATAAACATATGTCTGTGTTCGTCATGTTGGCTGTACAAACATATGTCTATGTTCGTCATGCCGCTTTACTCCCCAAAAATATCTTACAACTCGGACGGTCAGAGCAAGTATCAATAACATAAAATTTCACAGCCCCCTTTTAGAACTGTGGCCTTAACATTTTGTAGGGAAATAAAGCTTTGGTTAACCTTGGCTCTGGCAGACCTCATTAAAATAACAGCCTGTCAGTTTCAAGTTTAAAATAACAGGGTTGTCAGTTTAATACGCAGCGGAACAATCTACAGTTTTATTCCCTGGGATCAGGCTGGGCAGAAGGTGGGGGGGGGAGGGAGGGGGGGGGTGTGCACGCGTGCGCGCGTGTGCACATGACAGGGGCGGGGGCGCGGGTTATAAGGTGGACAAAGATTGAACAACACTGCCATCCGGTGGCCGTGGTGAGTGTAGCTTTTTAAAAATTCTACAGTGCACTAGTTGGGTCGAGGAGACAAAGTGTCATGTCTGGGACAACCGTTAGTATCAGATTTGTGGCAGCCTTTTTACTTTAAGTCTGAGCGCATGCTTGATCCAATATATACTTATAGTCCCCGATTACAGTGACTTGATAAGAAAGTGCCCTTAGTGGGACTTTGCGAAACCTTTTAATTAGATTTTCCTGTAGACGAACACCAAGGGTTATGAACGCTCGCTGCCTTTGCATTCTCGCGCCTCCTGTCAGGCAGCTCACAACTGCCTGTAATTCCAGCTCTCGGGCATCTAGTGCCCCCTTTGGCCTATGTTGGCACTTCTACACACACACATGTGCGTACGCACACACACAGAAGGAAGAGAGGCAGAGACGTGGAGAGAGACAGAAAGAGAATTAAAACTAGAACACATTTTTTTTGAAATCTGTTTCTAAGAGCCGGGCAGGGATGTTGCATGCCTTTAATCCCAGCAGTTGGGAGGCAGAGGCAGGCAGATCTCTGAGTTTGAGGCCAGCCTGGTCTACAGAGTGAGTTCCATGACAGCCAGGGCTACACAGAGAAACCCTGTCTTTAAAAAAAAAGAAAAGAAAAGAAAAATTAATTTCAGCACTCGGGAGGCAGAGGCAGGCGGATCTCTGTGAGTTCGAGACCAGCCTGGTCTACAAGAGCTAGTTCCAGGACAGGCTCCAAAGCCACAGAGAAACCCTGTCTTGAAAAAACCAAAAAAAGGAAAAAGAAAAGAAAAAAGAAAAATTAAAGCGTCTATTTTTAAGAAATACTTTCCATATGTCTGTTGACTTGTAACGTGAACATCTTGCTGGGAGTTCATCAAGCTATGATCTATATCCTTTACTAGATGATTGTTATATTTCAATTAAAAAAACAAACAAATGTAAGCCAAAAATTTCTGTCTGTAGGCAAAATAGTGACAGATGTCACAAGTCTGAATCCAGCATGTTCCCATTTATATAAATGGAAACCAACCATCCTAAAAGCAGGCTGGATCCCATTCAGGCGTCTACTGCAGCCCGGCCTTAATTCTGTGCATTTCAGACAGCTGGCCCGGATACTGCGACCATCCAGTATGGCAGCCACCAGCCTCTGGTGGATGCTGCACATTGCAGGTGTATTAGACTGAACTGAGATTGGCTCTGAGTTTTTGTGCAAGTCAGATTGCACACTTAGTGCCCAAAGGAGTTTAGACTGTCCAGTTACTGTGCCCCAAAGCCACAACCTCTGAGGTGTGTTAGGTTAAACAAAGTATATTGCCTACCTATCCATCCGTCTGTCATCTAGCTGTCTGTGTGTTTATCTGTCTGTTTATCTATCATCTACCTATCTATCTATCTATCTATCTATCTATCTATCATCTATCTATCTATCAATCATCTATCATCTATCTATCTATCATCTATCTATCATCTTTTTTCGGGCAGGATGTCACTATGTAGGCCTTGCTGGTCCTATGAGAGCAGCCTAGCCTCAAACTCAGAGAGTCTCCTGCCTCTGCTTTCCAAGTGCCAGAGTTAAAAGCACACACCTCCATTGCTGTCTCCAAACATATTCTTAAAATTAATTTCAATTTATGTTTTTCATCCTAGCAGCTGGAAATTTGTAAACTAAAGATGAACCTGACATCCGTGGTTCTCATTATATTTCTAGTGACTGTCGCTATTTCAAGTTATTCCTTCCTTGTCCGGAACGGCTGTTCAGCACAAGTTCGGGGTGGTTTCTCTCACACTGAGCTCTCAAGATGGGTTGCCTATGTCTCTGTATCCTGTAGGAGACAAAATGTTCCTGCAGCGTTTGTCTTTAGCACCTTCGTCTGCTTTCGGTGTAAAGGTGAAAGCCAAGCGCTCTTGAGTCTCTTGGATCTAATCATATGAGGTGTAGAAGCTGTACCCTGGTTGGTGCCCCATGGGGTAAATTGGATCTTTAAGGTAGCAGATGGCTCCCAGGAGCGGGTAATTTACCTCACAGGGGTAAAAGCTTGATTGAGTGCAGTTGGGCCACCCTATGCCATCTGTCCCTGTGAGGATGCGTCTCCTCACTGAGAACTTCCAGTCCCAAGGACCCTAGCAACATATTCCCTTGCTAAACTTTATTGAATCCTTCGGAGGGAAGGACTCACAGAAGGGAGGAGCTCACATCCACTGGGAACCCAGATCCTAGTGAGATTATGCAACTTTGTCAAGCGCACGTCTGTCCATGGTTTTCCTTCCCTGGAGAAGGCTCACATCTATGAGTTTTCTCTGCTCAAAGCTCCCCTGTCACAAACAAATCTTCTCAGGTCTTCTGCCCATGGACACCTGCTGGTCCTCCAGACCTAGATCACCTGATGCCTCTTCACACTTTCTCACTTACCATACAGGGTCAGGTCTTCTTCTCCCATGGACCATGCTTTAAACACAGAGGCCACTTGATGTTCATCTATGTGCCCCATGGAGTAGTAAGTTGATGGATCTGTGACTTGTCTAGTACTGCATGCCTAGGAACTTATAACACTTGGGGCATTGTATATTCTAAGCAAGTGTGTGGGGAGGTATAGTTGAAGTGATTACCAACAGACCAACAAGCAATAATTTGTCCGTGAAATAAGGAGATGGTCCTTCAGATGGTAATCCAAGCATGTCTTGGCTTCAGGTTCCCAACTGCTAGGATTACAGGTCTCTGCCACCATTCACACCTACCGTTTCATTTGGAGATTCAGAATCTAAATGCCCTCTTCTGCGTACTCGGTTTCATTCATTCATTTATTCATTCACGCACTCTCTACTGAGTACACAAGCCAGGCCTTACACTGGCAGATGGGACATAGATTTCCTGGAACGTGCTGAACAAAACCAACAGTGGTCTGTCACAATGTTGCTTGAGAACTAAAAGGGGGGGGGGACCCACTAGTCATAGGAATGGGGAAAGGACAGAGAGACCCTGCGAATGCATACTCTGTAGAGAACCTAAGTGGCACTGGGTGTCAAAAAGACTTCTAAAAGATTCACAAAACGAGACCTGCTGTGGTGGTGTTGCAATCATATTTTAATAAATAAAGCTTGCCTGAGGATCAGAAAGCAAAACAAACCAGTCACTAGCTCTTATCTCTACCTCGTCCAAAATGGCAATCCTGCCTCCAGAAATCTCAGGTGTGTGTCCCCACTGCCTGGTCTAGAAGGCTGACCAGTGGGGCTATTTTTACTCTGGATTTTGTATTTTATTAAAATACAAATGAAATATCACTGTATTCCACAGAGAGAATTGTCCCTTACTTTCCTTTCTTTCCCACATTGCAGAGCTTGTATTTGAGTTAAAGTTTACACCACAGGAGTGTTGTGATCTCCATGCCTGTGTCTGTGTGTGTGTCTGTGTGTGTCTGTGTGTCTGTGTGTTATGTGATTCCATTAATGCCACTCACTGATAATTAAACTCAACCTAATTCCCAGCTCACCCCACAAAGGCAAAGGCAGGACCTCATGTCGTATCACAAATATGAAACAATTGATGCAAAAGTAGGCATTTACGATGCTCCACACAGGACCAGTCTACACGGTTAGGAATAAATCAAATTCCACGCATCTAAAAAGATTTATGCGCTTTTTATTGCCTACTCCATAAAAGATTTAGGACGACCCGCGTCTACCCTAAATGGCTTTAGAATATAGACAAATCGGATTTGCCCCTCTGGTCTGGTGAACGCTCTTCTGCACTGCGTAACTGCTCGTCCGAGAGTGTTCCTCTTTGTGTGCACCTGCTGCTGGGTGGGCTCTTAGTGGGGACAGCCGTGCAGCTACACCGTGCTCAGGTGCGCCAAGAGACTCTTCTTGTTTCCTGTTCCGCTCCAGCTATCTGCTGCTTCTGCGCGGAGCAGAATGCAGATCTGCTGTTGGAATGTCTTGGGGGAAAAGTAAAGCTTCAGTTATTCAGAACCCAATGACAGCTCTGAGGGATGCCCAAATTCCTCATGAGTCCCGTGCTCACCGCAGTGTGTGTGTGTGTGTGTGTGTGTGTGTGTGTGTGTGTGTGTGTGTGTGTGTGTGTGTTCATGTGTTGGTCTATGTTATCGAGGCTAGAGGACAATGGTATATGTCATCCCAGGAATACCAAGCACGGCCCTTGAGACGGTGTTCCTCCACTGGCTCAGTACTCTCCCACTAAGCTCACCTTGCAGACTGGTACATCCCAGGATCTGCCTGCCTGGGATCTCAGTTCCACCTTAGCTGGCATCTTCACTTGGGTTCTGGAGGCAAACCCAGGCTCTCTAGCTTCAGACGCGAGTGTTTTACCGGATGAGCGGTCTCCCTGGCACCTTCCTCCTTTTTTAGTTAGCAGACACCCATGTGATATCCTGGGTTTCATTTCCCAAAGATGAAATTTCAATATTTTAAGAGTAACTTCAGGAGGTTACATACTTAGCAGAATTATTTTTCTGTCTGTCACACACAGAAGTAAAAAATTGGGCCTCTGTTTAAATTTCCTGAATATCACCAAAGTCCCTTTGAAGGGGTTGTGTAGGGGAAGAGCTAGCTGACAACGAAGCAAAATTTTCAGTGAGACTAGATGCTCAACACATTCTAACTTCCTATATGTCGACAAAACTGGTACTTTCCTAATAAATCTCTACGTCGATCATATTCAAAGTACGCCTCCACTGCCGTGATGCTGTTGCCTACGATGGGAACTAGAGAGATGCCTACTTTGAACCACAAGGAACCTCCCAAGGTTGTCATTCTGTGAGTACAATGAGGAAGGAAAGAGCAGAGCTCAGATTTTAAACACCTAACCTGACTCCCGTGCCTCCGGAAACTGTTTAGGATAGTGAACTTGCCCTTTCTGTGTGTGGCTGCGCCTGAGATCTCCCTGTCCTACGTGATGAAGACTGCAATTTCTAATAACCAAATTCAGAGTCAGCTCTCATCACAATTCACAGACCGAGGCAGCTCCCTGGAGATCACTGTGGCTATGCAGACACAGCAAGGCTTACAGAGTCAGCAAGAGCAGATGGGTTGTCCAAAGCCGAGCATGAGAGAACATAGAGACTCATACCAGAGTTCAGAAATGAATCGGAGCTGGGGGGTGGATGGGAGAAACAAGCCAGCCAGAGACTGAACAGTGCAGAGCAAGCAAGACAGTAGGGGCCTCAACATGGGAAGGCCAGTCCCAAGAGGAGGGACTAGGTCTTTGTCTGTAGTCGGGGTGTCCAGGAAGACTCCCAGAATGTTCCAGAGAAGGGAAGAACTGCACTTCAGATCATCCTCAAAACCCAAGTCCTCTCTCATTAGACACTGGTATATGACATAGTAGACATCTAAAAGGAATCTAGGCAAATCTGAAATTGTGACTCCTCTACAAGCTTTGTAGCATAGGAGCTATGATAAACTTCAAAATTTGACAATTCAACAATGAAACCGCTCAATGTCATTCATAATTTTTAGTCTTATAAAGCACACAATGCTGTAATTGAGTTGCTTCCTTGGCAGAGGGATTCTTTGGTTTTGTCTGAATTTCTGAGGATTAAATGCCTCCCCTTTTCTCTTGACTGCTGAATTCAATTGGTATTAGCTCAAAGGCAGACTGCGCCTTTTCTCAAGGACATGTGGCACTCTTTCTCTGCTTTCTTGACTAGAACGTCAGATCACAGGCAAGGAGGCATAATTAGAACATCAAGTACAAACCTTAAAATGTGAAACTTTGCTATCCTTCCTTTTTAATCCCCCCACACACAGAAAATTCATGACCTGAACAGCATAGAAGACATCTCTGATGTTGCCAATATTTAATTCACTTTGAGAAATGGTTTTCTGCCTGGTGAAGATCCCATCTGTCGTTCTGAGGTCATGCCCTTCAGAGTGTGATCGTTCAGCTAAAAAACTCCAAACCCAGAGCCAGAGGGGATAATTCACTCCCTAAACTTCTCATCCAATTCCCGATCCCCTGAGAAACTCGACAGAACCAAGCATTGTCTTTGTGAACCATCAAAGCTGCTCTTGCTTCCTACCGGGTTTTTATCCTTCTCTATTTTTTCCTACAAAGTGCTTGAGTGTCTGTCTCCTTAGGGAGCAGCGCCACAAGTGCCACCCTGCAGGAGAGGAGGTGTGTCACATGGCAATAGACTAGACGCTGTTGCCGAGTTCCCTGGGCGCGTGTTGGCAAAGCCCAGAATGGGAGGCTGGTTTTAGTAGAACGCTGGCTGTGTTATGTGGGCAAATCTGCGTCGGGGTCTCTGACAGGCTTGTCTCACCAGAGTCCCCGCTGCCGCCTCTGAGGCTTCCTTGGAAGTCTTCTGAAAGAAAACATGGTTCAAACTATTTCTCTACAGAGTGCTATAAAGCCTTAACACTATAGGACAGACAGGGACACCCCGAGGCACCGAGAAATGAAGCCAAAGCGTTTCACACAACCTAAAAGAGAAAATTAAAAAGCTGCAAACTGGCGCGCTATGAGTGAGCGGCTAGGAGAGATGGTCAGAAGAGGCGAGCCTGAGCCCAGGATTGAGAGCATGGGTAAGTGAAGCGTGAGTCCTCACTGAGCTCCGCGGCCTGGGTAAATCCCCAGTTCCTACCTAAGACTATCTAATTCATAGACACTTGGCCACGTTGGAAAAAAGTTAGTATTCTCTGCACCTGGGGCAACTGAAATACTCTAGATTCCGTGTTTTCCAGCAGAGGAGCTGTGAGCAGATTCATTCCCAGACCTTATTCCATCACCAAGGGGCAAAGGCGACCTGGTTCCTGAAGCGGGCTCCATGGTTACTGGAGAAACTGGGGCCTGTATAACAGGCTGATTCTTCTCCTATAAATCCAGATGAGGTTGCTGTCTCCAAAACTGGATTACTAAATTCTTAGGCTGCAAAGTTGACTAAATACATTAATTTCTCTTAATTTATTCAAGTAGAGGAGTGGCCAGACTTTGTTTCTTTAAACAAACTGTTTTCTAAAGCTAACAAATGACCTTCAGCCTATAAAATATTTACGTTGTTTTCCCCTCATTATGCATTATTTAGTGTATAGTCCTTTAAATATTAATCATCTATTTTTTTTCCAAAGATATGGTATATATTATTTACATCTGATTACATTATGTTTTTATACAGATGAAGTAAGCACACGGAAATCTTTCTGAAGTCATGAGTAAACAGGGCAGGGGGCCAACTGCATGGAGCAGGTAGCTAGGAAAATACATTCTGGCCCAGGGATGACCGAGGGAGGGCGGAAGGTGGCTCTCTCGCAGTAGCTGCCTAGGGAAGAGCCGTATGGAGGAAGGGGTTTCAGATAAACAGACATGGGGTCTTGATGACTTGACGCCAGTCATGGGTAAATCTCTTGAAGAAGGAAGTTAGGTGTGCCCTGTCAGGTGACCCACACCGGAGACAGCGGTGACAGCAATGTTCAAGGATAGCGCCAAGTGAGAACAATGCAGACGTCTTGCTTACAAAACCAAACGGAAGCCACTGGGCTGCTACACAGGATTCTAAAGATTATTTAAGATGGAAGTCGGTTCATTTTTACTTAAATTCTCATGATTATCCAAAAGCCAGGATCACAAAGGTCCCTGAGACTCTCCTCCAATACCATACATGAATCACACCCGTCGGACGTCCACACTGACGAGAGCCTGTCGTCCCGATCACAGCACTGAAGGGATCATTTGAGATCCTTTCTGCTCTCGGGTCGAGGAAACAAGGCTCTTTCTAAAGACCTGACTGAATTTGCCCAGAGGAAAGTCTGCATGGCCATAGCTGGCAGATAATCGATAGTTTTTTAAACCTTACTTCCCTCAGCAGATAATTGGCAATGCCTTTCATGTATGAGTTCACTCAACAAATACTTATTAAACACCCGCTACACACTAAGTGCTGTTTGCTGAGTCTTGGGCTGTGGAGCGGCTCTTCCCTGGGAGCCATGAATATCCAGCTGCTCTTCTGCCTGGGTAAAATTATCATGTACGGAAGCCTGAGAGGACGTGTTGTGTCTTTAGTTTTAAGCCCTCTGGATAGAATTACTAATTTTCCTGTTTCCTAATTGCTCCCACGGTGGAATTCAACAGTCGCAGAGAGAAAACATCAGTGGAGCCTCGCTTGTTTAGGAGGGGATATAGTATTCCCCAGAAAGGCTTCCAGATAAACTGGTACCAAGACTCACAGAGGGCTTCTGTTCCTCAGGACTGTGTTAACTGCAGATCTGTCCACACTCGCCGAATGGGGCAGCTACACATCCTTCAAGGGCAGCCACAATGTAGCAAGCATCTTTATATTCCCAGTCTAGCAGAAAATCTGACCTATAAAGAGGCCTAAGTGCTTAACAAAGGAATGCTGGCAGCAAAAGCGTTTTCTTTCTTACTCCACCAATGTACAGGAAGAAAATCCTGTCCTCCTTCTTGTCCAGTAGACTGAGGGCCCTAAATGGTACTGACTTCTTTGCTTGCCAAATCACTGATTTCAAATAAGACGTGTGCGACCTTGTGTTACAGACACCCGGTTGCTTCATTTTTGGGTCTTGTGCTTCCGTCAGCAAACTGTTTGGGATCATAGACACTTCTTGTATGTACAGTTGCTTATGCCTACGTTATATTTTATCCCTACTGAACTCATGTACTGTACACTTTACAAACTCCCCCAGGCAAACACTTGTGTGGATAAAGAATTGACAAAGCATTTTTATAACTCTTACCTCATGGTGTTGCAGAGGCATGGAGAGAAGGCTTGAGGAGAGACGTGTGTCTGCTGTCATCACAAAGAAGTGATGAGTGTTTAAACAGATAAAGCTTACCCTGGTTTGATCATGAAATGATGCAAACCCATATCAAAGTATCACATAACACGTCACAAATACGTACAATGATGGTGTCAGATTTCAAAATGAAGCTCTTAGGAGAGGGTGGGAGAGATGGATCTGCAGGTAAGAGCACTGGTTGCTTTTCCAGAAGAATCAGGTTCAATTGCCAGCACCATGTGGTGTCTCACAACATTCTCTAACTCTGGTCCCAGAGGATCTGGTGAGGCGGACAGAAATACATGCCGATAAGACACATATGCTCATAGAATAAAAATTCCAAAAGAAAGAAAAATGGAGTTCCTTTTTATCCATGATCTCACTCTATGCCACACCTTAAGTTAAGTCTCTTGTTGATAACCTTGAAGGAGCAAGAATAGGCCTGAACTCTCTGACCTTTAGTCAAGGTGGAGCAGACCCTGTGGGCTCCGACATTACCATCAGTTCTTCATATGTAATTTACAAGCTTTATCATAGGTATACATGTGGAGGTAAAAAATGTAGGATTTAGGGTTGTGCAGTTTGGGGCATCCACAAGGATCTTAAGGCAGATTTATTAGCAAGGGAACAGTAGCATTCAACCAACCATTCATTGTCCTTTTGCGCTTTCGTGGTTGGAAAGAAATCCATTGTTTCTCTTCCAAAGGTATTTTTAACTCACTACTCCATTGAATAAGTTGATGAGAACCACGGGATCTTATCTATACATGCATAGGCCCACCCTTCCTCTTGGGGAAGACTGTCCATTCCATCTCACAGTGGTAAAATATCCACCTCCACATGATCTGGCTACAATATCAATCTCTACATGGAATAGTAGGAAAGCCTAATTCCACTTACATTTTTATATTTTGAAAGTAGAAACAAGAGCTTCAGTGTGTTCAGCCTGAGCACAGTAAGTCATCCCTGCCCCCACAGAGATATATGCACAAGGATCTCAGCCCAGTGCCACAGGCTTTGAAGCCAGGACTCTGAGCAATGACACCTATAGTTAAGCTACACAATCTTCATCCGAAACCATATGTTGTCTCTATCACCGACTAGACAGATGACAAGATGTCTTAGCTGCACAGGACCCCTGTGCCTCTGCCGTGCAAGGGGTGTGGCAACCACGGCTCAGCAAGACAGAGTTGTGAAGATAGAAGTGGCTTAGCACCAATTAGTATCTGTCCTGTGTTGAAAACTGCCCCGTTATCTCAAAAGTCTCTCTACCAGCTGGGTGCCAGCCTCCAGATCTAAGACTGAGCAAGGTCTTCCACATGGCATTTGGTTGGTATGTTTCATTGGGTTTCTTTTCATCTAGAACAGTCTTCCTGCCTTTATTGATTTATTTATTTGCTTGGGCTCTTTGGAGGAGTCGAGCCCCATCGTCTTATATAATGTCTGGTTCACGCTGTGTCTGATCATTTATTTATGCTATTGCTCAGTTTCTTCCTCTACCCCTAGTGTCCACTGCAAATGGGATGTTAAGTCAGAAATTTCATGAAATTCGAGTTTAATAATCGAGGTGAGTTTATTTCCCAAGTGGAACCTGCGAATTAAAGTGACCGAGCATTCTTCCTATCTATCCTTTGATTTTACGCATCTCTGGCTTCTGTGGTTATTCTGCCTCGTGGCCTTGCTTTCTGCACTGTGAGATTCTGGCTTACACTAGGGTGGGTCAAGGAGAGGTTTCACTGTGTCCCCATGGAGTCAGTTTCCCATGGACTTTTCCAGGGGCCTTAAACTAAGAGATACAGCTCTAGAAAGTAGTAGCTCAAATTGTCAAAGTACAGAGAAGTACTAAAAAGATGGCTTGGGTTTTCTCTGTGAAACCCAACTGTGTATGTTTGGATTCAGAATGTCAATAAAAATAGGCAAAAATTTAAAAAAAGACTTCCTACTTCTCTGTTGCAGACCCTGCTGTAATGACAGTATATTCCCGATGATGTTGGTCTGCTTGTACTTACGTGTTGTGAAGGATGGTCCTAGAGTCGCTCATCTGGGTAGCAAAGGAAGAAAAAGGAAGCTGTTAAGAAGACCCCAGGCCCCTGTTTCCCTTGAGTCTGCGTTGTCTACTGAGTGGGACTGATGTGGCTGCCCATAACACATTCGTTCTGGGGTACTTGTAGCGTAAGGCTTTCCTTACAGTGGCAGACCCTCAAGTTCCAGGAAAACAAACCAGAAAGCTTGGGTCTGGAGCTGTTGCAAAGCACTTGTAATCTGTAATTCAGAAGTCAAAACAGCAAGTAGAATGAAATAAGCATTTCCAAACAATGTGAGGACTGAAAACTTTCCCTGAAACCGGAAATGCACTCCCGTCATTCCAGAATACCCTAGAAATCCCAGGCACGCTCTTGCTCAGTGGCTAATAGCGTCCGTTCGTTCAGCTGTCTGCCTCGCCTCTGCAGGCTGCAGGTGAGCCGCCTGGCGCTCGTGCAGAATGTTAAAGCAGCATTTACATTTCTGGCGCTCCTCTGCTGTCATCTCCGTGAATTGTACAATGAAAATGTACAGCTACCAAAATGCCAAGGAGAACAAGGCCTGATTATACAACGTGGTACAACGAGCAATCGGGGAAGCGCCACACCCTATCCCCATGAGGGCTCCTTACACAGCCAGAGACAGTCCCGTACCTCACTGCAGCCCTTATGAGATGCAGGACACACGGTATTATGACCCCCAACTGTGCAGTGTTTGTGATATTGTCTATGAACTCATAACAGGATGGGATAATGAAAACGTATCTTAGTGGATATTTATCAAACACAGTATGTGAAGAAATGTCACTAACTCGGTCTGGTTTTATAAGTTATTTTTTCTTTAAGTTTAGCATCCTGAGTTCCCTAAGTTAGAGACTAGAATGAATGGTCATTCGATCATCTCCAACCACCAAGGATGAGATTGTTTCCAAACCCAGCCTTGCCTCAGAAAGCACAGAGATGAGAAGGAGCAAAGGGTACTGCTGAGTAGGATGTGTTGAGGTCCATGTGTGGTGTGTGCACTCTTGACTGCACATAGCACTGAGAGCTAGAGAAGCAAGAAGTCTGACGTCAGGTCTCTGTGCATTGGTTCCTTCTTCGGCTGTCAGAAAGGAAGGGTTTGGCGCCTTAGAAATGGCTGTCTCCCGTGCCATGCCTTCGTGCTCCCTCTGTGTTCCCGCCTTCTACCCAGCCTTCCTGACTTTGAGTCTATCTAAATGGGCTCACTCTGACTTCCTCACCGCTGTAACGACCCCATCTCAAAATTAGGACATATGATGCTTTGGGTCAGGACTTCAAAAATGCTGGCTTGTGGGGACCCAATGCGACCTGTAACTGTTGCGCGTTGTCCACCCATGCATTTTCTCATTGTTCCTAAAGAATGGGGAGGCAGGATACTGACTGCCTGAAATGAATAAACCTGGGTGTTCACGATGGAGCCAAAATGGCACCAAATCCATATCCCTCCCTCCCCCACAGGTAAGAAGTCCGTACTGAGCTGGAAACGCCTCAGACACTGATACTAAAAACTCTTGCAGGCTCCAGAACTACATCGATGCTCATATTTAAATTGACTTTCATCCTTGGGTACCAGAAATTTTAGGGTGGATTGAGTTTACTGTTCACCATCAAAAGCATTCTGTATCAACCTGCTGTCAGGTCTAGGGCAGAGGTTATCAGCAGCCGAGCCGGCAGCAATATTTATTTCTTGCAGAAGCGCAGTCTATTGGGAAATGTGTGCTATCTCTTTGTGCTTGTTTTGGAACGTTTATCTGGCACCCAGGAAACGTGCTCTAAAGCAAGTACTTAGAGCATGCTTAGCAGTACTCTGCAATAGAGTAGCCAAAAACCAGTCCAGACACTCCCTTAATTTTTAATTTCAACCGACAGGACAGAGAAGAGGAAAAACAGAGAGCCTGGGAGGAATGAGAGTGAAGTGGAGGTCAGAGTCTTTCTGGGCAACGAGCCCTCTAGCCTGATTTCCTTCTGTTGAAAATGGTAGCTCGTGTCCCTTGTGTCCTCCATCTTCACTGTGTCGCGTCCTCACGGAGACAGGCAGGCAAAGCCTGGGGAGTCGGCTCACACTCTTTCCTTGCTTTCTCGATCAGGTGACAGACATCAAGGAAAAACTGAAGCTCTCTAAAAAGGTCTGGTCGACGTTGCCCTACACCATCTGCAAGGACGAGAGGGTGACAGCGGGCACATCCAACGAGGAGGAGTGCTGGAACGGGCACAGCAAAGCCAGGTGAGGCGCCACGACGCTCGGATGGCGTGCGCACGCGCAGCCCGACTCGGTGCTCCTGCCACCATGCAAACCCTGTTTTATGCAAAGAGCAGTGGTGGGAGGAGGGACGCGGAGTCACCCAGTGACAGCTGTTGAGAGTGGCAGGTTGACGGGCACGTGGGAGCATTTACTCTCAAGGTGCCATTAAGTGTGGAACCCTGGCTCTGGCTGCCTCGCTTCTGGATGAGGACAGAGGGTGGTGACAGGTGCCAGCTTCCAGATAGCCTGAGATCACAAAGAGCTCGTTATGTTCACTTAATGACTTTAAGACAACATGGCTATTTTTATCCATAGTTAAATCTGCAGGGCTCTCTTTCCTTTTATTCTTTTTAAATCACAAGTTAAACAGGAAATAAAAATTCAGCTATATTATCTTCACCTTTGGGGGGAAAAAACCTTTTAGTGTTCAATGGAAAGGTAAAATAAAATGGCTGGGAGACAAATGAGGAGGGAGACCAGAAGGTTCCATGTCTCTAGAAGTCCTGTTGAACCCTCGTGACTCCGTTTTCATCTTCTTGGTCTACTGGCCAATGCTGTGTGCCATTTGAGAAGGAATTTCTGCATCTGTTGGTTTAGCTCAGACTGCTCTTGGCCCAAGCTTGTCTAGGGTGGAGGAGTTGGATGGGGAAACTGGCTGGGAGTTGGCAGGCTGGGCAGAACAGGAGGAGGGGAATCTGCCAGGCCTCCCACAGTGCAGCTGCAGCTGGGAAAGGGATTCAAGGAGTCTTTGGGAACTGACCAGCAGTTCCTGGGAGAAGCTGGGAGTGGGGTCTGTTTGGGTGTCTTGTTAGGCAGATTGAAAGGAAGGGAGCCACTGTGGTACAAGTCAGAAAGAAGAGGTGTATGAGAACTAAATTCAGAAGAATCTGCCGCAGGTAAGCCGAGAGCATTGCTATGTCTCATGTTTCAGCATCTGTTGGGGATGGTGTTGCTAATCTTACAAGGAGAAGCCTAGCAGGTGAAGTCAGGACAGCAACAGAAAGATCCACAACCAATTCAAGCTGCCCAAAATATCGTTGTTCAAATCTAAGATTGAGACTAGAGACGGAGGTTGATGATGTGAGTGCCATGCCACTCACAGAAGGCAGATTTGGGGGAGAGGGAGGAGACTTTTGGACTGAAAATTCAGTTGTGAATCAATATCTCTGATGTGTTGGCTTTCAAAGAGCCTACAGAAAGACACTGTAAGGCTGAGCAGGTGACCGAGCAGACAGGTCTGCTGCAGGTGACCTGACGGGCGTCTCTGCTGCAGGTGACCTAGCAGACAGCTCTGCTGCCGATCCGTGTTTACCTTTCATCCCTGGATGAAATGACAGCTATTCTGTGAACCTCATTTCCACGAACGCCAACAGGTTGCTGGAGATTTGCACATATGTGATTTGTTACAAAAGGAAGCATAAAGAAAGTTTAGGCTGTGGCAGAAGGAACTAAACTCTACTGAGAAATAGTTCGAAGTGAGAGCTACAACAGGTCAAGGGGACTCATCCGCATTCTTCCTCATGAGGCTAAAGCGTGAGGATGAGGAAGATGGTGTCCAGTGGTACCCAGTGAACAAGAAGGAAGTGCTGGAGTCTCCCTCTCCCGTCTAGGATTTGTTTGCCTCTTAAGCAAGCAAACAAACCCTAAATACTTCCCTGTTCAAGTTAAGAGAGCAAATGAAATTTAATGCTATTTCATATACATATATATATATATATATATATTGACAGAAATATGTTTAAGATTGTTTGAGAAATTTTGGAAAATTTTGTTGGAGTTCTAAGTCAAATTTCCCATAGTGATTTGTGTGTGTGTGTGTGTGTGTGTGTGTGTAGTGTGCAGCTTAACACAGAAACTCAAATAGCAATTGTTGAAAATCAAAGTTCTAACATAATCCAGTCTAAAGAGAAATGAATCTGATGCTTGTATTTTGAGGAATGACAATATGAAAGTATTTAAAAAATTGGGTTTCTTTTTGAGAATTTAAATTTATCTATTTAGATTTCTGTGTAGTATGTTTTGCCTTCGCGTATGTCTGTACCCAAGTGTGTGCCTCATGCCTGCAGAGGCCGAGGAGGGGGATAAAAACCCTGGAAATGTTTTGAGCTGCCATGTATGTGCTGGAAATTGAATCAAGATCCTTAATACTTGAGCCATCTTACCAGTCCCCAGGGGTCTGTTTCATCTAAGGTAAACCCCTGCATTTCCGTAAGAGTGAAATTTTTGTCTGTGCAGTAAAGACACTGAGATGCAAAGCACTCCATACGACTCTAAGTCATGTTGTTTGGTATAGACCCCCCCCCCCCCATCGCATGGCCTGGCGACATCACGTCTGTGTTAAATGCTCAGAACCACAGATGCAGGGCTGCTGTGTGATTCAACACCAGCCACCACTGTCAGAAGCATCCCAGTTTGAGCACACATTCAATGTTGCTTGACTTTTGTTCTTGTGTATTGAGAAACTGTTGCTGGAGTTTTCAATATCCTTACATTCAGTTATACAACTCCATGTGAAGTCATGAACCACAGTCCCACTGGCAGGGGATATAAGACAGACATGAGGCCTGGTGCATGAAAACTGACAGTGTCTTGAGAGAGACAAGTGGGCCTGGGAACACCAATACCCACACCTTACACCATGACCCTTGAAATAGGGCTCCACCAGCACCCACGAGCCAGCCATGACTCCCACGCTGAAACCAGTAGGAATCTCCTGAGAGATCTCAAGCAGTGAAGAAAAACAACCAAGTTTGACTCAATGCAGTCACTTCTAGGATATGTCCATATCTAACCCTATACAGTATATTATTTTATGTAATCCATGTATTATTTTAAAAGACTGGGATGCCAAATATTTATGACTCAGTTGTGCTTCCACTGAAAAATTGCGATTCCTTCATTTTCTCATTAAAATTTTAGAGTAGGGCATTAGTATTACAAATCAGACTTGTTGCTTTACATTTAACTGAACTTGTCTTCTCTTCTAAATGTCAATTGATCTCGAATCACATGGAAAGAAATTTCACTCAAATTCTACAGAAAGGTTTAGAAGCTGGGATAACACATTTGGTGAGAGAGGTTGGTCAGTGGGGGGCTGTGTTACAAGGAGGAAACAGAAGTAAACTCTGGTGCGATGGTGAGGGAGAGGTGGCTCTACACAATCACAACACACTGTGTAGTCCCCAAATATTAACATGTAAGAAATTACACTGAATACTCTTACCACAAAATAATAACTGTCGAAGGAGTTAGATACACTTACCCTTATTTGAGCATTGCACAAGCATACATGTATCCAAATGCCACATGAGTCCCCATAAATTTGTATAATTTTTATGTTGATTAAACATATAATAATAATTAAAAATTCATATATAATAGAAAAGCTATTTCCCTACTTTCAATGTAGGGATTTGAAGAAGACAGAGTATTTTTTAAATTGTTTAGGATCAGTTGCTAAACGAAGATTAAGAACAGCAATTATTTTTATCAATCACGCGAAAATGTGTTACTGAGAAAAATATCTCTCAGCACACATTAACGGATACGGAGCATGGGTGTCCATTAGGATTGGTAGGCTGTCATGGGCCTGGAGTTGATAAGCCAAATCTGGAGCACCGATGTTCCCACTAAGCCAGGTGCTTCTTCTGCTCTGTGTTTTATCCATCAGACTCCTCCAGGCTCATCTCTCTCTGTCTGCACCTTGTTGTCTGATGTGGTTGATCAGACCTGTCTTCCAGCTTCCACTTTTCTCCCAGTTAGTCTGGGATTCCTACCCAGTATTTCTTGTCCTGCTCCCTTGATCCACAGACATGCCTGTTCCTGATTGCAATGTTTCTGAAATGACTGCTAAGTGGGAATATCCCTGTACGGCAGTGATCGTCTTAGCTTTCCAAAGACCTATTAACTTACCCATCTGTTGAGTGCGATGGTTGCCTGATAGGCACCCAGAGATGTGGTTCTGCTGTGGCCACGCCATGGTTTGCTGTGTTCAGACCATGGTCAAAAATATGAGTGCAGTGGCTGCCCTAAGACCTAAGCCACTGCCTCTCTCCACTGTTGTCACTGCGTTCTGGATCATTCCTGCAGCAGAAGGTGGAATAAGAGGAGACCCTGCCCTTGACAAGGTGCGTGTGTGCCCACTGCCCTGCTAGAATTTAGATCTTCATTCTGGCAGAAAGACAGTGTGACCACAAGGACCTATCTGCCTTTGCTGGTCTCTCAGAACACAGAGAAGTTCAGGAAGATAAGTCTACAGATAGAGCGCTGCTCAGGCTTTGCTGGGCTTAACTTTTGGATGTCTTGTGTAAAATCAGATTCCAATTGGTGGTCTTGAAAACTGAAGATTTGTTCCCCCTCAAAACTCATAAGTTAAGATCATCTCCCAACATTCCCAACGTGTTGGTATTTAGAGGTAGCTTGATTGTGAAATTGAGCCCTCTGGGGATGTGATTAGTGCCTTTATAACAGGAGGGGGGGGGGCATCTCACTGTCTTCTCTCCTCTGCCCCAGGCGAGGACAGAACAGTAATTTGGCCATCTGCAGACCAGGAAGTGAGACAGCACCTCAGGTCTGCCAACACCTCTGCCTCAGACACCACAGTCCCTGAGAAACTTGTGTTTGTTGTTTAAATAATATAATTAGCAGCATTTTCATAAGGAGGCCAGAGCTGACCACGCTGTAAGTTTGAGGAGACAGAGCGCTGTTTAGCTTTTATTGCTCATTTGACCCAACCTAGAGTCATGTGGGAAGAGAGACTCAATGAGGGATCCTCTAAATTGGGTTGGCTTGTAGACTTGTCTGTGGGGAATTGTCTTGATCGCTAATTGACGTGGGAAGACACAGCCTACTGTGGGCAGTATAATTCCCTAGGCAGGAGTCCTATGATCATATAAGAGAGAAGAATGTTGATGGACAGCAGGAAGCAAGCAAGGATCCACACATTTATTTTCTTCTGCCCTTGACTGTGGGCAAAATGTCACTCGCTGCTTGAGTTCTGCCTTGACTTCCCCTTGATGACTGCCACCTGGTCCTGGAAGCTGAAGGAAGCTCGACTTCTCTAAGTTTCCTTTCTTCGGGGGATTTTTATCACAGCCACGGAACTGGAGCTAAAAGCAGGACCTGAGTAAGACTGGGCATTTCTAACAAGCCCCCAAATCATGTACTAACTGTTGACGTAGGAACCACTCATCAGCTGGTCCTGAGGGAGGATTGCCAGAGCAACGAGTACTTTAAAATATTGGGCAGTTGGTCTGGAAAGAAGGCTCAGGGGTTTAGCGTACTTGTTGCTCTTGCAGAGGCTCCAAGTTTGCTTCCCAGCACCCACCTCAGATAGCTAGCCACCTCTAGGAGAATCCATATGCACACACACACACACACACACACACACACACACACAGAGAGAGAGACAGACAGACAGACAGACAGAGAGACAGAGAGAGAGAGACATGCCCATTTGCACACACATGCACACACACACACATAGATCTTTAGAAAAGCACTGACAATAGATAGAATCTATTTACACTAAGAACATATTTCACTGTGGGTTTTGATTTTAAATTTAACTAGCAGATCTGCTTCCATCCCTCACTGACACAAATTCCCCTTCTCAATTTACACACAAGCCTCAGAAACAGGTCACAAAGTTCTGTTTCCTTTTCGCATTCATGGGTGCTCTTTGTGATCAATTTAATGAGTCTCTCCTTGTATTAAAAACAACAGTAGCAAAGGGGACAGGGAGGTCATACAGTTCCATTGTAATGTCACCCACTGAGAATACAGTAGGATTGGAGTCAGCCTACCTAGTGCTTGACAGAGAAGTGCTAACTAAGGCTTCAGAGATCCAGCAAGAAGGAATTTTAAGTTTCCAACATAACACAGCCTTCAGGCTGCAGGGCTGTAACCAGACACTGGTGAGACCTTGATAATGGAAGAAGGACTACTTTGAACCCTGAACCCCTAGTCAACACTTGAGTCATTGAATGTTTTCGTCATCCATGGTGTCATAACAAAATAATGAACATATAGAAGTGAAAGCAACAGAATCTCACTTGATACGGTTCTAGACTCTGGGACAGCCAAGATTCAGGCGCCACCATGGTTGGTTCAAGCAAAGGAGTCCCTTGCTGAACATCCCGAGGGTGGCTGCCTTCTTCCCATATCCTCACAAGGTGGGAAGTGAGAGGTCTCAGCCATTCTTTTGAAGGGATGACTGCCATCATAGGGCTTCAGGGTCAGGATCTCATGCAATACTAATCAATCCCAACCTCCTCCAAATGACCATCCCAGTGAGCACTAGTCTACAGTCACACTGAGTACTTGGCTCACAGCAGGGAGTGCTCAGAAGCACGAGCCTCTTCTCTGAAGCGCTAGTACAGAGTTTCTATATTTAGCATCGTGTCAGTGTCCGCTGCCCATGCACGAGGCAATCTAGGATGCCAGTCCACAGGCGGAACTTCTCCTCACTTTTCACCAACCTCAGCGACTTCTCGGGGGAAAATTGAAGAAGATACAGGACCATTCTGACTCCACTCAGACAAATAGAAAGTGAAAGGAAGCTAGTAAGTTACAGGGGAAAATCGATAATAATCTAGAAGGCCAAAGGGAAAAAAAAATTAAAGACTGGTGGAGCCGGTTACAAATCTAGCCCTTCTAAAGTTGCCAGGGTGAACCTGGAGACCCTAGGAGGACATGTGCAGCCATCAGTCATACCTGAGAAGGACGTTCTGGGCAGCCTGTGACCAGAATGAGCTGTCTCTGCAGGACTAGGGAAGAGTGATGAGGTGGAAGGCAGGAAAGCCCAGGCCGAGAAGGAAATAAAACTTTTATATGGTTAGGATGCATGGGGTAGAACTCCACCAGGCAGCAAACAGCGGAGAAACAAAGCTCCCTGCTGTCCGCACAGACTCTTAACTTACTGCTCTTGGACAGCAGAGTTTCACTTTCTTAGGACATGACTACAGTAAACAACATGACCTGTGGCTTCCTCTGGGATTGTTTTCTCTTTCTCGGGATGTTCTTTCTAAATCTATGGGCTTTCCAAAGGAAAAGGAGCAGGACAGGCTGCAGATAAACGATACAGTCTGGAGCCAGGGCCCAGCAGCACAGAGGTTGTCTGATAGGGCGTTAGTTATGTGGGGCTCTTAGGAAGCTTTGTCAGTCACTGCCAGACTCCTCCCTCCCCTTACAGAATGGAGAACTAGCAAACATCCCTGTAAGTTACTGCTTTCCTTTCAATATGTCCCTTCCTTAAAACACCTTCTGGGAAGAGGTGATTGAAGACCTAGCTAAAGAACATAGATTAGTTTGAGCCATTGGAGACAGCTCTTATGGAGAGCCACTGTGGTGTTCCAAGACTTCTGATCCTCCCAGAAGCCATATGTTCCCAAGGAAATCCTTCCTAACAGGTAGGCACAGTAACTTGTAAGAAGTAGGAGAAGTAGAACAATCTAGAAAATAAATCAGTCGTGCTTGCAAACCACTGTGTGTCAACTATCCAGAGAGAATAGCTGGCTGAGACCAGGAGAGTCTGAGCAGACGGAATGAGAACCGGATGGTGCATGGTGACCGGAGATCTCTGTAGAGAGTGAACTGGCAGGCTTGGCAGGATGGCACTGTTTCAGTCTGGTAGCAAAACATGTCCCAAAGAGTCTAGCAATACCTTAAAGAACTGGGAAATATTCCAGCTCTACCCAACCAGACAAACATATTGGGAAGGTGAGAACTCTAGGAAGAAATCTGGCAGTCCTCAGGAGTGGCACTGTTGAGTGTAACCTGGCAGTTGTCAAGGGTGGCGCTGTTGAGTGTAACCTGGCAGTTGTCAAGGGTGGCGCTGTTGAGTGTTTTGTTTCCCTTCTGCTGCTACTCATGGGGTTTTCCCCTGGTTGGCCCATGGGAGAGAAAACTGTAGCGCTAGATGTTGAAGGGAGGTGAGTACAAATAGGAACAAAGGCGATGGTTGCTCGTTCATAGCCTAGCATCCTTGACATTGGCTCTTAATCTTCCTTTGTGTCTGCTCTATGATCTGCTGACTCCAGTTCTACCATGAAACGATGGGCTTGGGAGCTGCTGGCTGTGTACTAAAAGCCAAGGCAAAGAATATGTCTCCTGCTCCCTGCACCCAGGGTGGGTATATATTGTCCAAAAGTCCCAAGCCATGCCCTGCCTTCGGTTCTCTGGCTAAAGCAAGAATCCAGGCTATAAGCTCCAGGTTCTATTAAGCTACTCTTAAGAACAAGGGAGACATTTGGGGAGCTGTGCTCCCTCTTAATTTGCATAAGAGCTAGCAGGCTGTATGGTGAGTCATGATGGAAAGGAGCTAAGGGACTGGCCCACAGCACGGCTGGGTCCCAGAGGTCGCAGATGTTCCTGGGTATAGCTGGCCAACATTTGAACATATCTCATTACCATGTCTCATGGATCACCCACCACCACAGACAACTGTAGTTCTGCTTTCGAGAACCTGTGGACCCACTTAGAACAATGTGGGAGTCTGCTTTGAGCAAAACCACTTTCCAGCAAGGAAAAGTGGAAATGGGGGGGTGTAGTAATTTGAACTGTAATTGGCCCCTCATGGCCTCATAGTGGCAGTATTGGGAGGTGTGGCCTTGTTAGAGGAAGTATGTCACTGTCGGGACAGGATTTGAGGTATCTTTACTTCCTGTTGCCCATAGGGTCAAGATTAGCTTCTCCTCCACTCTCTGCACTGTGTCTGCCTGCATGCCCCCATAACCCACCACGATGATAATGAATTAAACCTCTGAAAATGTAAGCCAGTCCCAATTAAGTGCTTTTCTGTTATAAGAATCGTTGTGGTTCTGTCTCTTCACAGCAATAGAAACCTAACTAAGACGGGGGGTGAGGCACTCTGTATCAAGAACTTTAAAAAGTTATACTTAAAACTTAGTTTTTTTTTAAAGATGGGGGAAGCCGGGCGATGGTGGCGCACGCCTTTAATCCCAGCACTCGGGAGGCAGAGGCAGGCGGATCTCTGTGAGTTCGAGACCAGCCTGGTCTACAAGAGCTAGTTCCAGGACAGGCTCCTAAGCCACAGAGAAACCCTGTCTTGAAAAACCAAAATAAATAAATAAAGATGGGGGAAATGTCAAATGTACCATGTTGATGATTTACAGCGTGCAGTCCAGTGGCAGTCAGGACATCCTCATTGTGCCACATCAACACCATCCGTCCCAGAGATCATCTTCCCGTAACGAACTTCGGTTCCCACTGAACACCGACTCCCTCTCTTCCTAAACCAAGTGCCCCACAACCACCGCTCTGCTCTTTGTCTCTGTGTCCTTGAAGACTCTGGGTCACTCACAGGAGTGTTCCTGCCTGGTTTATGTCATATAACCTACAGTCATGAAGGTTTATCCGTGTCGAATTATGCATCAGAGTTTCTGGCGCCCAGATGTCCATTGCTCTTCCTCCTCTGGGTCCATTCGTCATCCATGATTGCATGATTGTACCCTTTCCTCCATTATGAGTGATGAAGCACTATAAACAGAGATATAAATATCTTCGTAAGCCTTTGCTTTTAATTCTCTGGTGTCTATATCTCAGGTGTTGTTGCTGGACGATGAAGCAGTTATATGTATGTTTTTAAGGAACTGGTATGCTGTCCGCTACACAGGCTGCACCATTTTATTGTCCCGGCCCCAGTGTTCAGGGTTCCAATTCCTCTATATCCTCACCAATACTTGTTATTTTTTTGGTTTGTTGTTTAAAATAATAGTCATCCTAATGCATGTAAAGTTTAAATACCTGTCTAAATAAGATTCCAAAGGAGGTCACAGATATCACGGGTTTGCAAACCTTATCTTGAGACCATGTCTTTGTAGAATTCAGATGTTTTTTCATTTGAGAAAATTACCACAGTGGATGTACTGTATATTATGTAATGCTCCCGGTGGGTCTGGACCTACAACCCGCAATCAAATGCATTAGGATTTCTGTAGAAAAATGCATTAGTGTGGCACTAAGTGGGAGAAATGAGGACTGTAATTGGCCATATTTCAGGCTTGATGATGTTTTGCTAACAAATGGATTGCAGGAGGGAAAAAATTGGAGACATTCAAAATTTGGAACTGCACATAAGAGACTCTGAGTCTGTATATGCAGTGTACCTTTTTACATTAGGAAGACTTTTGAGCACACTGAAAATGACTGCATGTTTAGCTGAGAACTAGAAAATCCTGCAGAGGTATACATCGCATGGAAAATCCTGCAGAGGTATGCATCACATGGAAAATCCTGCAGAGGTAT
>NC_022019.1:30082796-30110305 GCF_000317375.1 Microtus ochrogaster
ATGGGAGGCGGTGGCGGGGAGGAGGCAGAAATCCTTAATAAATAAATAAATTTTAAAAAATTATTAATTAAATAAAATTAAATTAAAAAAAGAAATAAAAATAAAGTTTGTACCCCATGTGATACTCAACGGTGAGGTTTGGAAGAACTGATTGGATCATGAGGCCTCTGACCTAAGCAATGGGTCAATCAATGGATCGATTTATAATTTAATTGATAGATGAAGGGTGGGGTGGGGCTCAGTTGGAAGAAAGTAGGGCGTTGGAGGCACGTCCCCTGCTGCTTTGTCTCTTGTTTCCTGGCTGTCACGAGGTGAGCACCTTCCCTCAGCCATGCATTCTCCTTCCTGGTCTTCTGCCTCACCTCAGACCCAAAGCCACAGGTTCGGATGAGCACGGGCAGCATCTCAAACATGAGCAGAGATCAAACTGGCCTTCTTTTCGTTGGTTTTCCATGACAGCTTCCCTTGAATTCATAGCAAACCCCATGCGTAGCTGCCTTTCAGCTCTTATTTCCTGCTTAGACTTTTACTATCACAGACGCAAAGGGGCGTGTGTGTGTGTGTGTGTGTGTGTGTGTGTGTGTGTGTCCCTTTCCTTGAGTGTGCAGCTGCTAACATGAGACCCACTACTAACACCTGTGTGTTGGTAAGCAACACTGCATGCTGACAGGTTGACCTGCTTCTCCTTCCAACAGACACATTTATAGTCTCTCAACCATGAGGAGTGGACGGAAGGAAGGCTCAGTGGTTAGCCACTGAGAAATTTCTGTAAGGAGAAATATGTTATTGTTTCTGAGGTTACAGAAGTTGTAATGGAAACTGATGAGTTTCCTGGCACACAATGTGTAGCGCCCCCCCCCCCGACTCCCAAAGTAGAATGCGTTGCTCCTCCAATTCCTTTTCATGGGACTCTTCCCCGCCTCATTGGCTATGCTTGGTTGTAATCAAGAAACCCTGCATTAACGGCACGACATTAGAGGGGAAGAAAGATAATTCTGCAGAACTGTCGAAGATGCCGCTCCTCGTCAGGCTCCTGCGAACAGAGGCCAAACCAAATGAGGTTGCAGCTGGCTGTCCTTGGGTGCCACCCACTTGCCACACCACAGCGTGAATTATTGGCACGGACAACACCGCTGTTTGGCACTCCAGTTTGTCCCACATCTAAGTTCTCCCTGTCCCCCCCCCCCCCGGTGCATGTGCATCCAGCCTTGCAACCTGGGCTCTCGGCGCCAGCAACTCTTGGTCTAGTTTCCCAGAAATGGGAGTTGCTGTCACTCAAATGAGCCGCGCTAAAACCTGGCAGAGGAAGGGCCTTCTGGGCTCAGTAATTAGTCCATTCTTGCAGAATTTGTGATTTCTGTAAATAAAGCAGACATGGGAGGAAATGAACCAACAGACTCCTAAGACCCTGGATCCCAGCCTTTCACACCCCCTCCCAACCGTACAGTGGTCTTCTACAGAAATTGTACCCATATCTATAACTACAGCGGCAAAAAAAAAAAAAATAGCTGTTTTATTTTTCACCTATTTTATGTTTAAATTTTTAAAGTCACCCTTGCAAAACACCAAGAGGAGAAAACGCTCTGGAGGGCACAAGTGCATTGCTCCTTGTTTTGACGACGGTAAGTGGCTGAGCCTCACCAGGCACAGTGAGATGCTGGGTTTGCCTGGCAGTTCTTTATTGTTGCTGCATGTTCAGACTCCCAGGGGCAGCATTCCCATGGAAGATACTGTAGCAAGCTGCTGATAAATGAGACTTGGCTAGCCAAGCACTGCAAACGGCATGCAGGAGGAACGGGGCCCCCTCTGACTCGGCCTGGGCACAGCTGTGGGAAAAGCGACCAGAGTGCAGTGCAGCGTGAGTATCAGCGCCACCTTGCAGCCCCTCAAACCGTGTCAGCAGCTGATGGCTTCTGCCTGCCGTGTTTGCCAGTGGACTGTCATCATTACCGAACCCCAGGAATCTGGCAGTCACAGTTCCCTGTCAGTAGCAGCCAATGTAATGCCATGTGCTAGAATTTACACCGAATGGACAATCTCAGAGGCCAATAAGACTTTGCTTATACTCCAGATACATTAAAAAACCGACAGAAATTTATGATTTACTACAAAAGTGAAGAGATATGGATACTTGGACTTAATATTTTTCCTCTTAGGATTATTTTTAGGCCAGAGATAACTTGAAGCTTCATGGAAAAGAATTTGTCCACTCTGAGTTTCACTTTTATTTTGTTCAAAGGTCAGTTTTGTTCAGAATATGGAGAAAAATATACAACTTCTTCTGAAGCCCTCTGATTTAGATAGATAAACCAACGCCTACGCAAATATGCCATGCATAACACTTGGCTCCCGAATATCAGCCTGGGTTCCCCTTTACCTGTGTGGTTCTTCCTGTACACCCCATAGGCTTTTGTTTCTGGCATCTGGAAAGTGATTCTCAGAAAGGAAAGAATTCCCACCATAAGGGCAGAACGCAGGTCTATAAGTGGGAATGATGCCATAGAGGGGAGATTGCTTGACTTTCCATCAACAGCGTTAAGAGCAGTGGAATAGGAGTAAGGGCCACCTGTACGGATAATTACGGATAATTAAGGAAATCCATGAGAGGCTGGAATAAAAGATAACAAATATTTATTTGGGGAAAAACAATAAGGGTAGAGAGCGGTGGTCCTCTGCCCTGTGGGCGCTGGGTGCTGTGAACAGAACTCCGACCACCACCCAAGAGAGCAAGTGAGCTTTCCATCTGCACCTGTACTACACGGGTAGTACCTCAGACCACGCCCTAATGGGCCGGTGCCCAAAATGTGGTAATAAACCACAGCTGCATTTGTAACAGCACACTCAAAGCCCATGGCCAGACACCGTGTTATACACCTTTGGTCTCGACAATCAGGAAGCAGAGTCACGACAATCTCAAGTTCGAGGCCAGTCTGAGCTATGCAACAGGACCCTGTCTAATAAATAATACTTTGCTGTCTCCTAGAGCTGTTCTGTTGGCACCTTGGAGGGCCCCTCCACAAGCCAGCTCCCTATCGGTTGGCTTCAGTTAGGCTCTTCCAGTAGGAACCAGAGGGGTCGGGAAACCCTTGTTAGCCCCCTCCCGGATAGGACTCAGACACTGTGCGCTTGGGTACCCGACTGCGGCTTCAACTCTGGTGCATTCTGGTGCCGTATCTCTTCTTTGTCTCCAGGAGCTTCTCCTGCTGTTGCCACCATGCATGGTCCTTAAATCACATTGGCACCTTTGTAGACGGTCTTTCCATTGAGCTCTCTTATTGCCCCTCTGAGGTGCGGTTGTTTCCTATCAGGACGCAGACGTAGATGGCACCTTTGTAGGAAATTTTTAAAAAAGCATTCAAATTGGCTTCGTGGGTTCACTATATTATCACCACCTCTAGTTCTGTATAGTTTAAAGTTTTCCTAAAAGAAAAAGATGACCCAAAAGAAAAGGAAAAGAAAAACTGTTGGTGCAGCTTGCATGGTTTGGTAGCTGCAGAGCTGAGCTGGCCATCAGCGCCAGCTCTGTCCCTCAGCTTGGAGAGGAGGTTTGTACCCAGAATGTCCAGCCAAACCGAGCAGCCCCATAAAGCAGTGGGTAGATTCCTGGTAGCCAGACTGTTTTAGGAGAAGATGGGGGTCCTATTAAAGAATATTTTAGACTTAAGTAATTATAAACCAGAAAAAAATAGTAACAAAAACAAGCAAAGCCCTGCAGCGCAGTGTGCTGGGGGAAAGTTCCCTTGCTTTTTCCTCTGTTCTCAGAACTCAATCAGCTCACATTTCTGTGGCAGCGGCATGGGGATTTCTTGCTACCAGCCCGTTAGCAATCAGGGCTGTGGCTGTGGTGTTCTCTAAATCATCAGCTCAGTCCGCAAGACTGCACACACACGCACACACACACACACACACACACACACACAACACACACACACCCTCACACATTCACACACAACACACAACACACACACAGTCACATACACATACACACACTTCAGATGCGAGTTGCAGACCCCAGATTGTTATCTGTGTGTGACACCTGACTGTAAATTGGAGTTACTCCCGCCCCCTTCCTGGGTTCAGTTAATTTGCGTGAATATCTCATAGAACTCAACTAGACTACATCCGCTTGCCATAGCTTGGCCTTGGCTTCACACACTGGGGGAAAAGCACACCTGTCTGGTAATGGAATGTGGGCTGGAATTCTGCAGTGCAGTTCCTGACAGGAGCGGTCTCTGGCCATCAACCAGCGCCCTCTAGTGTTTACACAGGAGAGTCAAGGGGGAGTGATGGTTTACAAAGACTAAGCAGACAGCACTTGCAGGGCACCCTTGAGAAGAGGAGTGGCCACGGGAGTTTGTGTGAGCCGGTGTCACCATCTGTTCTCCAAAGAGACGTGTGGGAGGGGGAGAGAGAGCTCGTGAGAGGTTTGCTGACATCCAGAGGGAAGGACTGTTCAGTCCATAGGTCAGGAGCATAAAGAGTCGCAGGGCCTCAGACAGAATATGCTCATGGGCTCTCTATCCCCTTTGTATAGAAATTCCTGGATGACATTAGACAGGGTGTTGAAAGACTGGCAATGTTGACAAACAAATACATACTAAGGCAACAACATTAAGTCTGCTTAGATATTAACCTCTTTTACTGAATGCTGGCACACCTATCAAATTAGACCAAAGATGATATTACAAAATTAAAAGTCTGGGATAGGTGTGTGGCTCATTGATAGAGCACTTGCCTAGTGTGTACAAGACCTTGGTTCAATTTCCAGCACTGCCAAAATATAAAATAACACCCTTGTAGACATGCCACAGGCAGGCATAAGTGATCGCTGACTCCTGCTAAAACATCCCAAAGAATTTTTTTAAGACCCAGAAGGAACTTCGTTCAAAATTCTCTTCCACTAAGAAAGAGTCCCTTACTAAGGCCCCTACCTGCTCAGATCCCTTTCCTAGCCCAGTTCTTAGTACCGAAACTGACAAAGCCAAGGAAGCCATCAGGATCTGGACCAGAGCGTTTCAGAACTCTCTGGGAGGACGGAAATGGTAGTTAGTCTCAAGAAATTCCTTATCCTAGTAGCCAGTTCGCACTTTTTTTTATAGATGAACCTACATAAGAACTATATAAGAACTCTTTATACTTAGGCATGAGTCTGAAGCCCTCTGGCCCCGGCTGCACTGTCTACGAACGTTTGCCTTTATGGTTTAGTTCATTGTCTTGGGCATTCTTGTCACCAGGTGATGGGGCTTCCTGTGTGAGAGAGCAGGGCAGTGTTGGCTTCCGAGGTCATTGCAACATCACCTGACCCATGTCTTCCTCTCCAGCTGGTCACCAAGTCATGTGGCTTCCTGTGTGAGAGAGCAGGGCAGTGTTGGCTTCTGAGGTCATTGCAACATCACCTGACCCATGTCTTCCTCTCCAGCTGGTCACCAAGTCATGTGGCTTCCTGTGTGAGAGAGCAGGGCAGTGTTGGCTTCCGAGGTCATTGCAACATCACCTGACCCATGTCTTCCTCTCCGCCTTACAGATACCTGCCTGAAATCATGAACGATGGGCTGACCAACCAAATCAACAATCCCGAGGTGGAGGTGGACATCACCCGGCCCGACACCTTCATCAGACAGCAGATCATGGCTCTCCGCGTGATGACCAACAAACTGAAGAATGCGTACAACGGCAATGATGTCAACTTCCAAGACACAAGTAAGAAAACCCGCGCGAAGACCAGGGAACCCCGCAGTGGAAGATGGTTGTGTGTGATGGCCCTCTCGATGATTATCTTTAATGACACCTCACCTGTCCTTAATCGTGAGCTTTTCCAGTCTGAGCCACAAAACTTACACGCTAACTAAAATCATAATTCCTCTAAATAATAGAGGCTGTGTGCACGTGTGTGTATGTGTGTATGTAATGTTTATACCTGTTTGCATACATGTGTGGATCAGAGGACAGCCTTAAATGTCATTCACTCTCCGATATTATCAACCTTACTGTTAGAGACGGAGCCCTGGAGCTCACTGACTCAGCGAGGCTGCCTGGCCTGTGGTCCCCAGGAATCTTGCTGTCTATGCTTCTCCAGTGCTGGAATTTCAGGTGCACACCACCATGCTTGGCTGCTTTTTCAAGTGCTGGGCTCACACTCAGATTCTTGTGCTTGCACAGCAAGTATTTTGCTCGCTAAGCTACTATCTCAGCTTCAGGTAAAATATTTAGCCGCATGAAAGCAGAAACATAATTTCATCTACCAGTTGATCCATTTATAATGAAGCGATCATTCTTCCCATGTCTTTTCTATAACAACATTTATATCTACTCCAAATTCTTCCCTGCCTCACCCATCTCTGCCTAAAGAATCTTCTATGGATTTCTTTACAAGCTGGGCTTGAGTCCCCATCCTGTCTCTTGTAAATGACATCATAAACATTCCTTGAATTTATAGTGACTCAAAGGTCGCACACGTGCAGTAGAAACTGCACTTCCACGTTTGAATTGGGATCTCTTCTTCAGTTATAATTATGTGGTGTGATATTCTCTCATGATTTTGGACAGAGGACTCAAATCGGCAGACCAAGTGAGTGCAGAGAACATAAAGATAAACAGTGACATTCTATGGGGTACTGTGCTAGGCTAGGATGCTATGTAAATTACATATTCTCAATTTGTTTGCAATTGTAGTATTTTTAATTAATGAGTTTGTTGGGACATGACTTCACTGTAGATAGAGAAGAATCCGTGCCTCTTGAGACTCAGAATCTCCCATTACAAAGGCATTATTAAATGCTTAGGATACAAATAATGACAAGAAGTTCCCACTAGGGGCCTATTGAAGGCTCCTCTGAGGTGACATTTTAAAGAGCTAAGAGAGTGTCTCGAGGGCAGAAAGCAGGTGCAATGTATTATCTTCCTCCCTGCTCAGCTGTACACAGACACAAACCGTAAACATTTAGATCCGGAATATTAAAGAATTAGTAAACGGCTGAAGTAATATTGCACATGACCGTTTCAGTGGGGAACATAAGAGCATTTGCAGAGATTCCCTGGGCTCTCGGAAGTGAGCACTGAAATGAACTTAAGTATATTTGTTTTTTTTCTAAGTGGCTTCAAGATGCATAGCTACAAGAGGCAAAGGCTTTGTGGGATTTCTCCTCAGGAATGTTGTTTTTTCTGTTAACTGTGTAACCTGAGAGAATTCACAGGGGAAAAACATTCGTGACCATGAGTTGTAAAGCCGCCAATGATGCTGACGTCGCTTGCTGAAGCTGAAGACGCCTGTGTATTTGGTTAATGAGTTAGAAAGACACAAGCTACAGGTGGAAGACAATAGTCATTTCACCTCCACCCCCTCCTGTGAAGCTGTTCCCTGCAGAACATTCTTAGTGCCTCCCTCCATTTTTTTTTCCAGGAATTTTTTTTTAAATTTATTTATTTATTGAGGATTTCTGCCTCCTCCCCGCCACCGCCTCCCATTTCCCTCCCCCTCCCCCGATTAAGTCCCTCTCCCTCATCAGCTTGAAGAGCCATCAGGGTTCCCTGACCTGTGGGAAGTCCAAGGACCGCCCACCTCCATCCAGGTTTAGTAAGTTGAGCATCCAAACCGCCCAGGCCCCCCCAAAGCCAGCATGTGCAGTAGGATCAAAAACCCATTGCCATTGTTCTTGAGTTCTCTGTAGTCCTCATTGTCCGCTATGTTCAGCAAGTCCGGTTTTATCCCAGGCTTTTCAGACTCAGGCCAGCTGGCCTTGGTGAATTCCCGAAAGAACATCCCCATTGTCTCAGAATGTGGGTGTACCCCTCGCGGTCCTGAGTTCCTTGCTCGTGCTCCCCCTCCTTCTGCTCCTGATTTGGACCTTGAGATTTCTGTCCGGTGCTCCAATTTGGGTCTCTGTCTCTGTCTCCTTTCATCGCCTGATGAAGGTTAATTTCAGGAGGATGCCTATATGCGATGAAAGGAGCATATAGGCCTCCCTCCATTTTAAAGAACTCAAGAATTTATTTTCTCCATACAGGGAAACTGCCAGGCAATGCTATCACATTTCTCAAAATCATCCCACTATCTCTTTTGGCTTTGGCTTGACCTCTCTCTTCCTCTTGAGAAGAGAATGCTGCCCCAGCCTTTAGCCTCCGCTGCTGCTGCCTCAGCCTCATGGTCCCCATTCGGTCCGTCCCATTGTCTCCCTGCAGCCAAGTGCTGCTGTACCTGGAGAGTAACTGTTTAATGTATGATAAAGTTAGAATTACCCGATCTTGGCTTTGTCGCAGTTCTTTCTTCTCTAGCCTAAAGAGATGTCATCCTGGAAAACTCGAGGAATGTGAAGGAGGCAGTGATTTTTCTCAATTTCTTCTCAGAAGAGAACAAAACGCAGGGCAGTGGAGATCATCCCTTGGTTCTAACTCGAGCAGCGACTGGAGCTGTTTCAGGACGGTGCCTGGCCCGTGTGCCGTTATCACACTCATAGCTGTCACCACCCTTATTGCTTGGAAGTGTAATTTCTAAGTTGCCCATTCTACTCCACAACACCTGCATTTGTGATCCCTTTTAGAAAAGATGGGGGCCATTGTTTTTCATAGCCAGAACCTCTTGTCATTATTTGCTTCCCACAATTTTAATATTCTAAATCACTCTAATAATATCTTCGTAAAGGTCTTATTACTTCTTGCTCATGGTGCTGGTGTTGAAAACAATTCCCTTTGCGATTCTGATATCTCTGGATTTAATTAATAGGCATTTTTCTGTTCGTAAAGGCCAATAATGATAAGGCAGAGAAATGATAAGAAACAAGGATAATGTATTCAAATGATCTTATCTGGTATTTAGAAGTTCCACTGGGGGCT
Source organism: Microtus ochrogaster (assembly GCF_000317375.1). Lineage (NCBI taxonomy): Eukaryota > Metazoa > Chordata > Mammalia > Rodentia > Cricetidae > Microtus > Microtus ochrogaster. The sequence continues at coordinate 30,091,626 of NC_022019.1, forward strand.
GGATAATGGGGCTGAATGTCTCTTCTTCACTCAGAGGAACAATAGAAGAGTTCCTACACTGCCTTGCCTTGATTTAAGTAACATCTGAATCCAAAATGGCGCCCGTGTGTCAGGAGCGGTGAGGCCCAAGAGCCAGGGAATGTTGGTTGAACTCACTGAGCTAATGAGTGGGACAGCAAACCTCATTACACAGATCACAGTTCCTGAATCTTTCCAGAAACACTGTCTCGTTCATCCCCACGACAGTTCTGGGACATAGACACATGTCCACACATGTCTGCCTAAGTTAATAATGGTAGCTTCCGTGTTAGGCCACACTTCCTGGAGGAATCAAATCCCTTCCATCTGGCATGACTGGCAGCCGTGAGTTTGCATGCACATTTTGTCCAATTGTCCTGACACACAGCCTGTTACCAGTGCCTTGTGTACAGCTATAGAAGGCGATAGAAGTTGTTGCATTAATTGCTCAAGGCATATTGACTTACTCAACAAGGATTCATTGAACATTTGATGCACATGAGAGATCAGTGGCTACCTGGAAGTGAATGGTCTATGCAAAGACTCTACCATCAAAACATTTGTTTTCAAGTGGAGTACGGACAGTGAACGAGCAAATACATGGTACAGGCCCCCGTGTTAGGGGGAACTTTCAGGAGGTGGGCACAGTGGGAGCTGGCACAGTGGCAGGGGTTGTCTTAGACCACCTCCAGATATCGAAAGTCAGAGTTACTCAAATCCTTGACATAAAACGACTTGGCATTTGCATATGACTCACACACATTCTCTGACATGCTTAAAATAATCCACGGGTTACTGATAACACCTCAGATAACAGGTCCTATGTAAATCACCATTAATGCTGTATTTCTTCAGGGAATGATGGTAAGAAAAATGCAAACGTGTTTGACATAGACACAGTTAGGGTAGAACTGCATGTCCAGAGCGCTAGAGACAGACGGGGAGCCAGGACATTGCAGGAAGCTTTAGCGGGGTCTCTTCAGACATCATACCATTCACCTGGGTTTAACTCAGTATTTGGCAAGTTTGCATTGCTTTTTGGATCTTTCTGGAATTATTTTTACTCCATTGAAATTAACTGAGGTCCTCTGTAGGAGCAATACTGCCCTTACCCCTTATGCCATGTTGGCTGAATATGTCCTCAAACAATGAACCGAACAATGAAACATGATAATTCAGCAACCCCAGAGGCACGGTGGGCAGAAAGGGCAGATGCCATCCTCATTAGGTATGAGGCATTGACTCAAGCAGGGACCAGCAGCGTTATTCTGTAAAGGGACAGAGAGTAAATACTTGAGGTTTAGGGCCATACAGATTCAGTACCAGCCGCTGTACCCTAGGACTAGGAAAGTCGCTCTAAGCCACTGGGGTGAGCAGCTGTACCTGTGTTACAACCAAAGTATCAGCCTGAACTTCACATGTAGAATTCTTACAGTCACGTGATCGGATCCCACAGCTGATTATTCCAAACGTTAAAATACATAGTGTCCTTACCTTTGGGGACACAGAGAAACAAGCAACAGGCTGTAGCTTACCCGCTCCTTGAAAAGGAGACCACCTTTGCTCTTAGGACAAGACCATGGGAGTTGGGGTGGGAGAGAAGCCAAGCGTGATGACCATGTCTACCTTCTGCGGCTCTCTGCCGCTCTTTCTGCAGCTTCCTGCCTGCACTGTCTGCTCTTATTCTCTGTTTTACCATCAGTGGCCTTATAAAAGTCTGTCTAAGAAGGTTAAGATGCCATACACCTTTAACCCCAGCACTCTGGAGGCAGAGACAGGAGGAGGAGCCTGAGTTTAGGATCAGCTTGGGCTCCCAACACAAAGAAAAAACAAAAAAAGTCTTTAAAAAAGCGTAATGCCTGCAGCAAAGATCATAATTACTTCTTTAAGACAGACAGACAGACAGATAGGTGATTAATAGAGAAAGAGCTAATTGATAGATGATTTATAGATAGTTAATAGAGAGATAGTATACATATTACATATATAAATTTGTGTGTGTGTATGTGTGTAATGTGTGTGCGAGCGCACATGAGTTTATTGTCTTCATGTGTGCAGAAGCTGGGAGACACCGGAAGAGGGTATCAGGTCTCCAGGAACAGAGTTACAGGTGTCTAGGAACTGTCTGGCACTGATCCTGGGGAATGAACTGAGGCCCTCTGTAAAAGCAGGACTGCCCTTAGCCCTTACGCCATGTCTCCAGCACCAGGAACACAATTCTTCGCCATTTAAGCGTATCTAATATCAGTGTTGTTGAGGGGCCACCCATTGCAAGTTTACCCTGGGTAGATACCAGTGAGTACCGTGTTTCAACGCTGTTTCTGGCCTGTTCAACTTGCCCACGAAGGACAAACCTGTGGGCAGATGAGCAACCAGTTGCTGGAGTGTTTCTCCCACACCTTGCCACACGAACTGTGCTGTTGTTTGTCTCTACTTCCGGCCAAGCACTCTAACTTTCCTTGTCAATCTTCCAGGTGATGAATCCAGCGGCTCAGGCAGCGGCAGCGGGTGCATGGATGACGTGTGTCCCACGGAGTTCGAGTTTGTCACCACCGAGGCCCCTGCGGTGGACCCTGACCGGAGAGAAGAGGAATCTTCGGCGGCGGCCGCGCAGGGCAGCTACTCCCTTCTTTCCTGGTCTCTGGTCTGCATGGTCCTCGCCCTGCAGAGACTATACAGATAATCGCCGGCTTTGGTCAAATGAAACTGCATTTTAGCTCTTCAGTGGCCAGCTCCCCTCTTTTCTTACACTCTTGGACAACGGACCATGCCACAAAAACTCGCCGTTTTCTATGACCAGAGAGCAGTGTTGCAACCTGCCTCCGTTTTTGTTTTCCCAAAGAGCACCGGGTGCTGGAGGATCGGCTTCTTTCCTTCAGCTTTCTCTGGGGACCTTGTTTATTCCAGAGAGAATTCTTACTCAAATCTTTCGTACCAAGAGATTTTTTTCTTACCGTCATTTGCTTTTATGCTGCAAAATTAAAGGGATTTCACGTTGTGAGGGTTCTTTTTTTCCTAGCACCCCACTTAAAATAAAATAAGATAGGAAGAAAATAATTTTCCTTTTCAAATCAGGCCAAACCCCAAGACAACTGCCTTTTCAACAAGCAAGCAAATAAAGGAACTCTCATGCTATCAGCTTGGCGATGACAGCCAGCTCCTCGGGCGAGCTTTTCTGTGACAAGCCAAGTTTACAAAATGCTTATTGAGGAGGAAGCGTAACATTTTTTTTAATGTAGTGGAAACACGCTGTTGTCTTGGAGGTATTGTCTTGCACTCTGCCCAAAATGATTTGGAGGTACTAATAGTAAATTTAGGATTCTGTCTTTATATGAGTAGTACTCTTACAGCAACTCAATGCCTCTCTTTCACCTGCCTGATGCCACATTCACTGACGGCAGTATTTTCTCACTCTCCTGACACCTGTCCATTGTACCCAATTGACACCAGTTGTCTTCAGTTCTTCACGGATGCCCCTGTCAAGTCTCATTTCTCCTGGGTCTTGACTAAAAAAAAAACAAAAACAAAAAAATTATCTTCATTGGTACAGTCTCAACTTTCGCCACCAGTCTGATGTGAATTAGACCTCATAGTTCCTCTGTTCCTGACTGTCCCCCAGATAAGAGTTCTCTCACTGACATGATAATTAGCTCCACACATGAGCTTCTGTTCTAGACTCTTTGGTTTGTGTCAATTGGTTTCAGAATTACAAGGGCATTCTCTTGCAAAATAACTCACAACAACAAAAAAACTCAAGACAAAAAAAAGAGAGAGAAAAAAACACTATATATATAGTACTGACATGGAGATTTCGTTCACTTTTTTAGTCTTAGTAATGATCATCTATTTTTATATCAATATATATATATAAATCACAGATTTTAACTTCTTAATTCCAAGCTCAGGGTTGACACTCCTTTGTAACAAAACTGTTCTGTCAACCAGGTCTTCTTGTTTTGTGGGGCTCAGAGAAGGGAATCCCCAATGATCTGTGAGCACCAAGAAATCAAGAAAGAGAACTTTTTATGTATCTAACTGTCCATCTAGTCCAAGTTTGCCAGGGCACACCCTTCTCACACAAGTTTGCTCTGTCCCTGTGCTCCAAAGTGTCCTGAGCTCACGGGATGAGCCTTGGTGCACAGGACGTTACTGGCAATGGAATGCGTATGTGTAAAGAATGTTAGTCATGGAAAACCATTGCTCTCAAGTACAACACCTCTGGCCTAGGACTCCTGCTGGGGACTACAGTAAATGACCTAAACTCCAGAGGCCAATTCTAACCGACCCACAAAGTCAGGCTCAGTGCCCCTCCCAGCAGAGAGAAGCAAAGCAAACCAAACTGGGGTTGTTTGAAGACTGTTGGCTAGCCATGTGGTTTTGGTTTTGAGGGGAGGGTTATTCGTTTTGTTTTGTTTTGGGTTTTTGGTTTTTACAATGCATCTGCATTAGAGAGAAGAAATATTTCAAGACACCACGGCACGCCAATCACATCTTAACTGGCTCATCGACAGTATTGACACATAGATGGTTCTATCTCTATTTTCACCAAAAATGAAATTAGTTATCGATTTAGTCACCATGTCTAAGTAGAACACATGCACTAGTATTAAGCATATTTGAGCACTTTTGAAAAACAAAACATCTTTACCCACATCGGTTGCTACTGTATGCCTAACAGAATACGAAGTGTAGGATTCTGAGAGACTTTGTGGCATCTTTTGCTTCAGTTTGTGTGAAGTTAATCCTTAGTCAAATCCAGAATTGCATCCCTCTGGAAAACCATCCAGTTCACTGCCCCCCTTCGGCTTTTAGTCACCAGTCACACATAACATCTCCACGAAGGACCAGTCACTTACGTTACTCAGCTCACTGTATGTTCAGAAATCAGTATTGTTCGTCTCCAAAAATTATGGTGCAATACAAATTAAACCAATGTTGATTTTCGAGGATATTTGAGTAATAATTTTTATGATGGAACATGAAGCTCCATCTTCCTTTTAGAAATATTTCTACATTATATTATTTCTATAACATCCATCTAGATTCTTATTTTTTACTATGCTTTTGACCCCACATGGATTTTTTTTTGCATGCACATGACAACACATTACATTAATGAGCATGAGCCCATGTTCTGTGCACACTATTCACACAGCTACTATAAAAACGCTTGCTTCCTTTGTTCCAACATCTATATTCTCAAAGGTATTCCTACTGACAAGATCTACCAGGCGAGAGCTGGAATGAGACTCGGCCAACTAAGCCACATCATTCGTCACCTTGCACGGACATGGTCAAAATATCATTCACTTGAACTTCCTGGTTTTTGTAGTCATCCATCATAAGGGTTTTAGAGTAATTTAATGCTAAGGTGTTTTGTTGTTTTTTTCTGTTCCCTCGGCCTTTTCATTGAGTTTCCCCTTTTCAGTACTGTGGAATCCTCCTCGCAAACTTGCTTTCTCATTTTAGCAGAGTGATAGGGGGTGTGTTCATTCTCCGTCGCCACTCATAGCCTCCCCTCATTTGTGAAGATGTCCCCTAAATTCCATAATCACATCACAACTTGTGTTATGAGTAGAGAGGAATGGGACCCCAAAATTGGACACTAGAAATTGGTGGGTGGTGCTCAGAACTGCAAACACTTAGCTTATTGAAGTGCCTCTATTTACATGTTCTTTAGTTATAATATGTATTTTTCTAACAGAAATACACATCTGTAATTGATGTTTATTATACTTTGTATATGTTACAACAAATGCTACATGGAGGCTAATGTCTTCAGCAGAGAAGAATGAACTGTAAATTTATGAATAGGAGCCCTGTGGTCCTGGATTGACAGCCATGAGTCAGCCTTCTGTCGTTGCAGTGAAGGCCAAGTTGGCACTTTGACTACACCATCGAAGACTGTAGCACTGGAAGTCTGACCCCCTTACCATGACTCGTCCAAGGAGGAAGGTGTCACGAACCACTTCCTCAAATGTAAGGGGTAGAAGCTACTTTTGTCTACACTGAAAAACACGATTCATTGATGAGTGGTAGTAATTTTGAAAGGAGCATTCTTTAAATCAAACACATTGAAAATATTGTTGAATGCAGAACCATGAATCCTGAGTTCCATTCCCTGCTAGAGACATCAGCCTTCTTCAATTCTTGCCATTACACACATATTTGGCTACAGACTAAGCACCAACTTAAGTCCTCAAGGAGGAATAAAACTTGATAAAAATCCTTGCTTGCGATTCACTTCTCACCTCTTTCTGCAAGGCTAGCTATCAGGTAGTTTGACTTCAGGTTTCAAGTGTTAAGAGACACAGGATTTGACTTCTCCAAACACCTGCAGATACTCAAGCTCATTTTCTTTGATTTACAATTACTAACACATTTAAATTTTTAAAAAAAAAAAATGTAGCCTTGCAACCAGAAGAGGAAAGTAGTCCATAAGTTCTAAATCTGCAATGTGTTCCTCCTTGGTAGGGACACTAGCCAGTGCTTAGTTTTAGGCCAACTTCTACAAATAGAGTACTGATTTGTACGCACTCTGGAGACTTGCTCTGTCATGATTTGTTGCAGCCCAGATTCAGCTTAGCATGGGAATGCTTGGGACTTCACTGAGAGTGGAGTGGATACTGGAATCATTGGCGTGGCCTTGTAATGGCGGACTCCGTGAGCAACACCTGATGAAGGCACCACAGTGTAGTCTCTGTGCGCATAGACAGAACACATATGCGGGAGAAATGTGTGCACCAATCAAACCTAAAATTTTATGTGACTGTCAAATGACTATTATTTGGGTTAAGATTTTTTTTCATTTCTGATTTGGATAGAAAATTGCTATTAATCTTGTATTAAAATAGTTTTTAAAAATCTACCTGTGCCCTCTCTGTGCTCCCTAAATGACATTCGTAGCCTGTGGTTTATATTTTAAAGTCTTTTTGTTCACATCATTTTAGAAGCATCAGTACTGAAAATCCACAGTCAACCAAACACACACAGCACCGGAAATTGCACACCTCGGCAAGTTTAGGACTTTCGGTTTCTTGATGTATAAGGAAAGCGCTCAACCCCTCTTCTGTTTCTTCTTGAAAAACCCATGTAGCATCGTAGAACTAATCTCAATACCCTACAGATGCAGTCAGACGAAAATCAGATCACCTGCCAAAGGACTAACTGCTTCCAAATGGGCAAACCAGGTCGACTTCCTGTTTCTGAGATGCTCCCCTGCCCCCATTCGCACTGAATACGCTAGCCCTCTAGATTCACTTAACCATTGGGTCTGAAACTCCTCTCTGGTCACCCTGCTGTGGGTGCTGGGCCGCAAGTATCCAATTGCAACCAGGTATGAGGTATTCAGTCCTCAATGTCATTAGCCATTATTTTAGTAGAAATACATCATTAATTTCAAGAACACTCTTAAATAAAGGACTCTATATTAAAGAGGGTATCAAGAATGAGGCATTTAGCTGTGAGGAATGCTACAATTTAATTCAATTATCACCATCGTGGTTTTTATCAAACAAAGCAGTTTTCACAAGACCATTTAGGGGCTCTAGAACAAATGCACCTCCAAAATCAGAATGCAACAGATTTCATTTAGAAGCAAACTGGAACCAGTTTAATGGGAAGGAAAAAAAAAAACATGAAATGCAGAGTACTTTTCATTAAGTAGTAAGAACGTTTATTTTGAATAAATAGTCTGGGAAATACTTATCAAACATGAGCCTCAAAATATAAGTTTATGAAACAGTGGCAATTAGAGGTCAAATATATTTTTGTGTTTGAGAGCTAGAGAGGCAAGGCTGCCAGTGTGAGCCTGGGTGAACAGATGTGCACGCTGCTGTGGTCTCTGTGTGCTGCCCTGCCGTTTATTTGACAGTGTAAACAAGCAGGCAAGCATACAGTGTTGGGTTATACATGGGGTACACAGCAAAGCCAGGAGGAACCCAAAGCCTCCTTTCTAACCTGCCAAGGGAGCCTGGGCTCCTGTGCTCCTTGAAGCACAACCAAAGCAAGAACAGGGACATGTTGTTCCAAGAATGCACCAGTGTGGATAGCAACAGAAAGGAGGGAAACACACTGGATTCCAGGATGCAGAAAAACATCTACCTTAAACAAGCTTGTCTCTTCAAAGCACACATAGGGTTGTCCGTCTTGTTTTAAGAAACTTTTCATGGACTTAGGTAACTGACCTTTCTTTCCAGAGATAGGTGATGACCCGTTATCACGGGCCAGCCACAGTTACAGGTCTAAGAGCAGGTGGCATGAGCTCTGCTTCTTTCTAAGCATCTTGCATCTCACCCGGAGTTAGGCAGATACAGCCAATGAACACGTGAACGTGGTAACGTCAAAACGTGGGAGACGACATGACAGGACTTACACAGGAATGGCACGAGGGAGGGACTCAGGTCATGGAGAGCCTGCCCAGTGGTGTGTGAGCTCCCATCTAGTGAAATGAGGGAGCAATCACACCCTCTGATGGGATGCTGGCTACTCGCCAGACCAGCAAAAACTAAAGATAGTGCACAGAGGACACCTACAGCACGCTTGGTCATTTACCTGTGTTCTAACCCTAAGTAGAGAAACTGTGGGCTCCGGGTGCTTGCATGTGAATCAAAGCATGACACGTGGACAAGAAGTACATGAAGTGTGCGTTCCCTTGCCTGTCAGTTTGTCCTACATAGCACATTCAGAAGAAAAGCAAATTCTGTACAGTGTCTTGTACATCCAGGGACTCCGCCTTTCATCGATCTTCCTTGCAGTTTATTTACCTGGTGCAACGGTCAATCTGACTCCACATAGAGGCTTAAACAACTGAGCAGCCAGGCAGCACAGGCAGGAAGGGGCATGGCACCTTTGCTGACCACTGTAGCAGCATCCGGGAAAGGACTATGACTCTGGACCCTTGTCTACCTAAGTCCTGATGCTGGTGGCCATGTCTGTCCTGAACTTTTCTCTTTAGACATCTGGAAATGTGACTGTCAAATTTAAAAAAGATTTGTCTAAAGAATGAGATTATTCTCTTTCTTGACACAGCATGCCCTATATTCGTAAGAAGCAGCTCATACAAAAGGGAAATGTCACATTCATCTTCCTATCATGATCAACGTCACATGTCCCTGACTTAGGCAGACGTTCCTGCCTTGGCCATACAGAGCAAAGTACCTGCATGGTGAAGCCTCCATCTTCTCTCCTGGCTTTGGTTGACCACCTTCATCCCTACTTCTCTCCTGGCCCCCTCAGGCTACTCAAACCCTAAAACTTGGATTTTGAGTTATTCTGGTTTCTACCAGCCTCTTCAAATGTGTGGACATGACCCAGCCGTTCAGCAACAGGATCCTAGTCGCCAGTTCTGAAGCTGATGCTGGCACAGAGACGCCAGGGTTTCCACTCGTCCCCAGTTCTGAATCATATACTGTGGGTTCCACTGTGGATTCTGGTACCCTGCTCCTGCGTGTGAACAGTGAGATGCCCCAGATTATAGTAAGCAATGAAAACATTATGAAAAGTTTGACAATAATGAAGGGATAATTTTAATGTTTATTTGTTTGTTTAAACCAGTTCGTGTAAATTAGCGCTTTGAAACTGTCTCAATAGAGTCACAGATACACCTGGCATTTTACACGCGTTTGATTTTAAGAAGGAAGCCTTCTTATTGGTGTAAAGGAAATCTATATACCAAGCAATCTGTATTTGGGCAGAGAACTTGAACCAGGAAAGCTAGGTAAACAAAACTGGCTTTTTCTAGAAAACAATGGCCGTAGCTTTCCCACACCTGAAGTCTTACTTCTTCCAAGACAAGGATGTGATTGCTCTCCTCCCGTGTCTTAGGAGTAGAGAAGGCTTGACTTGGGGTAACATGGGAGGAGGTAAAAGGAGAGATGGAGTAGAAACCATCCCTCCATCGTGAGCTTCATCTTGCTAAGGAAGATACAAAGCCAATGTGTCCCAGACTTTTCAAGATAATCCCCTGCTTCTGTCCCAGTATAATGAGTGACAGTATCTCTTTCACTCTCCATAATGTCTTTAGCTTATGTGATAAGTTATAAGTTCACTGAAGGTTTAATAATGCCCATTTACAAGATCAAGTTATACCCATGAGCATATAACCCCTCATGGTTTTTCCAGATATTTTCCCAACTGAAACAGACTAGGTAACCTCAGTCAACTGCGGCGAACTCCTCGACCAGTGAGGAAGAACAACCACCACACGAGGATTCTTCTCAGATCACGCTTTAATTAGAGTGCCCTTGGTTGAAGGAGCATGAAGCAAGAGGGGGAAGCGAGGGGCAGAAAGCGAGGGAGAGCAGGAAGCGAGAGGGGGGAAGCGAGAGACCCCGAGAGCACTAAGGCAGCTGCTTATATCGGGAGTTGGCACATGGGTCGCCCTGTGATTGGCTGCCATCAACAGCTGACACCAGACTGCATTGGGATAGGCCCAAGGACCCTTATCCACCGCGCATGTGGGAAGCAGGGGACACACAGCTCTCAAAGGCATAGCCAAATATGGAGTTGTTTATTTCCAACAAGACAGGATGTCAGCGCCATCTTGTAATGGTGATCTTGTCCGGTTCGCTACAGTCAACACCAACTCCTAAGCTTACAAGCATCCTACCTACTTGTTGCATTGTAAAAAATTCTGGAATTAGAATCAAGAATCCAAATACCAACTCTGGCATCATCAAGTACACAATGCTTGGCACTAACCACGAGCCTGCTTTCATCCTAATATGGACTGCACTTGGCACAGGACCTCAGGAGGATGGTCTTTCTGCACCTCAGCATTTGAGGAGGGGGGGGTATGTCAGTAAATGAAACACCCAGCGACTAGAGCTTTCGCACAGTTGTGCTGTGATCCATTCACTACTGTCGAGAGATAGAATCTGAGCTCCCCTGTTTCTTATTTGCCAGTCTTAGCAAGACCAGACCAATGATAAGCATGTTCTTCCTTGCTTCCTTCCTTCTTGAAAGTCATATATAGGTTTGACCGGTGTTTCTGGCTTAGCCATTTAAACCAGAATTTCTCTGTGTCCTAACATAGCACACATGATACATGAGATTTGCATTAGATAGTACCAGTCATTCCCTAGGCATTACTGTGACCTCCTCCAACTTGCCTCCTTCCCCTCTCAAAGAAGTAGAAAAAAATGCAAGAAAATAACAGGCATGGAGTTTTCCAGCAGTGAGTCCACTCCAACTCAGAGAAGGGCATTTTAGAGCTGCGTCCATTCGGTTATCAATTCTAAAATGCTACTGGCAACGTTTTCCATCTGATGCCGGCGTTGGAATAATAAAAGCCTTGTGGCGTTCCACTTATCATCTGGAAGGATGAGCTCCATGTGAGAGCAAAGTGTGATATAAAGAGTGTCACCTGCTGATACCCAGCATATAAAATAACCATTTGCTTAAATCATTCAGCCCTCCACAGAGCGCTCCCGGCATCCTCCTGCAAGATCACCTGGTCCTGGAGACTTTCCCTTAAAGGATTGGTTGGACACAAATGTGCACATTTGCATGGCCTACAGAATAGAGATGGGGATTTCTTCTAGAGTTTGCAGCGTTAGATAAGATGCGAGATGGAAATTCTCCTCAAATGCATTTAATTATTCAGAGCCGGCGTTGGTTTAGGAAAATACATAATTCATCCCAACACGTTCCTTCTCATCAAAGAGAAAACAGTAACATAGGCCGAAAAATAGTGTAAGCAACACCGAAATAACAATGCCTGGGACCTGTGCTCAGTGTTTCCCATATATAAATTAGTTCATCTTGTTCTAAAAACAGAACATTCACCGGGTGCAAGGATGCATGTTTCGAATCCCAGCACTCATGAGGCAGAGACAGGAGGATCTCTGTGAGTTTGAAGCCACAGTGTGGTGGTTATTCTTGTTTGTCAACTTGGCTGCATCTGGAATTAACTAAAACCAAAGCAGTTTGGCACGCCCATAAGGGATTTTTTTTCTTCTTAATTAAATCATTTGAAGTGGGAAGATGCACTCCTAGTCCAGATCTTCTGAGATGAGATCCACCTTTAATACAGATCTTCTGAGGTGGTAAGATCCACCTTTAACCTGGGCCACACCTTCTGCTGGCAGCCTATAGAACATGGGGAAAGGAAGCTCTCTCCTCTCTGACTCTTCACACTCACTGGCAAATCTATTCATTCATTGGCGTCAGAGTCTACAATCAGATGAGACATCCAACCTCATGAACAGAACAACTACTGGATTCTTGAACATTCCAGTGGTAGACAGCCATTGTTGGAGTATGTGAATCGTAGTTTGTAACCCATTCCAATAAATCGTGTGTGTGTGTGTGTGTGTGTGTGTGTGTGTGTGTGTGTGTGTGGTGTCTATGTATTCATTTCATAAATCCTGTTCCTCTAGAAAGCTCTGACCAATACACCTGGTCTAGATAGTAAGTTCCAGGCTAACCAGGGCTACATAGTGGGACCTTGTTTCAATAAATAAATAAATAAATGTAAAATAGAACATTGTAAAAACAACAACAACAAAAAGGATAGCTATCATTGTTCTAATTAGATGAGGAAGCTAAGATACAGATAAACTGAATTTCTTGCCCAAGTCCCAAGTAGTGAAAAATTGGCAACCAAAAGATGATAAAGTCAGTGGAGCTGGAAGCAGACATGTTCCCCAGGGAGGGGCGCTCTCTGAGTGGAAACAGAGCATGCTGTGAGCCTGCTGGGAAGAAGCACAAAGGGAGGAGGAAGTCTACTTTGGAAACAGCGGTCTGTCTCCCTTGTAGGTTCCACTGCGGATGAGGCAGATGAGAAACTACAGTAGCCATGTCTTTCACGTGTGTGTTTTAACATGCCCAGAAGGTGAAAAAATATGTTTCCAGTACACGTCCTGGGTCCTGAGGAGGCTGCCATCCCCTGGGAGAAGGCACCCAGAGACACATATGTGTGTACATAAATATCTATGGAGCCAGGCAGCAGTGCCGCTCGCCTTTAATCCCAGCACTCGGGAGGCAGAGGAGGCAGGTGGGTCTCTGTGAGTTCGAGGCCAGCCTGGTCTACAAGAGCTAGTTCCAGGACAGACTCCAAAGCTACAGAGAAACCCTGTCTCAAAAAAGCTAAATAAATAAATAAGTAAATAAATATCTGTGGAGCATGGAAATAAGGTTTTAACCTCTATTCCCCATGCTCTGTGAAACACACAGGGTACCCCACTGACTAGCAAGGCTTTATCCCATGTTAAGGTCTAAAAATGCCACCGTGGCTTTGTGTTGGCTGTGAATGAGCTCATCCAACCTCTTGGCTGAATTGTAACTCTCTCATTACATGTTCCCTGTTTATTACCCCATGGTCAACACCCCGTGGTCCAAGTGTCAGCAGCAACACCTTCCCTGACTGCTAGGCTGTTCCTGCCCAGCATTGTGGGGCTGTTGGACTGGGACGAACTGGCAGGGAACAGAGAGAGAAAAGAGTAACCTGATGTTCAGTGACAGGGATGAGAAGGTGCCTAACACGCCCCATACCCTCCAGGGCTACAAGGATGCTTTCCTTCCACCTCCCCTCCGAGACTTCATTAACCCAATGTGGCAATCTCCTAAACCAAGCTTGTTAAAGTAAATGTCATGGCTCCCCATAGGGATGCTTTGGGCTGCTATGTTGCATGTGTTGGCCAAATGGTAGAGACGATGTTCAGAGTTCACCAAGCTGCTGGATTGTAAAAGCACTGTTCTCACCCAGAGAGACTGGAGTGAGACTGAGATGTAGTGTTTTGTGTTTGCTTTAATCAATTAATTAATTAATTAATTAATTAATCAATTAATTCAGCTTCTTGCTGAACGGGCCTTTCCCACAAATATTGAAGACAGCTGCCTAATGCCTCTCTATTAGCACCAGCTCACATCAGCGGCTAGGCACCTTCCAAAAGTACTTAATAAATGCTATTAGAAGATTTGCTTCAGAAGGACGGCAGTCTCACCAGATGCAATGTTGTGTTATTAGACAAAGACGGTCTTAAAATGCTTTCAAGGTAGCATTTTAAAAGTAATCTTTTATTAGATTGCTTAGTGGGATGCCCTGCGAGCACTTAAGACTCAGGAGAGGTTGAGTTCACACAAAGAACACGCTACCAGATGGTGACAGTAATTACCCTATACCAAACTTGGATTGTTTTACCCCCGCCTTTGCACCTACAAGGTTGACAACACAGTGTCTTCCTTTGGAGGGGAAGCAGGTCATGTCTGTCTTCCTGCTGGTCCAGATGTCTTAATGAACAGGTGCTTTCTATTACCAAGTATACGACAAGAATGTTTCGGTCCTGCTAGCCTACACTGACTGATAAGATCATAAAGGATAAGAATACATTTTAATCTGCAATAACTCTTTGGAGCCAAGGTTCACTTTCAAAGCTTCTTGGCTTTCACTGAGTTATCAGTTATTAAATTCTCTTCAACTCCCGCTGATGCTGCCAGGAAACACCCAGAATCTCTAAAAGAGGCGTTCTCCTAATCTTTAAATCCTTAGCATCTGTTAAATGTCTTTTGCCTCCTAATCTGCTCAAAAGTAACAGGAAGAAAATGCTGGGACATTTCTTAATTAAACAGTAAGAGATATATAAGGGGGATCTGACATCGTTGTCAGGGAAAAGTCAGAAAGATGAAGATTAATTAAGCACCCCTAAGTCCTAAGACATCTGATGTCCCTTTGGATGGAACCAGTTGGTTTATCAAGTGATCTCTAAGACCACAGCCTCTAGTCCATGTGTGTGTGTTGTTCTGTCGGGGTGAATGTAAGCAGAGGTCATAAAACTAGAAAGGGAACCATGGTGGGGGAAATGGGTACACAGGTCTGCAGTGGAAAGGGGTGTGCTGGGAGTGGGAGGGTACAGGATATGGGAAGATGGGGGATGGAAGACAGCAAGGAGGAGGGGTCAACAAAAATAATGTAAATAGGACATAGGAAATTTGTCACTTGAAATCCTAATTGAAATACAATAAAGTCTGGATGTGGGGTCCACACCTCCAGCCTCTAAACCTAATTTTTAGGCTATGCATCAACAAGGACAAGAGCTAGAAACTGAGCAGATAAGCCTCTCGGCTGAACTGTGCCAATCAAGCCGCAACCTGGACCCAGTTTTTCCTACCGTGTTTATTCAGATTTGGAGTCAACAAATTCTAGAACTGTCTTTTGCATTGTTGTGTGATCCCCAATCTTGTGGAAACTGTATTCATGCCTTAGTGGTTATCAACATATCAGAGGATGTGATAACAGTCTGGACTGACTGTCATGTCGTTGACTTCATGCGTCAGACAGCAGCGTTAACCTTTGCTCCTCTGGTTGAGCATCGGTTTCACCTGCAGTGGCTCAGAATGCACCATCCCACGCTGTCCCTTAAGACTGGGACTCTCCCGCCTCCCTGTTTCTAATGAAAATCTGTCATCTGTGTTTCCATTATAAATGTGTTTCCGTTTGTAAAGTTGTCTGCTCTGCCTTCTGAGAAACACTCTTATCTGTGCAACCTTAGGAACAACAAGCTTTTGTTATCTTACATGCCAATCACCTTCTCACAATTTCCCTAAGAGCCCAAGCCTGTTCCTTCACTCACAGACAGCCCCACCCCCCCACCCCCTCCCTGCTCCATGGCTCTTTGGGAGAGTGTGCAAATTCTCCCTAGTGGGCACTTACGTGTGTGACTGTGCTCTCCTCTTCGCCCTTTCAAACTTCTCTTTTATCAGTTTAATTTGCAAGTCTTGGTGACTGAACTCAGCAGAATAAAGGGGGTTTTCCTCTTTCATAGACGCCTCATTGGAGTCTATGGAATAAGTGTGTCTTGTGCCATCTGTTCGCAGATGGTTATTAATTTTCGGACCAAACTTCGGTAGTCTGAAACAATGCATTAAGTACTAAAGTTAAGTGACGATTGTTTGTTTGTTTGTTTTGTTTTGTTTCTTCTTGGTATACATCATGTCAGTTTTCACAGATTCCATACATGAAAATTCACCTATTCGTTGGAATGTATTTGGGAGATGCGGTACCTTCCGGCACCCACAGGCTTGCACGAGGTGGGACATCAAAGACCCGACTTTCCTGATGGTCTTGCCTCCACTGAGTTTTACACAGCTGTTCTCAATGCTCCCACTGAACGGGTGTCCTTTCTCCTGTCCGTTTTGCAATCTTTGGCTCAGTTTTTCATACTTCTCGCCAGCAATGTTGCTGTCCCATGAGCCAGCAAACTGCTCACAGCATAATTCTGAATCACTGTCCTTTGTCCCTAAATACAAAGAAATCTGTAGCATATCCTACAGAGAAAATATCCTTCAGACAGGGCTGTTACAGAGCTCCTGGACAGGGGTTGTATACAATGTATATGTATTTACACAGCTATGATGAAACTTTTCACCATTTTTCTATACTCTCTCTCATCACAATTGATTATTAATGTGCTATTTAAGGAAGTGTGTGAGCAAATAAAATACTGGGAGGAATTTAATTGTCATGTTTCTGCTGCGTCCTGCCAGCTTCACATGAAACATAGCGGCATAGAATTTATGAGAGAATCACTGAAACTGTACCGCCTGGATTCCACAACTTGTCCACGCATCTGTATCCTGTTCTTGCAGAGCCATGTAGCACTGCACAAGACAGCCTGGGCAGCTTTGATTTCATCCCTACCTTCAGCTTCGGGTGAGAAAGGACAAACTGAAAGGAAGAGGAGCCACAGGTGTGCCCTTTGCTCTTTGCTGCTAGGCCATCATTTTGAGAGGAAGTTCCGGACTAATGGGGAAACGGTGTGAGTAAGAGGAGACTCAGTGGCTTGCCTGGCGATTTGTTGCGTTATAACATGGCTGCTGTCTTCCCGAGGTGCAGGCAACTCGTCAATCAAACGGAAGGATGGCCTGGGGGCGCTGGCTGCTCTGCCTTCTCTTTGCAGGAAGAATCGGCTCACTGGACTCCAGATCTCACAGGGCGCTGCTAACGTCACGAACAAGGAACAATAGGCATGCATATTCTGGAGTTTTCCTCTGTTCGGGATTATATCGTCCCATCAGACTTTGTATTAAAATGCAAACTTAAAGAAAGAATTACCAAGAATTTTGAGATGGTGATGACAGGGAGGCAATGCAAGTCCCTTCTGAGCATGGGACATCCGGAGAGTTATACTAGTCAGCTTCATGGTATTACAGGAAATACATCTAAGGGAAAGGGTCCATTTGGCTCACCAGGGGTTCATCTCTACCAACCAGCCCTCATGGAGGTGTCGGAGAGCAGGAACGTGAGCATCCATGTAACTCAAGTGCGTACAGCTTGAACCAGAGCATTGTGGGAGACCGCGCAGGTCTTCTCCCGCAGTCTCCGTGGAAGGCGTGTACGAAATCACCACAGACCTTCCAGTAAGCCCTACCTCCTAAAGATCCTTCCAACTTCCAACTGTATGGATAACCCAAGGGCTCCTGGAGGACATTAACCCTATGTGAACCACAGCGTGACCACACAGGTTGCACATCTGTGAAACTGACCCTGACACCCAGTCCCCGCGGAGCTGTCCACCTGGAATTCGTAAGTGGCTTCTAGTATAGAAAACACTCGCTCATCTAAGTAAGGACGTTTTCAAAGTAAGTGTCCTCTTCCTAGGTGACAATGAGACCTTGAATAGTGGTGGCATCATTCAGCCTTGATATTTGCCAGTTACCGAAAAAGAAACTCTGGACCTTAACTTGGATTTAACTGAGCAAACTAGAGAAAATCACTGAGAAGCACACTGAGAACTGAGGTACAGATGAGAGACAGAGGATCCGCCTCAGGCCTGAGACCCTGGGTTCAGTCTCCAACATCACCGGTACATGAGTGTATATATATGCACACACTTATCTGTTACAAGCTAAGTTCTGAATTTGAGTGCAGAGGCACGCAGGGAAGCTCGGCTGTATGAAATACACATCTTTACAAAGAGATGAGCTTCAGCAGGATTTTCGAAATCAATGGCGCCCACGGGGAATGTCTGGAAGAAAAAAAGAAAATCTCCAGGGTATCAGTGGGAAGATGTTCAAAGCTAGAAGAGGGAGCAAACAGAACAAGGAAGGAAAAGAGCCCGTGCCAGCTGCAGCGGCAGCAGGGGTAGCCTTGGGAATGAGCGAGGCTGGGAAATGCTGCTCTCTGAACCCTCAAGGTGAGGCCAAGAGTTGAAACTTCAGAAAAATGAGAGGAAGAAATGGCCAGAAACTCTGAATACAGATCCTCAGGGGAGAGCAGCCTGGAGGGACCTAAGCATCAGTAAAAGGTTCTGCGGGAGGATGAAAGGAAGAGGCAGCAGCTGGGGGCCGGAAATGGTTAGCAATTGATCGCAGGTCGTGTGGCCTTGACACAAGCAACTGAAAGGAAAAAGGGTTTATTGGGCTCATGGTTCCGAAGTGACAGTACATCAGGACGGGGAGGAGGCATGATGACAGGCAAGGAAAGCGTGGTGGCCTGCACAACAGACGGGCAGCTCCTGTTTCCGTTCCCACACGAAAGCTGACAGAGAGAACAGAGTGAGATAAGAGAGAATTCTCAACAGAAGAAGTTCAAATGGCCAAAAGACACTTAAGGTCATGCTCAACCTCCTTAGCAATCAGGGAAATGCAAATCAAAACAACTTTGAGATATCATCTTACACCTGTCAGAAAATCAAAATGGCTAAAATCAAAAACACCAATGA
>NC_022019.1:30114885-30122971 GCF_000317375.1 Microtus ochrogaster
ACTTTCCACAGGGCAGGGAACCCTGACTGTTCTTTGGACTGGAGAGGAAGGGGGAGAGGAGTGGGGGGAGGGGGAGAAGGGTGGGAGGAAGGGGAGGGAAATGGGAGGCTGGGAGGAATGGAGGAGGCTGAAACTTTTTTTTTTCCTTTTCTCAATAAAAAAAAATCAAAAAAAAAAAGATTGTAAGCACTCAGACCCCACTCCCTCTTACAAGCCCTCCAGCAAGGCTCCACCTCCCAAAGCTTTTCTGTCCTTCCCAGATAGCGCCACCAGTTGGGGACCAAGTGTTCAAATACATGAGTGTTCTGGGGACACATTTCTCATTCAAACCACCATTTACTCTAAAACCATGCATGTACCTTCTGCTTACACCGGGCTGCAGCCCATCAGAGCTGGTGGTGGAGGACAGACTCTCAAGTGGTCCCTCTGGTCTGCCCTCTGCTGCCGTGCCCTCTCCATTCAAGGGGTGGCAGAATCGATAATTTGCTTCTAACCAGTTGAAATCTGTGAAAGCAAAAAGCACATCACATACATGAAATTATTTTACAGAAGATAGCCATGCCTGTCACTCAAGTTTCTCTTCACTGCTCACTTGTAGTGGTGTTGCTAAAGGTCAGGTAGGGAGGAACAGGGGTCTATAACCAGAGAACACAGGCAGGACCTGCAGCCCTGGGACTGACTGACAGGGCAGGGAAACCTACTACTGCCAATAACCACATGAACTCCCTGCCCTGTCTCAAATAAGACCTCACCTCTCACTGAGACCTTGACTGCAGCCTCATGAAACCCTGATTCTATACGTGGGATCCAGAAAGCGTTTGTTTCGGTCTTGCTTACCCTCCAGAACTTGATCGCAAGACTGTTGTTGATAACACCGCGTTTTTGGCCTCGCAAGACTGTTGTTGATGACACCGCGCTTTTGGCCACAGGAAACCAAGATGGAGTTAAATGAGAAGCTTCTGCTCCTCCTCTGGCCTGTGCAGAGGGTGTGATGCAGGCTGCTGTGGTCCAGCACAGTACCGGAGGGCGTGGTCCGGGCTGCTGGGGTCCCACACAGTATCGTAGGGCGTGGTGCGGACTGCTGGGGTCCTGTACCCTCTTGCACAGTACTGGAGGGCGTGGTGCGGACTGCTGGGGTCCTGTACCCTCTTGCACAGTACTGGAGGGAGTCATGCAGGCTGCTGTGGTCCAGCACAGTACCAGAGGGCCTAATGCAGGCTGCTGCAGTCCAGCACCAGTGGGAGTGATGCAGGCTGCTGAGGCGAGAAGTCGTCAGCTGTAAATACTCCTAACTGGAACACTGACTTGTCAATCAGAATGAGGCCTGTAGTCAAAGCTGAGATTGATGACTTACTTAATATTTGCTAAGTGCCTTGTATATTCAAGACATTGTTCTGAGTGCTCCATCTTCATTCAGTGTACATCATTGCTCACCATCCACCATCTCAAAAGGCAAAGGTAGACAACGGTGCCTGGGTCTTTCCAGAACAGAGTGAAGCCACGCAGCCTGTGGATCAATTTACAACCATTATCTCAATGTCCTCACCTTCGCATGATGAGGAGAAACAGCAAGAGCAGACTCATAACTTGCTCGTGATTTTATTCTACAAGTGGAAGTCACACTGGAGAACACATAAACCCCAGGTGGTTTTGGTTTCAAGGCAAAAGCTAAGAAAGAAATTCCAGGTGTCCTACTAATATAGCAAACGGGTCATCTATTAATTAACTGGAAAAGGGAGATGTCGTATTTAGACCTCATGGCTGCAGACTGCTTTTGAAAATAGGCTTTTTAATTGGGGTCAGGAGCCTGACTTCCAAGTGTTCCGTTGGTATTGCTAATGACTGATGATGGGAACAGCCCACACCTGCTTGAGTGTTCTCAACTTTCCTCCGGTGCATGGATAATGTCTGTAGGGTATCTTCACTCTGCTCAGTTTCAACCCTCCAACGTGCACTGTTGCGATCTTTTGTAGCATGATGAAGTTCAGATTGGGATCACAGGTTAAAATTAGCCTCACCCAAGGGCTGTAAAGACGGCTCAGTGGTTACACTGCGTGCCAGGCAAGCAGGTTCAGATCTCCAGCACCCACATCCAGGGTGGGCCACAGGGTACCAGGACAATGGAGACAGGCAGACCCTGAGATTTGCTGGCCCACTAATCTAGCCAAAAGGTGAGCTCTAATTTCAGTGCGAGCCATCTCAAGAACCACAGTGAAGAGGGATAGAAAATGACAATATTAGCAACCTATGGTTTTCACATGTGTTTGGTCTATCACACCTACATACATACAACACACAGAACAAGGATAATAACAATAATAATAATTAGCCTTAGTAAAATACCAGGTACACAAGAGTGATTGGCTATAATTCCAATTATAGTAACTATCCAAATAAGATGGAGATAAAAGCACAACAGATAGGTATTTCTCGGAGCTTCTGAAAACTAAAACTCTTAATGTCACCGCATCACTTTGGTATCATTTCTGATGACATATTTTCAGGATCCCATGATGTGCTTTCTGCTGTTTCTTCTACAGTTGTCCTAGTTTGGGTTTTTACTGCTGTGAAAAACACCATGACCATGGCAATGCTTACAAAAAGAGAGCATTCTTGGCTGTGTGTGTGTGTGTGTGTGTGTGTGTGTGTGTGTGTTTCAATCTCCAGCCCTTTGCCCGACTCGCAAACCGTACCATGTAGAGCAGGCATTAAGCTACACTGTCTCTGACTCTTTGCCTGCTTTTTGGACCCTTTTCCTCTTACTGGGTTGCCTTGTCCAGCCTTAATACATGGGGAGGTGCCTAGTTTTACTGTGACTTGATAAGCCATGTTTAGTTGATATCCATAGGAGGCCTGCCCTTTTCTGGAGAAAAACCGAGGAGGAACATATGGGGACAGGCAGGGAGAGGTGCAGGGGAAGGGACCAGAAGGAGAGGAAATTGTAGTTGGAATGTAAGGAAAAATAACAAGGAGAGTTGAACAATGTGATATTCTTAGGAGAAGGGAGCTCCTCAAGCTCTTCAACTCAGAAAGCAAACAACACACTTGCTTCAGAAGTCCCTGAAACTGAAGATTTTAGTAGCTAGATCCTTCTTCAAGAGTATACAAGCAGTAAGAACTGCTATTTAAAAAAAAAAGTCCCAGACAAGCCTCTTCCTGGAAGAGAGACCAGCCAAGGCTTCAAGAAAAAGCAGAGATCAGCTGAGTTGCCTCTAGGAGGCTAATAGATGGTCCCTGACATGTCGGACGGTGCACTAGAGTTCCAGTGTTAGCCAAGCTTGTTAGGCTTTTGGTAACACTGCTGTCTTTGACTCATTTCTGTTTCCATATGTAACCCCTCATCCATATTCCTATAAGTAACCCTAACAAAACTTCACCAAGTTGGACTCTAGCGGCATCTTTGCTTTTGTGTCTGGTGTTGGTTATTTATCTAGGGTGAATAGACATTTTTTTTAAACATCTCCCTGGAAATAGTACCACCCATAATCCCTTGGGCCAGATAGCAGAGCCTAATTTGCACGTTCTAACACAGTGAGAGAAGCATCCCCAAAACTAAGATGAATGGTATCCTGTGCAGTGATAGCCAAGATTGTCCTCTCCTCCCTGCTTTTGCATACTGGTGCTCACGCTCTCAAACTCCTACCCTTCTCACGCACAAAAGTCTAATCAGCATTTCCAGGAGAATATGTCGTGCCACAAGAAAATGTGAAAATGTGTAAGAGGCAGCAGAAAAAGAAAAAAAATGCAAAGATAAGTGGCCTCTGGCAGGTTCAAATTATACTAAGTCTCCTTTGGGTCTGTGACTAAGCAGATTGAGAATCTTCCTCTCTCTCTCTCTCTCTCTCTCTCTCTCTCTCTCTCTCTCTCTCTCCCTCTCTTTCTCCTCTCTCTTTCTGTGACCCAATCCCTTAACTGTTTCTCTCGCAGTCCAAAGCAAAACAAAGGCAAACTAAGAAAAACCAGGCTCTGATTAACC
Organism: Microtus ochrogaster; assembly: GCF_000317375.1. Lineage (NCBI taxonomy): Eukaryota > Metazoa > Chordata > Mammalia > Rodentia > Cricetidae > Microtus > Microtus ochrogaster. The sequence goes on from NC_022019.1 coordinate 30,118,862, forward strand.
AAGGCAATCTCCTTCTGCACTCCCTGAACGCATCATCAGAGATCCTCATCTAAGAGAAGGAACCAGAAACTGGGCTTCTCTGGCTGTACTGGAAAAGTAAATGAAACCAGTAACGACACAGACATCCCACAGAACATTGTACACCCTCTCAATCGCTGTCCAGTAAACAAAAGGCCACGGTACCCTTTGGGACTGAGCTTCCCTGAGCTGCCCACTCCTCTCTTTCTGCCATCTTCCACAGCAGTGGGGAGATCTTGGACCCACCTGAAACCATCAGAGCTCAGTGGGCACTGGAGTGCCAGCAGGTCACACAGCTCCTACCTGGGTGAATGGAAAGACTTGCAGAGAAGCCTTGTTGAGAGAAAATAAAATAAAGAAAATTTTATATTATTTACTTGTTTATTTATTTTAAGGTCTATTTGTTTAATTTTTATTTGCATGTATGTATGTAAGCCTTCTGCCAGGATGACCAGAAGGTTCTTTGTGGAGTTACAGGTGGTTGTGGGACACCTGATGTGGGTACTAGGAACTGAACAGCCATCCTCTGCAAACACAAACATTCTTAACCGTGGGACCATCTCTGTAGCCCCCTCTTTTGTTTTCTGATCTCTTTTCATATACATCATGATCCGAGGGCCAGTATTTCCCAACTTCATTAGTAGAATTTAAACTTTGAAATTAGTTTCACACACCAGGCACTCCAGAGAGATATGACAAATAAAACCTGCACTTATTGAGTACTTTCTCTGTTTCAGGATGTCACAGGCTGGATTTTAGACCCAGAAATTCACATGTTGAAGTATGTCAGAATGCAAAACATCTGGAGACAGGGCTTCTACAATGTGTGATTCAGTAAAAATGAGACCATTTACTGGTCTGAGTCTAAACTGACAGGTGATTTACAGGAGGAAATATGTGGGCAAGCAGACAGCAAGGATTTGCCCACGTGAAGTGGAAAGGGGTCGGATAGATAGATAGATAGATATAGATATCTATCTTGCTTTGTCATTGTTTACAGCTAATCTAATACAGTATCCTATTACTATCCTTTTGTAGGAAAAGAAATGAAAAGCCTCAGCAGTTAGGAATACAGGTTTTAAAACCATGACACAGTGAGTGTCTTATCTAGAGTTTAATTCCTGTTCTCTGCCTGCCTCCAGAGGCCACAGGATGAACACCACACACTCCTGTGCCTCTCTCTGGGAAAACCCTTCACACTGTGTTCACATCTGGCTTTAGTTTTCTTCCTATCTTAAAAACAACAACAACAAAACCTTTGTGTTTAGTTCAAGGCAGGGATTACAGTGTCTGGAAATAAAGAAGCAACCAGCCCAACACCTCTGCTTCCTCTGTCCTTCAGTAAGTGTGTTTATTAGTTGGAATCTTAGACTGTGGAAACAGCTCCACTCACACTGACTTGAATTTTAGAAAGAAAGGAAAAAGGAAATTGAAGATAGGAGTAACTACCCACTCTCCCTTCCCCCTGGTTACATCAGGGGCAGAGAACAAGGACTCTCTGACCATCTCTACACCCCACCACTGGAGCTGAGACCAAGGCTTCCTTCTGTGATCTTTCCCAGAAGCCTCAGGGAAAACCCCCTTCCACTCAGCCTTCTGTTTCAAGCTCCTCAGCAGGAACTCTGTGGCCAAGGGCACAGAACAGAGGACCTGGTGTGAGATAAGCAGGTTCTTGGGAGATTAGTAGATTCTTATGCAATCTCAGAGATCTCGGGGCTCCAGGCAGAAGGAGAGGGGCTTCCTCAAGCCTTTTCTGAGGCTGCCTGCTGCTGGAGAAGCCGAGTGCAGTGAGTGTGTGGCAGGTATAGTGCCCCTGTTTGAAGGCTGAGACGTACATGAATAGCGGAGCACTTTAGCAGCACGCCTGGGGCCTTGGGTACCATTCCCGGAAATGAACAAATGCAAAGATGCAGTTAGGAAGCAGGCAAACATAGCCGGGTAGCAGAGCATGCCTGGGACACTGGGTACCATCCCCCAACCAAAAGAAAGAGTTCCTGTGGGGGATGATGAAAACCCTCCGGATCCAGGAGGTGGCAATAGCTGTGGAACCGTGTAGGTGTAGTTAATGCCACTAAATTGTACTCTTAAAATGGTTTAAATGTCAAATTTTCTATTATCATTATTTTACCACCAAAGTTCTTTTTTAAAAAATGAAAGAAAAATCTCAACATGTTTCACTTCCCCAGAAGTTAAAGTAGTCAGGGTCTCCATCCTTCTGGAACAATGTGCCCACTTAACGACAGATCTGGAGCACCTCCTGGAGCCCTTAAACAGTGCAGAGTCAATGGGCATGACAGACAGCTGCCCGCTGTCAGCATCCAGCACTTATTGCTGGGCACAAATGCGAGACAGGATTCAGGACAAATGACCACTTCTTAGGAGCCCAGAACCCTTGTCTTGGTCTTTCATATAGAGGAAATAATTAATATCAGATCACTCAGTGTTGGTTTAGATGGGTTGGACAGGATTAGCCTCCTTCATTGGTATCTTCCAATGGCATTTAGTTTTAGTGTTGAGAGAAAGGTAGTAAGTGGGATGGTGGGGAAGGGTGTTTGCTGAAAGAGAAACACCAGTGACTAGGGTTCCTAGAGGAGACTGTTCTCCTGCGGCTACACGGCTGGGGATGTACCCAACAGCCTCAGCGACAACAGATGTTTACTTTCTGAAGGTAACAACCGGAATGAGCAGACCGCTCTGGGAGGATGGACACAATCCCATTATCGCCCCTGCAAAGCGAAAAGGGAAGTTCACGGCAGCCATCTAGCTGTAAGAGATGGCGCTGGTGCTCAGGTGTTCTGAGAGACTGTGCTGAAAACAGTGGCTTTACATCCCTTGCCAAGGAATGACTTTTATCACGCCTGCCTCTTTGCAGCTAAGCTGGGAAATGCCAGCTGTGACAGCTTCTCAGAAAAGGAACAAATTTGCATGTTCCTGGGTTGTAAGAGCCCTTTGGTTGTAGGAGAGGCCTGATAATGCTGTCAAGAGCCCAGCAGACAGAGAGGCACCCAACTGCACCAGCTCCTCTCTCATGGTAGCTGACAGCAAACATCGCAGTCAGCACGGGATCAAAGGGCTGGGAATATCTCAAGTGAAAATACTAAAAGCACAAAGAAGCCCGTATCTCACTAAGAAGGAGCCATTGAGGAGGGACGTGTGCAGAAAGAAAGGCAATGATGTGGAGCGCATAAAAGTTACAGGCCTCGGACGGCACAGTGGCGAAACGAGAAAGGAAACATGCAGCTTAAATGTAAGGTTTTATTTTTTTATTTTATTTTTATTTTTATTTATTTATTTATTTTTTTTGGTTCTTCAAGACAGGGTTTCTCTGTGGCTTTGGAGCCTGTCCTGGAACTAGCTCTGTAGACCAGGCTGGTCTCGAATTCACAGAGATCCGCCTGCCTCTGCCTCCCGAGTGCTGGGATTAAAGGCGTGCGCCACCATCGCCCTGCTAAATGCAAGGTTTTGAACTAGGAGAAAGACCCAGAGTTGGGTGAGGAGGAGGAACGGGCAGGAACCACCATAGTCACTAAGGGCACAGGTGACAATACCATTGCATTGCTGTTTTCTATGCTGGCTACTGGCCCCTGTAAACAGCTCCGAAAACACACTGTAACTGTGCCGGCAAGAATGGAGACCTTCTACACAGACACTTGCGCCGCTCCCTTTCCATAGCTGCTGAAACAGGAGCTCCCAAGAGATTAGAATTTCCCAAGGAGTATCATTCGGAGAGAAGGGAGAGAAGGTTGGGGCCTGAGGTTATTCCCAGGAAGAGACAGGGCAAGGTTCTGAAAACTCACGCGGCACCACTTGTAACCCTGAAGATGGACTTGGGGGAGGGAGGAGGGATGCCCACTGCCCCTCTTGGCTCCTCTTCTGGGTCTGGTCACATGGGAGAAATTTTCTTTTTCAGTGTTTCACTATTTGTTTATCCAGTGGCTTACTGAGGGCAGATGACTAAGCCTGGCTTGCTCGAGTAGGTGGGTCCCAACATCTGAGTTTTTTTATGACTCTGGTAACATCCCCAACACATGGATTATTTTTTTTTTCTTTTTTTTCTTTTTTTATTGAGAAAAGGAAAAAAAACAAGTTTCC
>NC_022019.1:30138791-30139410 GCF_000317375.1 Microtus ochrogaster
GGCTAGACTCCCTTCCTGGTCGTACAGAGGGCTGACAGTGATCTGTAAGTTTTTTTCCCCTTTAAATAAATACTACCCTGTTAATTATAATTCCAAACTGCTGTGGCATCGTTTGTGACATACGTCTACACCTTATAAGTGAAGTCTTCGTTAAATGTGCCTGATAACTCCATGCCTATGAATAAGGAAGCAGTTAACGGGGTCTCCTCAAAGGAAGACTGCATCTTCTAGCAGAATTTAAAGTATTTAAAACCTAAGTGCCAAATGTTTTAATTCATACAATATTTCTCAGAATAAACAAATAAGTGGGCTCCCCTGGAAAGAAGTTGTGACAGTAAAAACTGATTAGCCACTTAGAAGTTCAAGGATGGTGAGAGGGTGGACTGTTTCAAGTCCACAGCCTCGCTGTCTAGGATCTATCCCGATCCTCCTTAATAGTCACTTGCTGCTGTCCTCTGCACGATACCTAACGTCTTTGTGACCTTAGGTGAAGGTCAGATGTGCAAACAGACCCCTTGATTCTACCAACCAAAAGACTAAGAACGCCACCAATAAATAGACTAACACCACCAACCAATAGACTAAGAACACCACCGACCAATAGACTAAGAACACCATC
>NC_022019.1:30140128-30145817 GCF_000317375.1 Microtus ochrogaster
AAGAACACCACTAACCAATAGACCAGCACCACCAACCATTAGACTAAGAACACCACTAACCAATAGACCAGCACCACCAACCATTAGACTAAGAAAGCCACCAATAAACAGACTAAGGACAGCACCAGCCAGTAGAACTAAGAATCCCTCCAGTAAGCTTCAGAGGCCTGTGACTGAAATACTTACTTCTCCAAAACCTGAACTAACCTGATGCTTCCATGATGTGTTTGAAAAGTGTCTTTGTTTCTGATTTTCTTTCTTCTGTTACTGTATAAACTTGGCTGGACTGTTACTACATTGGAACATGGAGTCTAGGAAAATTTGAATCTCTGTTTCTGGGCTCTGGTTATATATATGATGTATTATATTATTATAGATAATAAACTATCTCCTATTCCCTTTGAAATAAGGGCTGTGGTCTTTTGTGAAGACAATATCACTTCAAAAGGGCAAACTTTGGACAAACTGGGTGAGGACCTGTGTTCTCTGTGTACCTGAACCCTCCTCTCAACCATGTAGCCTGAAACCACCCGAGACACCTATAAACAGTTGCTCTCTCTACCATCAGGTCAGATAGGCCAGGTGTAAAAAGTGAACCCTCCACTGAAGGGCATTTTCTGATGTTTTACTTGCACGACTAATTCAAATACTTATTCCTAGTTTTGATCCATTTATTCAACTCTCTGTTCTTAAAAACAAAACAAAACAAAAAATCCGTTTTTTCCCTTGACAATACTTTCCGTCTGTTCCTTTTGAGATGCTGGAGGTTGAACTTGGGGTGTCAGAACATCATCCAGGTAAGCCCTTTAGCACTGGGCCACGTATCCCCAGCCCTCTTCTTATTTTTGCTGTGAGGAAAAGTGTGGTGTTTGAAAGAAAAACGGCCTCCAAAGGGAGTGGTGCTATTAAGAGGTGTGGCCTTGCTGAAGTAGGTGTGGTCTGAGTGGAGGAAGTGCGTCGCTGTGGGGGCGGGCTTTGAGGTCTCTTGATCAATCTTCCCTCCGTGTGACACTTACCAACACATAGCAGCCCCTTCTCCAGCACCACGCCTGCCTGCGAAGCAACATGCTCCCGCCATGGTGATGATGGACCTCTGAAACTGCAGACCCCCACCTCAGTTAAATCGTTTCCTTGACAAGAGTTGCCATGATGTCTCTTCACAGCAATAGAAACCATAACTAAGACAGAGGTTGTACTAGGGACTGGGATGTTGCTGTGATAGGACTTTCATGCTTTTGTTTGGAGGAATTTGGACTTTCGTACTTTAGGTGAAGAAAGCAGTGGAATGCTCTAAGCACTGCTTAACGGCCCATAGCAGTAGGAACTTGGAGGACAATGGTACTGACAATGATTTGAACTTGGGGAGCAAGAGGTTTCAGAGAATACTAGTATGTGCCCTAGCGACTGGGTCTTATGATATTTTGTTGAAAAATGAGGCTGCTTTCTGCCCTTGTCCAAAAAGTCTGCTTGAAACTAGAGTGAAGAGTTTTAGGTTAATTCTGTTGGCCGAGAAAAACTCAAAATAGCCTAGTATAGACTCTGTCGTGTGGTTATTAGTGGTCACTCTAATGAAGATTTATAGTGAAAAGGAACGAACTGAACAAAATAAAAATACAGAATGTCCAGATTGAGAAAGGGGGCACCAGGCAGTGGAATAGAGCCACGGCCTGTGTTTAAGGAGACAGATTAAGAAATGGAATAAAAGGAGTTGTGCTGGGGCAAGATCCCACCCAGCTAAGTTTCCAGCTTGTGAAAAGGCATTAGAGAAAAGCTTGGAGCCTGGTGTGGCGGAGCTCACCTGTGTTCCCAGCTCTGGGAAGACAGAGGCTGGCAGATCTCTGAGTTGAGGCCAACCTGGTTACACTGAAGAAAACAGAACGCTGGTGAGGATGTAATTGAGCAAAGGGGTCATGCTCCAGTCCCAGCAAACAACACAACTTCTGCTCAGTATGACACTCAGTCTGTTTCCTGTGGCCCGCGTTATCAACATGGAGCTTCTCCTTCCGCACCACGCCTGCCTGCATGCTGCCGTGTCCCACCATGGTGATAACGGACCAAACCCGTGAACTCTAAGCCACATCTTCAATTAAATGTTCTCCTTTATAAAAGTTGCCATGATCATGGTGTCTCTTCACAGCAGTAGACACCCTAACTAAGACCCAAAGTCTCTCTAGATTTCCCAAGCTAAACTTAACCCTCTGATCCTTCCCACCTTACCCTTCCAAGGAACTGGCATTTCAGGCCTGGAACCCGAGTAACAGATGTCAGTATTTACTAGAAGAATAATTTTCTGAGGCTGGAGAGGGGGTTCAGTGGCTCAGCACGCTTGCTGATCTCGCAGAGGACCAGAGAACCAGCTCTCAGGCTCTAGCACCTGCATGGAGCTGGCAACTGGAGCTCCAGTTCCAGGAAACTGAACACCCTTGTCTGGCTTGTGTGAGCACTGCATGCACATGGTACACAATGTATACATGCGAGGAAAACATCTGTGTGTGTAAAATATAAATAAATCAATCTTTAAAATAAAAAAAAAAGCATTTTTTCCAGTCTCCTGATTGAATACACATCTATAAATAATAGTAACTAAATTGTATCTGGTACAGATTTTCAAGGAGGGAAAGAATTTTCCAGCAGCCTGAATTATATCCCCAAACTTTGATTGTTTACTACCAAGTAAAAAAGAGATGAAAATGAAGTTCTGGCCATAAAATATTGCATTAAATTCTTCTAAAATTAATAAAATTGTTTTAGAAAAATGACATCCTGGACTGAGGAATGACTCACTGGTTAAGAGCACTTCCAGAGGACCTGAGCTGAATGACCAGCACCCTCACGGTGACTCACAACCACCTGTAACCCTCACCCCAGGGCATCTGGCCTTTTCAGGCAACCTGAATACCTGCCATTCACAGACAGACAAGACGCCTATATTCATTTAAATAAATGAATCTTTGAAAAACTGAAGTTCTGAGAGTTTCCCAGGAAACCTTTCCCTTTGTAAAAAAAAAAAACTGTGTGCTTCATCCATTCCAGTTTCTGAATTCATAGAGAATCTTCTGGTATTTCACACATACCCACTCCCAGAGAAAAGGGCCAGAAGCGTAGTGACGCTGTGCAATTTTCAAATCCAACACAAGAGGGCAGGTTTTGCTTTGTTGTAAACGTAATTCCATCTGGCTAGTGACGGAAGCACGGTCATCGCAGTTAAGGGCTAAGTCAGAAACAGTCAACCGCAAGCGACGGAAATGAGTCAAGGGGTGGGCGACTTTGGCAGTGAGGTAGATATTCTTCTAATAAAGAAAGCCACGCTCAGGCCTTCTTCCTACACGACACTGTTTACACATCGCATCCCGAAGGTCAGACTTGCATTGCTGTGGCAAAAAAAAAAAAAAAAAAAAAAAAAAAAAACCACCACAAACGGCAATTGGCCTCTCACAGGAACTATAGCTCATGAACTAGCACAAAATACACCTTCTGGATTGGGGAGCTTCTACCTTTTAGTTTGTTTTGTCTTAGGAAACCTTGACATCCGCTCTGGCTCCCAATTTTCCTGGGTGTTAGTTTCAAGATTTCATTTAATGACCTGCCAAAGCGTGATTAAGTTTACTGGACTTATTTTCTATTCCAACTGCCATTGCAGCCAAAGTCAAAGCATTGTCAGCCCTCTTGTGGGTTACTGCTCAGAAAACTCAAACAATAAAGGATGGAAATTTCACAGGGGAAAAGAAGTTCTGTGGTGAATGTAGACAAACCCTTTCCCCGGTTGTCGTTATTACCTGAAGAATACCATGCAACATTTATTTGCCAGCATGAACCCTGAGCTAAGAGCCATCTAAAGACGGCAGGACAGGAATGAGGATGTGCGCTCACTATTTGCCATGGCTAGACCTTTTTATAAAAGGGATTTTGAGCATCCGTGGGTCCGTGGTACCCGGAGGCCTTGAGGTCACGGAAGTAGTCCGCCCCAATTATCCAGAGACCCTAGTTCTCTTTATGGGGTGCTGCTGCTCAGATTGACAGTGTGGACACAGCTCCGGTGTGTCTGAATGAGCCTAACTCACCCTCTAGTCCCCTCCGCTGGAGCAAGGCTTCGACAACAGACGCTGGAAGGCTCTGCAGTCACGAGTGTGAAGTCTTAGAAGAGATAAGTAGACATCTTAATTTTCTGCTTAGTCTCTGTCGGCAGAGGGATCAAGAATTGCTGAGATTAGGAAAGCTCACCTAGAAACTGAGGCCAAAGAGTTCACTGGAGTCAGGACCGCACCTCATGCGGGCATCACTCACAGCCTGAAGGGGGCGCTGTGAAACTTCATGGCAGCGGTGTCCTGTGGGATCTAATCCATATTAAAACACACCCCAGAGGCTCTGAATGAAAAGTTTGAGATTGATGCATCCACTCATTCACCCAGAAAATATTTACAGGGCAGTCAGGATGAGCAAAGCTCCCTAAAAATGGGAAGGCTTGAAACTCAGTTTTCTCCCGTTGTGTTGAGGACGATAATTATCCCCCACGAGGCAGAGGCTCTTTTATGCGCATATCCCAATTAACGACGTACATTTCCTGAGTAAGGAAAGATACTTACCTACAAAGACAACAGAGTGGTACTAAAGGGTTTACCACCTGACCTCTCTCCAAGTGCAGACGAGGACTGAATAGCCACCACCTCGCTGCCTCCACCTTCCTTCTGAAACTCTTCTTGGAGGCTTCTTGGCATCCTCGACCTGGGAGCTTGGACTGCAGAATTAGCAAGGTAACTCCAGCAGTGTCTCATGTCTGAGGGCAGGGATGAAGGAGCCACCCCACCCCAGGGTGGAACTGTAAAGACATGGCAAGAAACACTTCACATGGGAGACACTGGGCTCTCCCTTTCCACCTGTACCTCAGAGATCCAGAGTCTGAAAACTCACCCACAAAGTCAACCGTCCATCTAAGGGCAGATTTTTAGAAGTAACTATTATGTATGTGATATGTATACATATTTCAATATATTTGTGTTGAGCACACAACTTAAAAATCAATCAATGTCCCCCCAAAGCCAAACAATAAACTGGAAAACATTTATTCTTATTGTCCCCTTTAAAAGCTTTCTACTTGTTTGACAATATAAGATGATACAGATACGATTCAGATTGTTCATTTAAAGTATTGTGTTTAACTATGAAATCCCAAGCAAGACACATCAAGGACCAAGGATCTGAGACCTGTACGAGAACTCAATTCACAAAAAGGTTTGCTGCTGGACCCGATTTCACTTTGGGATGGGAACATCATGAACGCATCCTATGGAAACTGTCCTTCGGATACACACGCCTTCCCTTATACTGAGTGTGTAAGCGTGTAAAGTGATTTGTCCCTTTTCTTTAAAGTTGAATGTGCCCCATCATTGAGAAGAATAGCCCTGAAACGCTCAGTGACATTTTCTGAGTTCATTTGCATAATATTCAATATAGGTAAACACCAACTCTTCACCATGTAAATTTATCCTACCTTTATGGCTGTTAAAAAGCTTTCCTAACTGATTTATTATGAGGTCAGGAAATTGTATTCCTTTTATGCGAAGTACAAAATTAGAAAATTATTTCTTGCCTGGACCTGCTGTATGCTAGGACCAGTGCTCAAGAACAGTTTTAAGCTCCTACTCTAAGGCTACCCACCCAGAGCAGTGAGTGCCTGCCTACCGGGCAGGCC
>NC_022019.1:30151792-30193059 GCF_000317375.1 Microtus ochrogaster
TGGGAGGAGTGGGAGGCTGGGAGGAGGCGGAAAATTTTTTTTTCTTTCTTAATAAAAAAAAACAATAAAAAAAGAAAATTATTTCTTTTAAGAAAACATAAAGCATAATATTTATTTTTAAAAGTTCCACATGCTCTGGATAAAAGAAGCTAAGTATGAGTGATTTCTATTTATCTCTACCTATGGTACATCTTGCTTTAATAAAATTTTAAGATAATGTGATATATGAAAATTCTGATATGCCTGAAAAGTAAGATAGTGGTGGTGATTTGCATTATAGAATTATGTATAAACACTCACCTTTAAAAACCTTATTTCCCATGGTACTTTTATTATATAATTGATTTATACATAACTTTTCCAGAGTGTATCCACCATGCACAATTTTATCTTCATTTTAGTATTTTTTCTTTCATTTCAAAAGTAGGATCTGGAAATATAGAGTCCACAGCCCTGACCGCATGGATGAGCATTGTTTGGGCCCCAGGAGCAGTGTGAACGGCAGGATCCAGATGTGGACGGATGACTGTGACCTTCACTCCACAATGGAAGCTGGGATCATCTGGGATGATTCGGCTGAGTTTTCCCTGGGGTGCTCCTCTAACTTTACATGACTTGGAAGAAGTCCATCTCAGCTGGGCATCGTCCCTTTGTGCCGTCCCCCCAAGAGAATGGCACTGTTCTTGGTAAAGTGTGCACCTGTTTACCTCACAGCCCTCACTCAAGGCGATTCCAGAGACTGTCTAACACCCATTCTCTATGTCCACACACCAATATTAGCCAACATGGCTTGGCACCTTTTATCAGGGAGGCATTCTCATCTTGTTTCCTCTGTGTCTGGCTTCCTCTGTGATGACGGCAGATTTACTCGTTCCTCTTCCCAGAATTCTCCTGTTCTCATCACCCCGACTCTACTTCCTGCCTGGTTGTCCCGCTTTTACTTCCTGCCTGGCTACTGGCCTATCGGCGTTTTATTAAAACAATATAATGTAAGTGACAAGGTATGAGACCATTATCCCACAGCACTCTTGCCCAAAGACAAGAGAGTTCCTGGAATGCTGGAGAGAGATAACAGCCACGCCTCTTCCATTCCTCTAAACAAGTTTGTTTGATCCATCTGCACCAGATGTGCTTGATTGCATGTGGGTAAGATTCACAGGCAGGAAATACATCAGGATGTATGCTTGCCCCTGATTGGACCTGATGGGCATTAACTTAAGCCATTGCAGAACTTGACTGGAGACCATTTTTCTGGGCATTCAGACATGGAACTGGCCAGAGCCCATATACCTGGCCAGTATTTAATTAAAACTTGCTTCAAATTTGACTTTAAACTGTGGAAGTGGTCTCATTCTCAGTTGTGGTATTACCATTTTCTAGTGGGCCCGGCGAGATTCAAACTACCCACCAAAATTCTAAAGCTGAACCTTTACTCTGGAACTCTGGTGCTGAGGGTACACTTGAGGGGGCACTTGCCTTCAGATGTTGCAAGGCTCCACAGTTGCCTTCAGATGTTGCAAGGCTCCACAGTTGCCTTCAGATGTTGCAAGGCTCCATAGCTGCCTTCAGTTTGTGGACTATCAGAGTGGACTTCAGTTTGTGGACTATCGGAGTGGACTTCCATGTCAAGAAATGCAGCAAGCACCAACAGAAGCCCCCTGATGAGTCAGTCTAGTTCGGTTTTGTGGGATCCCTATCTGGGATGTGGAGGAGGTTTGATGGGACGCTAATATTTTTCCATTCTGGGCATATAATATAGCAAGGCATCACCTGCCTGCCTGTTTCTGGATGGAAAGTTTTGCTTCTTTCCCATGTAAAGTTCTGTTTGTATTGTTGGAAAATTTTGTCTGTATGCTTTTCACAAAAGTCATGTCTACCTGTTTTGTTGGAAAGTCTTATCTGTGCCTTATGGGGTATCCATAAGTTTTGCTGCAAGCATGGAGAGGAGACAGAAATGGGTCAGATATTTTTGTTGTCTCTGTGTGCCAGCCATCAGTTACTACATGACTGTCTTTATAACTGGGCTCAGGTTTATCTCTGAACTCTTTGACCACTGGATTCAGGTTAGCGTGGGTTCAGATGTCTTTTTGGTGTCGATACCATTAAGATTGTCTGATGCTATTCATTTCATTTTTGAAAGCTAGCTCTAGGGTTGTGTTGTGGCTGTCTTCTCTAGACCCAGGAATATTTAAAAAGTTCCCTCAATATCCTATGTCACAAGAGCCCTGACATTGTGATGAAGAAAGGAGAGCAAAGAAGAACAGCCGAAAAAATTAGACCTGGTTTATGCGAACATTCTGTACCTCGGGGTTTACAAGTTATTTTATTAGGTATGGTTAAAAAACCTATGAAAAAAGTTAACTCAAAAGTGGTAACACTGGGAGTTGATAGTTAAAAATCTATCCATAGGTAATCTTAAAGGAACTTTTGGGATATTAGCAACAACTGCCTTTCTGCCATCTTACACAGCCCCATGGCTGGATGCCATCTTTGTTAGGGTTAGAGGGTAGATATCACATGACTTCCCACCATCTTAGGCAGTCACATGGTTGGCAGCCTTTTGCTAGGATTAGAGAGGCAGATGTCATGTGACTTTACCGCCATCTTGATTAAAGGTGACTACATGGACTGGGCCTACCAAGGAGGCAACGACAGGTCTTCAAGATATTTTGGATTAGGATGGATTTTTGTATGATAGTTCCTGTGCTGTCCTGAAAACAAGGTTTATGAAAGCTAGGATTTAATAACAATGCTTATTTAAGAGTCACCGAGGTGGTATTGGTTTTAAGGGATCATAGAGAACAGCTGAGGCTTGCCACTGCATGGCAGGGCTAGCGTTTCTAAAGAGAGAACAGTTGCAATGGGGGACCTCAGTAGTTTTGGAAATGCCGCTGCCATGTGATAATTACCTGAAGCACCAGTTACGATGAAATGGTGCAGGCTGGGATCTAGAAGGCAGGCTGTATATTTGCTGCCAAGGATGGGGTCAAAGAGGTGATCCAAGCGCAAAAAAAAATAAAATAAAATAACAAAAACAAAAGGATTGTGAATGAATCCCAGATATTGAGCTTTGAATTGTTTGTTTCTAGTATTGGAGCATGGTTTTGCCACATGCAGGTTATGGTTGTGTCCTGTACCTAAATCTTGTTTATTTTGACACTAAAAGGAGCTTCAGTTAAGAAATTGTTGTTTTTAACACTCCAACTTAACAGAGATAAAGCCATAAAGTCCTTTTTCCAAGGTCAGACATTTAGACAAAAGCCTCCATTCCCTGAGGGCTTGAAGAAAATTTCTGAAAAAGCTAAAAAGGGAGTTGTTCCCCTTATCTCTGGCAAAAGGGATCTGTGGCCTTCAATTAACAGATGACTGTGCTGCTTATTAACTTCTCAAGGTCGACGCTAGACTCTAGGCTCCCCGTCCCTGTTCACAAGCCCTAACCCAGCAGGTCCTAGCCTTATGAAAGCTAATAACTACTGTAAACTGCTAATGATAATAGAAACACATGTTAATGGTCAATCATCTTATAAATGGTCAGATTCATTAATGTATTCAGAACTATACTTGTAGGCATATAAGTATTCTTATGATTAATTACAGAAAAAAAGTTTTATTTAGTTTCACGTGTTTTCAAGGTTAAGCCTAGGTGTGTTTAGCTCAGATATACTTAATAGATAATGGTCTTCAAACTTGTCAGAGATCTGGTGAATATGGTATTTAAAATGTTTCATGGAAAAGCTTGCTATGACAGAGACTCGCAGCTCCTAGCAGTGACCCCAAGACCTCTAAAGAAGACAATGGAGCACCATGATGATTCCACCTGGATTGTGGTAACACTAATCACTGGGCAAGACTGCCCAGTGCCACAGCTGCTGCCAGGACCTGGCCCAAACTGTGTACAAGCAGAACACTGGAGACTTGGTTGCCCCACTTTGCCTAGACAAAGTAAGGTCAGCCACCACCCTCATGTATCTCCTTCACAGGAAAGCCTCTCACCTCTGTGCCTGATGGCCAAAGATTGATGCTGCCCTGGTACCTCTGCCCCCAATGCCTGGGATGACTGACGAGGTAATGTACTAGTCTCTGTCATGTGTATTGACACACAGGCCATTTGTTATGTCTTCTGCTGTAATTTATCCTTCTCTGGTCTCTGATGGTCTTGATGGCTAGGGTAACTATAGCTTTGTCACCTTAGCTGCAGCAGACAACCAGGTTATTTCCCCCCCAAGACTGCAGCCAGGAATTCACAGGCACGAATTACAGCAGGATGTATACTTGTCCCTGATTAGATCTAGGCTGAAGGTACATCAGGATGTATATTTGCCCCTGATGGGAAATACTCAACCAACTGCAAAACTTGATTTGGGGCCATTTTTCTGGGAAACCAGAGATGGAGCTGGACAGAGTTCATCTACCTGGCCAGTATTCAATTAAAACTTGCTTCAAATTGGACTTTAAAATGTGGTAGTGGTCTTATCCTCAGTTGGTGGGATTAAGAGGATGTGGTCTGAGTATGTTCCACACCTCCCCAGATGGTGGTATATCTCGCAGATACCCTGTAAGTTTGCTCTACTCCCTTCCCTCCCAAAGTCTGGACATCATCTGAGTGTGATCCCTCCAGCCCCCCACTCTAGCTTCATGGATTAACACCTAACCCCCATTATGAAGAATTAAGAAGGCAAAATTTAAACTATTGTTTTGGAGGTGAGCAAGTAATTAGGATTCAATAAGACCGCCAGAAAGCCCTTACCGAATTCTGGTGCATTCTGTAAAAAGGACAGAGACCACACAGATAGACACAGACACTTAATTTTTGCTATGTGATTCATGTAATGTTCTATACAACCTTAGGATTATTTCAACAACAAAATCACCAAATTCAGCACCTTGTCCTTGACGCCTATAAAACAGTGATTAAAAAAACTTTTTTTATTTATAAAGTTAGCTTGCTTCATGTGTTTCAATATAATAGTGAAATGCTGACAAGCATACTCCTCACAAACACTACTACTTGCAAAGATATTTTGACTGATCTCATCCTGATTTCAAAACACACTTATCTGCAAGTTTAAAGGGGTCTACTCAGTGTTTATACTGTTTTGGGTGGTAGTAGTAGTGGTGATGGTGGTGGTGGTGGTGATGATGATGATAATGGTGGTGGTTGATGTGGGATTTCCCTCTGTGTGCTGTGATTACCATTAATGAATAAAGAAACTGCTTTAGACCTATAGCAGGGCAGAACTTAGCTAGGCAGGGAAAACTAAACAAAATGCTGGGGAAAAGAAGGGCAGAGTCAGGGAGACGCCATGTAGCCCCACCAGAGACAGACACCTGAACTTTAGCTGGTAAGCCACAGCCACATGGTGATACATGGTTTAATAAAAATGGGTTAAATTCATATGTAAGAGTTAGCCAATAAGAAGCTAGAGCTAATGGGCCAAGCAGTGATTTAATTAATATGGTTTCTGTGTGATTATTTCGGGTCTAAGCTAGCCAGGGAGGTTGGAAACCAACAAGTGACCTTCTTACAACAGGTGGTGGTGATGATGTGGTGGTGATGGTGGTGATGGTGGTAGTGGTGGTGATGGTGGTGGAGGTGGAGGTGGCAGTGATGGTGGTGGAGGTGGAGGTGGTGGTGGTGGGGTGGTGGTGGTGGTGGAGGTGGTGGTGGCAGTGCTTTCAGAACAGGAAGAGGCTTAATCAGTATAAGGATTTTTAATCAAGGTCACAGATAATTGACCCCATCACGCTTGTGATGTGATAGGTGCAAGCATCACTGCTAATATGAAATAAGCAAAGCAGCATATGTAACTATATGTAAGCATCTCTGTCAGGGGCGGGGTGGTCACCATCACTACAGAAGATCACATGTAGGGGTCATCATCACTACCAAAGTGCTCATGTACTTTGGTATCGCTCCCAAAGAAAGCATGCTGGAGACTTTTACTGAAAGCAAAATCAGTGAAGATATATTTAGTTACTGCCTATGCCAGGACTATGGCTTGGCCAGCCTCTTTCCTAGGGTAAGACAAGAGCACCCTAGGCATCCTCCGTGTATCTCTTGCTGTTTAGATGTGTCTCCATTAAGGGTGCATATCCTTTGCGAAGCCTTCTGTATTGAAGGAAAGCCAGCAGCCCCAAGAGACCGACAAAAGCTCCTACCGTTCCTGTGACCACCGAGAGGGTGGTGGTCCAAACTGGAGCTTTTTCCGCTGAAATGGAAACAGAGAAGAAGACCCTGTGATTACAGTTTCATCAGTCAAACACTGCTAGTGGAGGAAAGGCTGTTTGCCTTTCACCTGTACGTTTCTTTGCAAAGCAAAACTACCCTTGCCACAATTTTATCTTCTGGTTTCTTGTAGTTTATCACACCCACAACTTTTTTTTCAGGGAAGCTGGAAATGTTATTCCATTATTTAAATAAGGCTTATTAGATTTTGTAAATCTGTTCCAGTAAATGTTTAGGTGCAGAACAAAACCTCTAAGGAAATACAGAACAGCTTTAGTAAGCTAGAAACTCATTAGAAGACATAAGAGCCAAGATGGTCTTTGGGGGACTGTTAAACAAACAGCCCACAGTAGGAAATTCTGCATTGTCTCTACCCTTGCAATGGATGATAAATACATGTCAGAAATGCAATGGACTCCCCTGACAGAGACACCAGCAGAAGCAAACCATATCTACTTCAGTCATGTGAATAAAATCTGAGCCTCTCACATGGCAACCCTAATTCTCCACTCATGGCCATAGCGTGGAGTCTCCCATGGAGTCAAGGTGGTTTTTAAACATATTTATGGCTACGTGTCATTTCCTTACAGCTTAGCAACTGCTGAAGGTCCCCTCCAAGTCATCTCTTTCCACACCTGACCCTCACTTCCAGGACAGAGGCAGGCGGATCTCTGTGAGTCTGAAAGCAGCCTGAACTGCTATTTACATAGCAAGATCCAAGCCTGCCAGAGCCACATGGGAAGACCCTGTCTTAAAAACAAACCAACAAACCGCAGATTTTTGTACTATCCTTTCTTTCAGGAGACACAAAAAATGACTGCCTCTTACTGTCTAAATCCTGTTTGCCTTTTTAAAATTATTTTTGAATTGTGGTAGCATGCATATATTATAGATTTTTACCATTATGGCTTTTTAAAATGTAGTTTGGTGGTATTAAAATATCTTCACATTTGTATGTGACCGTCATCATCATTGTCTATAAATGATTTCATGTTTTAGAAAACTGAGATGTTCTAATAAACCTAGGGTGATTCTTAGTCTTCCATAAGACCCAGTGACTCTCTGCCTAGGCCCTTCCAGTATAGCAAGGTGTGGGAGCAAAAGGACTTTCATTCTGCTCTTTGAAGTTAAGGTTGCTTGAGCCCATAAAAGAAACAGATCAACAATCAGCTTATTAGCAGGAGAAAGGGCGTCAAAAGCCACGGCTGTG
The DNA here is from genome assembly GCF_000317375.1 of Microtus ochrogaster. Lineage (NCBI taxonomy): Eukaryota > Metazoa > Chordata > Mammalia > Rodentia > Cricetidae > Microtus > Microtus ochrogaster. Next base: position 30,159,229 of record NC_022019.1, read on the forward strand.
TAAGTGCATGGGAGCTCCAGACAATGTGAACCTCTGAGAACCATCCATTTGGAACTGGGGTGATTGTAGGGAAAGACTCAGTGGGCTTTCAGGGGAAATTGATGGTGTTCCTGGAACAAGCTCCCTGGACTCTCAATGCACCATCAAATATAGTCTGTTCTATTGATCCTCTGGAGCACCAGGCTTTAGGTGAATGCGGACTTCAGAGAAAGCCCCTCCCTGCACTGTGGGAAGGAAGGACAATAAAGATGGCAGGGAGGGGGTAGACAGCATCAGACACATCTTATAGCTCTAGTTGAAAGCATCCGACATGCCGCACTCTGAGAAGTCATCTGAGTGAAACCAAGCTTTCCTCTTCTAGACTTCAATTAAAGCCACCTGTGCCCCTCCCTGTCCATCTTCTCCTTCTGTCTAAAACACCTGCTCAGCTACTTGGCGGCTCCCAGTCTTCTCAAGTCCAATTTTTCCACCCATCGTGTAGGGAAAGTCTTTCCCAAGTCCCTCACTGCTTTCTATCTTGGGTTAGAGAGGGATGAGACTATCCCTCCTCACAACCCGCCCAAAGATACAGGGTCAATTTGAGACAGATGTGTTAGCCATGCAGCAGATGCCACGGCCTAGAGCTTCCTTAGCTACTAAATGAAAGAACTCAAAAGAAACAAAAACTGCGAGAAACCCCTGCAGGGAAACGGTCAGCTGTGAAAGCTGCACAAGCTCCCAAACTCGGCCTTCCAAACTACGCAGTGACTCTTTGTGACCGCTTTGCATGACCAATAATAATCTTTTCACATGCCGTATTCTATTACTTTCCACAACAGCTGAGGTTTTGCTATTTTCTGGTCTTTGAATCTTGGGATGATTTGTCTCAGTAATCACAATTCTGCCTGCAGATGAGAGCACCGGCTCCTGCCTGCCCACAGGTAAGTGAAAGTCGCTTGGACTTCATCAGCTGCGCATCTCAACAGTCACAGGGCAGATTCATGGATCTGATGAGTGCAGATAACACTGTCAGATCAGGAAGAAGAGTAAGACAGCAGCTCTGTAGAACAGGGTCTCTTAACAATTTACAGTTTTCCCAAATGATCTGCATCTAGCCCCTGCATGATGTTTAATTGGTAGCTTAATGACTTATCTTGTTAAATTCAAGGTATTCTCAAAAATAGCCAATAAACTTAACTCAGCATGAATGCTTCAATTAACAGTCTTGCTTGCCATTACAAAGAAAGAGAGAGAGAAAGAAAGCTGCCTTAGAAGTTGAGTGAGTCACCCACTTAGCAGCTGGATTCCTTACCTGCCAGATCAATGGCATAATTGTAGCCAAGTTGGTCTGCGGTTAGGAAGAGTTCCTCATTAGTCACTGGCGGGAAGAAGGGAACCATGTTATACATCCGATTGTGACCAATGGGTGCCAGCTCCTGAGGCCAGGCGTCTGTGGGAGGGTTGTTTCTCTTCAACCACTCGTCAAAGATGGCGTCTGTGAAGGAATGGAGGACCTGCAAGACAATTGAACACAGTGCTGATTGGCTAACCCAACTCAAGACAATTGAACACAGTGCTGATTGGCTAACCCAACTCAAGGCCTCTCGGACAATGGAATGCAGTTCTTGGCACGGGAGAAGCCGTACCCAGCCTAGTCCTGGTGACACGCAACCGATGCTTTCCTGCGCACTCTGCAATGACTTGTGGACACATCTCCTCAAAGGACATGGGGAAGCTCTTGATGGAGTGGACAATGAGAGTTTATGTTGCAGATGTCACACTGGTTTGGAAACATCTGAGCTCGTCAGCACATTGTGCTAATTATTTCTCTCAGGAGAGAGGCAAATATGATAAATACGTATTTACTCAAGATTCCCCCCCTTTGAGTTTAGCAGAACAGAAGAGGTAGCATTTACCATGACTGTAAAATAAATGAGCAATAAAAAGAGAAATGGAAACATTGAAAGTGGATTTTCAGATTTTGTTCACCCTTCACCTACTTGATTTATAAACCTTTCACTTGAATTCTTCGTATTGCACAGCAATAAAAAGTCCAAAACTGCTTGAATACACAAAATGCATCTATTTATTTTCTCAAAGAAGCTATATACTGCTTTTCAAACACTGCAATCGTTATACGTTTCAAAACATCACCTGTGCAACCCCCATATGCGCAGCCCTGATCTTTTTTAACAGGGTGTAAAAGCAAGAGTTCAGCTGAGACTCACACATAGCTGTGAGACTTCCTCTTTCTTGCCTGAACGGCAAGTTGAGGGTGATCATGGCTAATATCTGCTCTTCCTCCTATGTCCTAGAGTGATCAACTCACAGACACCATACACGAGCTCTATCTCGCTGGAGAGGCAGCCATTTGGGGAAGAAGCCCAACTCAGTCATGCAGAGACACCACATGGAGAAGCCAAAGGGAACAAAGAGCTAGTCAGACCAATGCATTGAGATCCTGACACACACTGGCTCAGTAAAGCCACTGTCCAAATGCATAAGAAATCGTGAGAAATTAAAGGGTCATGGAAGCTCCAAGCCAAGTGTCAGGTCATCTCTAACACAGCAGTGGATAACCAGAGGAGAGGGAGAAGGTCTAAACAGCCCAGGACAGACTTACCCTTACACCAACACGCAGAGAGAAAACTGTTTTTTGAACCCTAGTGTGAGTAACTGAGAAGGAGAGGTCCACAAGGCTTAAGATGAGGAGGACATGGCTCACGAGCGATGGCCACTGAGAGCACTGAAGACATCAGTAGTGGACACCTGTGGGACACCCTACACAACACATGGCAGTGGGAAGATGGGAATAACACACAGCAACTATAATAGCTTCTGTCGTGTGGGAGCTGTTAGCAATGGTGACTGTCACATCAACTACAGCGTCAGTACTCGCACTAGTTTAACAAGGAACAATGGCTGATGGGAGAAGAAGGGGAAATTTGTATTTTATCATGATAAGCAGGCTACTCTTCCTCCAGCATCACGTCTTTGTAGATTTAGCTAATAACAAGACAACATTTAGGAGGGCATATGGTACATAATTAGCACTTAACAAATACACTAATTGATATTGTTAGTGCTTGTTCCATGTCAAATACTACCCTAAGAACTTTACATCTAATAACACATTGAAACCTCAAAACTGCCTGAGTTAATGGATGTTATTTTCATGCAACGCTCAGAGTACTGTAAGGAAGGACCATAGCCTGGGGGCCTTAAACACCACAAACTCCCAGTTCTAGAAGACAGAGCTCCAAAATAAGATGGGAGTAGAATGAGTTCCCTCCAGTGATCTTTATCGAGGCTTCATCTCCCCATAATGCGTGCTGGTCATGTTCAGACTCCTTCTGTTGGTAGAGACATTAATTACCACTGCTTGCATGTCTCTCTAAAGCCATGCTGGAATTCTGTTGCCACTAAAGGTAAACCGTCACGGGGGCTCTGACCGCACAGATGGCTGACTGTGGAGAGGCTGCTCTGAGAGCCATTCCCTCACAAAAAGAATGATTTCTGCCTGCTCTTCCCTCCTTCGTCAGACACTTATCCATACACTGCCTTTCCACCACTGCCACCATGCAGTGAAGACCCACACCAGACACCTGCGCCACGCTCTTGGGCTTTCCGGCCTTCAAAACCATACACAACCATACACAAAATGAAATTTTATTGTTTACAATTCATGCAGTCTGAAATTCTGCTATAAGAGAGGGAAGTAAGCTAAGGTCCCTTGTATAATGGGATCAGGGACCTACAACCCTCTAACATGACCTTGTCTGAGCTCATGACATCCAAACAGTCATTTACCAAGTGGTTAGAGACTAGGGCTTCAGTACGCCAGTGACGGGAGACACAATCTAACCAGAATATAAAGTACAGAGGCATTGAGAGTTTTGTCCCAAAGCACACAGATGGCATGAAGAAGTAAGAGTTGGGACCCAGAAAGTCTAACTCTAAAGCCAGAGTTCATTTCACAATAAAATCTTTACCTTACTTAGAATTCACTGTACACCTCTGTACCTTAGGGCCAGGAGGTATGAGTGTGTGCTAGGTGCCTGCAGAGACACGGAGCCAATGGAGCGAGAGCTACATTGATAAACCACTTGACATGGGTGTTAACTTAGATCTTCTGAAAGAGCCGTCTAGTCTAGCCGCTGAGCCATCTCGACAGCCCATCCTCATCCCTTTAAAGACAAAGCCAGAGTTCTTAAACCACATATTTCTTTTCACACACAATAAACTCTTTCCACCATTGCTCTAACTCTCAGGACTATGCACAATAGAAATGAGTTTTTAAGGCTTGACAAGGAGGAAGCACAGATCTTGACTTAGGAGCTCCTAAGCCAGTTATAAACTGTTATGGCCACTGAATCCGAGTCAGAGATAACACTGTCATTAGGAAAAAGACAAGAGACCCTCAAGACACAAGGAAGATGCAGGGTTCATGCTGCAAGAAGCTAATAACTTGTAGAAATCCTCCCAGTGCAGAGCATATAATTAAAAAAAATCAGACAAAACTCCAAAGCAATTTATAACAGGCAGAGATAAAAGAAAGGAGGAAAATGATGAAAGACAATAGGTCTCATAAGGGCCATAAAGCATACAATAAATGCTCTAGTAGGAACCGCATACAGAGTGCCCAATTTACAGGATGCAGTAAAAGAGGGGGAGCCTGTGTTCTGAAAAGACGCAAAGAGTATGGTTAATATACGGTGAGTAATAACTTATCCAAGGCTACAAAGAGACAAAGTGTAGCCCGTACAATGAGTGCTTTTGCTAAAGCTGTGAACATCGTTCCTCAGCAAGCAACCTTGGGTTTTCCTTGGGACATTAATTATATCTTTGTTAGACACAAGTTGAAAATGAACTTGAGTATTACTGCTGTAATAGTCAAATGTTATTTCAGAGTCATCTATGAGGAGCAAAGGTCAAGTAAATGCACATTATTATGGACCTTTATCCACTACCCAGGGACATAACTGTATTTTGATATTAAAAATTTAACATTTAAGAAATAATGGGGCAAATTTTTGCACAGTTCTTTTCTGCTCTGTTTAAGCAAAGTAAGGAGAGGTACAAGGATTGGGTGTACTAACTCTCATTTCAGAAGCACAGTGACAGAAAATGTGAGCACATGGCTAAGAAACTTTTTAATGTAACCCTTGCAGGAGAAAGCAATCAATGAACAAACATTCTTCTCAGCAGCAAGAAAATACCATACAAGAATGCATATAAGGAAAAGGCTGCTGCCGAAGGGCCTGAACTCAGAGGGCTATAAATCCAGATTCTCACCATAGTAGAGAAATGCGAAGACTTTCTGCACCTGGAGACAAGAAGCTACAAACAGCTGAGCCCAGCTGCAGAAGGATGCATGCTTTATTGAGGACCAGCGTACTGCAGCTTTGTTAGCCCCCAGGAAGACAACCTTTGGAGTCCAGACGCTCTCATGGTGGAAACATGTTAGTGCTAGAGGGTCTAGACTCGGAACTCAGGGGTGAGTTCAGCTTGATTGCTGACAAGTCCCAAGGGTGGGTGGGAACGAGGACACACGGGTGTTATGCTCTAAATAAAACTTCAGGTGAAGTTAGGCAGTGGTGGTGCACACCTTTAATTCCAGCACTCAGGAGGCAGAGGCAGGTGGTGCTCTCTGAGTTCAAGGCCATCCTGGGCTATGAAGTGAGCTCCAACTATCTCAAAACCCACCCCCAAAAAACATAAGGTGATTGCTCAGCTTTGATACAGCGGGGAGGGCTTAGTCCTGCCTCGACTTGATATGCCAGATTTTGTTGACTTCCCAAGAGAGCCGTTACCCACTCTGAGGAGTGGATGGAGGGAGGTGGATGGGAAGGTGGGAAAGTGGGTTGGAAGGGAAACCAGGGCTTGTATGTAAAATGAAAAAAAAAGTTAATTTAAAAAAACTTAAGGTGAAAGGCATAAATAAACAAAAAGTTGAGCCAACCTGATACAGTGAAAGAATTCCTAAGGACACTTCGTTTTCAAAGCTATTAAGGCTAGTTGTGCTGGCTCATGCCTTTAGTTCCTGCCCTGGAGAGATCTCTGTGAGTTCTGGGCCAGCCTGTTTTACATAGTGAGTTCCAGGCCAGTCAGAGCTACATGACAAGGTAAAACAAAATCTGTGTATGCATATACGGCTATGACTAAATTGTATATACCATGCATGCCGTACAAGGCCAAACAGCATGAGTGTAAAGGGGGCTATGGTGAACACTGGAATTCAGTTGTTAATTCCTTGAGGGGAAAAGTGTTTATGGTTTTGAAATTTCTGAGCATACACAAAGGCTGGGTGCAACCGGGTTCTGCTATTAATGTATCGACTTTCAAAGGGGTGGCCAGTCTGCATGCATCCCTGAAGAGAGGGAACTCTGGAGGTGTTAGTGTGGAGTCTGCCCAGAGCTGCCCCCAGGCTATGTTTTGTTGCAAATCATCAAAGCCCTCTGCGTTGAGAACTGAAGCTGATGCTAGACCATCCTAGATCTTCACATAAATTACAGTTTGCCACTAGAGTCATACTTTAATGCATAAGGAAGTGCATTTAATTCAGTTCTTGGTACAGACTTAGTTCTCAACTGTGTGTGTTTGTGCTTACAAAGCCTAGGGTTGAAAAGGCCTTTAACATCTGCCAAAGTAGCACTCCCAGATGAAGCCACGGAGACTTCTGCCAGCAGTGGTCAGTCACCCTCCCCGGCACTTCAGCTCCTACCCAGACATGATGCTACTTCGGAGCCAGTGACTGAATGTCTGTTACATGAAAGCTGCATATTAAATAAGTTGACACTGCATTTATGGAACATAAATACAGTAAAACCAATGGCCCCATCTTTTCAAAGCTGTGAAAAATTATTCAGGCATGCCTTTCGCCAATTAGCATTCGCTCTGCCTAGCATGACCTAACATCACTAAATTAGCTCAGCTACAGTGAAAGCAATTGTGATGGGACCAAGTGAAGAATCGTCTCAACTGACAAAGGCAAAATCGTTAGAAGAATAACAGAGGAAACGTGAGTGGGAAACTCTGCTCAGGCACTCCCTACTTGCATACTCCTCAGCGTCTCTGAATCTTGTGTTCTAGGCCTTGCAAACAAGGAGTGTGGTTTAGCCCAGAGAGTTGTGTGAAGTTAGAATACTATGTCTGTATTCACACCTCTAGAATAGGAGCTGTCATTGAATAAACGCTTGATAATAAAACAGCTTCTTAATAACAGAAAGTAAAATGGGGGATTTGGAGGGCTTAGCCCAGGACTCCACATCTGGCAGACAACACAGTCTACCAACCTATGCCTGACCCTACGAAAAAGTCACTCACTGAGCATGTAAGGGCCAGGCTAGATGTGGTATCAGTGACCACAACAGATTTGCATAAACAAACTAAAAATAAGCACATAAAATGAAAAATTTTAAATTACATGAACAGGTTGCTAGATTTTACATAAAAATATCAACACAAAGAATGTTGCAACCTCTGAGTCACATAGAGAACAAATCCCTCTCACTAATTCTGATTCTATTGGGTATTTGGGATTTAAAAATATTATACGTAAGTTATGATGAAATGAACATACAGATCATATAAAAGCAAGTGTAAACAAGTGCATAGAAAAGATACTGAAGTTCACTTATAAGAGACATTCAAATGAAAATTTCTTCACCTGCCAAAGTAGCAAAGAAGGGAAGAAAAGACAGCATAGGGCCAAATACATAATGACAAAAGGAGGAGCCAGTGGTGGGTGAGGGTGGCTCTGCCACACTGGCAAATGCCTTATCCACACTTCAGTCCAAGGACTCCATCCTGTCTGCTCGCCTTACCTGCTCATGTTATTTATCATGACATTTTTTGTAAAGCAAAGCATTAGAAACCATTAAATGCCTGCTGTGACCTCAATGTGCTTTGTCTCCATCAAAACTCATGTTGACTTTCAATTCCTAACCTAAAGCTGTAAGGGGGTTGTGGGAACGTTAAGTAAGTCATGAGGGACCTGCTTCCTGATTGGCTAATACTCTCTTCCTGGTAGTCAAGTGAGTGCCGGAGCTGCCTAAGAGGACCAGAGTCCAGCTACTAGAGTGAACTATTATTGAAGGTGGCTTCCTCAACTCTTGGCTTCCTCTCTTGAGGAAGCCTTTCTTGCTGTCTGTCTTTGTCGTGCGTTGGCTCTACATGAGCCCCTTAAGTCCAGGAGATCCCAGTACCTTCTCAGACCTCCAGAACATGAGCTAAATAAATCTGACTTGTACAACTTACCCAGCCCCAGGCTTTCTGCTACTGCCAAACACAGTGGACTAAAGCAGTGCCCACCTAGGAGAGACTGGTTAAAGTCTGATGATCAATCTGTGCAGCAGATCACCAACCAACCAGAAGCCAAGGGAAAGAGAGCACCGTTTATGAAAGGGTGTGTGCTGGCACGGAAGGGAAGTAAAGGAGAATGGACAGGGAGGGGAGAGGAACGGCAGGGAGGAGAGGGTAGAAAGGGTCTATTGTACATCTCCATTTAATTAAATATGTAATTATTTGCGTCTATGTCTATAAAATATATGTAGGGTAAAAAACAGTAACAAAATGCCTGAAAGATAGCAATGATATTAAGATTTAATTTTGGACATTTTTACCTCTTATGTACTTTATTCAGTTCAAGATTCAAAATTTTAGGGAGCGTGGGAGGTACAGTCCAGGAGCAGACATTTAGTTAGCATGCTTGAAGCCCTGGCTTAAATCCCCAGCACTAAATGAATCTGAAAAGTTAAGAAACTATGGAACAGCTTTATAATTAAAATAGCTAAGTAGAAATATATTGCATATAATTTATAAAGTATAATATTACTATATACAACTTGAAACATGAAAGAAAGAAAGGAAGTATAAAAATTGAAATGGAGGCTAGAGAGACGCTTTGAAAGCTCCTCCAGCCAATAGCCTTTAAGATACTAGCCCACTTAGGCGTGGTCTCTTATACTATAAATGCAGCTGTAAAGCATGCACTCACTCTCTTGTTCCAGCTCTCACTTCTGGCTGCTAGATATTCCTGTTCTTCATTTATGCAGAGGATTTGATCTAGGACTGTGATCTGTGTGTGAGTCTACCCCTAAATAAATAGCCCTTTATTATACGTAATTGTGAACTAGTGTGGGATTCTTTTGTAACTTCCACCATCAGAGAGACAGTTCGGGGTTAAGAGTGCTGGCTACTCTTACAGAAGACCTGAGTTCAGTTCCCAGCTCCCACATGATGTTCACAGGCTGTAACTACTCCAGGTTTTCAATGTTCTCTTCTGGTCTTCATGGGTACTGCATGCACATGGTGCAAAGGGGAATAAGCACACACACACACACACACAAACACACACACGCACAAACACATACACACACATAGACGTGAATTTAAAACATCTAAATGTAAAAACTGAAAATGGAATTACGAGAATTTGAAAGCCTTTTTTCGGGCTGGGGAGATGTCTCAGTAGGTAAAGGAGTTGCCACACAAGCATGAGGTCCTGAGTTCAGATCCTCAGAACCCACATGAAAAGGCAGGAGCTATTGTGTATACACCTATAGTGGGAATTTGGAAAGAGATGTATTGCAGGGTCCCTTAGCCAGTCTGTTTAGCTAAGCCACTGAGTTCCAGATTTAGTGAGACAATGACTCGAAAAATAAGCGGAGACTAATTGAGACACTTTATAGTAATCTGTGGTCTGCTCATGCACACGCGTGTGTACACATGCACACACAGACACACTATCCTAACAACTCAGGTTTCTATCACTGCAATACAGACTGTGACTAAAAGCAACCTGAGGAGAAGTGGTTTGTTTCAGTTTACAGTTGCAGCCCATCATGAAAGAAGACAGGAACTCGGGGAAAGAACTAAAACAGAGACACGGAGAAGTGCTGCTCACTGGCTTGCTTCTCTTGACTTCTCAGTTTGTTTCCCTACACACCCAGGACTCCCTGCCTGAGGGTAGCACCGCCTATAATGAGCTGGACCAGCCTGCATCAATCACCAATCAAGAAAATGCCCGTGGCTCTATCTGATCGAGGCAGTTTCTTCCAGGTGAGATTCCTTCCTCTCAGATGATGGTACCTTACATCAAATGACAAAAACTAGATGGGGAGGGGTGGTAATAAGAGGGCTTTGGAGTCTCGGTGCATTTAGAATTATAGTAGATTTGGTGGAAAACAAACACATGAGTTAGCTATTACCACCTAGCCAACTCATGGACTTCCCAACCAACTTGAAGAACTCAACACATGTAGCTTGTAAAAAGATGATGCTGAAGCCACAAAGAGAAGTCACCTCTTTCCAGCTAGAGGACTTCTACCAAGAAGATGAAGGTAAGAGTCCTGATGACGCTGTGGAGAAAGGTGACCACTTCTACACTGTTGGTATGGACTTAGTAAGGCCGTGATGGAAAACAACAGAGAAGGGCCTTGAAAATGAAAATGAGAGCTACTCCATGCTCCCAAACTCCACCCCAGGGTTTACATCTGAAGGACATAGTATGCCAAAGGATGCCTTCTGCTTCTCACAGTACTAGTCACAGTAGCCAAATGGGGAGTCAATCTCCATGCACCACAGAGGACTTGACCTTGAAAAGGTGGTACAAGGGCCAGGAACACAGCACAGTTGGTAGGGTTCATGCCTACATGGGATACCCCATCCCCCAAACCACATAAACTGTATCTTGAAATATAACTTTAAATTACATAGAAAAGTAGTGTGTATATACAATGAAAGACTGCTCAGTTACTTTTTTTATTTAACTTAGGGTCTCATGTAGGCCGGGTTAGCTCTAAAATTACTATGCAGCCAATGATAGCCTAGAATTGCCAATCCCCCTGCCTCTACCTCCTGAGTGTTGAGATTATAGGCATGTAGTACCATGCCTAGCTTCTGCTCAGTTCTTACTGGTGGTTTGTGGTGTGGCCTTCAGTGAAAACACAGGTGATCTGCAACACATGGTGTGAGGTAGAATAAGCTAGGCACAGAGACCAGCTGCATGCCCTATTTAAAGAGAGTTCCCAAAAGAGCATCCTGAGGGTCTAGCTCAGCTTCCTTCTCAACAGTTAACTATTTAATGTTACAGTGTACTGGGTTTTTCATGTTTTCTGAACTATGTCAGAATCTGATACAGAAGAGAGCAGTGATTGGCTTTCCGGTGGCCTAACCTCATGATGAATGCATGGATTTGCTGTAACTCATAAGAATGATTAGAATTTCAGACATTGCTTCAGAGTTTTTCCCTCCATCTAAATGCTCTGTCTTCTCTTCCTTCTCATTGTGACCCTACACAACTGCGCAGTTTTCTTGCTTGTAGAGATTTCATGAGAATAATCTTAATAAAAAACAGTATGCAGCATAGTTCCATAAATTGCCTCACGAATCTGAAATACCTGAAGCTATAACTCTGTCAACTAAAATAGTTTAAACCTAAATCTCAGTATGAAAAATAATTTAAAGCCAAATTGACTTCAGCAGAACCTCTTTGTAAACAGCCTTAAGTACGCATGGGTTCTGATACCAGTGCCAAAATGTTATTCCCTCCACCTAACGAAGGCTCCGGCTTTCTGTTTCATTTTATTTTTCATATGTATACAATAATATATTATTACTCCTCCCCTAAATTTTCAATATGGAAGGCATCAAAAGTAATAAAGAGCAAGGCAACCTGATGTCTAGTCCCCTTGAACTGCATTTGAGCTGTAGTGTGTTTCATGAATAGAGTTAACGTGTGTGCTCTCAGCTAGGACAGGAAAAGAATATGACTAAAGGAAATATTCCATGAGCTAGGACAGAGGATTATGAGTTCAAGGCCAGCATGGGTGTCATAGTGAGACTCCATTGCCAAACAGAAAACATGAAAGGTATAGAGAAAGATTGGGAACAGGAAGAATGCCCTATAACCTGACTTCAAACAAAGAATGTAATTCCCTTGTTTTAAGGGCCAGCAACATGAAAAAACTATGAGCTCATAGCGTTGAGTGAAATAAGACAAGCGTGGTCCTCTTGCCTATTTCTCCACGTCGCCTTCTACTGGGACACTGCACTCGGTAGTTTACACAGTATCTATGGCTGCTTTCAGGCTTCAGTGGAAGTGCTGGGGATATAGCTCCACATCTGCTGAGCACACCCTAGAACCCAGGTTCAGTTCCCAGGACCAAGTACAAATAAATAATGAAAAGCAAGGGAGGCAGGGATGGATGGAGAGAAAGCGACAGAGGAGGTGGAGGGGAGAGGGAAGGGAGTTGAGAAATTGAGTACGTGCAACAGCGTCTCTCGGGCACAGAAACCCCAGAATTTTGCTATCTGGCCATTTACAGAAAAATCTGCCCTGTGCCTGTAGGCTTTAATGAGGTTCACGGGCTTCCTCAAGGAGACAGGAGTCCTAGAGAAAACTGGTTTACTAGCATCTTGCTATTATTTCCTTTAGGAGCAGGGGGAGGTTTGTAATCTCACCCTCAGTGTGTTAAAGAACTGCATGATTCTCCTGAAAATCATTTGTAATACTGACAAAAGAAGTTATGACATTTTCCTAATGAACAGGGCTTGTGTGCTCAAGTTTATGGTTGAAGGTGCACACTTTAATAAAACCTTTAATAGAGACCTAAGAGAAGAGATGACAGATAGATTCTGGAAACCTGGGCATGAGCTTATGGCTGAAGTGGGGTAGCCAAGGCCATAACATGGAGCAAGAGACAGCAAGCAATGTCTTGGCTAGGATTTCTACAGCCATGAAGAGACACCATGACAATAGCAACTCCTATAAAGAAGAACATTTAACTGAGGAGGTGGCTCACAGTTACAGAGCTTCAGTCCATTATCATCCTGGTGGGACATGGCCACACGCAGGCAGGCATGATGCTGGAGAGGTGGCTGAGAGTTCTGCATTTGCAGACAACAGGAAGTGAACTGAGACACTAGGTGGCACCTTGAGCATATAGGAGACCTAAAAGCCCACTCCCTCAGTGACACACTTCCTCCAACAACACCATATCCACTCCAACAAGGCCACGCCTCCTAATAGTGCCACTCCCTTTGGGGGCCATTTTCTTTCAATCCACCACAGCCAGCATGATGGAAATGGCATAAATATGTCAAAGATTAGTTCCCACCTGGTCAGAGACAGGGGCCAACAGGCCACACTCCTGAGAACCCCATCACGCATTATTACTATACATACTTGACAGGAGAAGCAATTTCTAGCAGGAATAATTAGCCCATCACCTTAGACGTCAGTATTTACTAAAACTCATTTTGGCCACCGTAGAATCCACCCAGGATCCCCAGTAATATATAGATTCCCGGGGACTGCACCCTTCACACTCCTGGGCAAGCTGATGTCATTGGAAACTACGCTTTCACTGACACCCTCTTCTTTACAGCTCAGGTCCAGTAAAGGACAGTGAGTCACCTTTGAAATCCCAGGGACTCTGTAGCAGCTGCCTCAGGGCAGGACCGGCTGCACGAGAGGAGAAGATAAGGAATGTCAATTAAGGTTTAGGAATTCAAACCCTAGGTGTAGTTCTCTAATCCTCGCCCACAGACTACCACAAAAACCAGTGTTATTTTTTAATAACATTCAGATTCTCTCTGGAGTGTGTAGAGCATCATCACGTTATCCTGAGGTAAAGTTACCTTTGTAATTAATAAGCACAGTGTTTATCCCACTCAGAGAATAAGACACGTGACCTGCAGACGGGAAACAGAGGCCCGTGTTATTCGGGGATACTCTCCTGATTGAACAAGTTGGGGCTAAATGAAGTCAAGCGGACTTAGAATCCAGTGTCCTTCTTCCTGGTGTCATGTGACCTCCCAGCAGTCTGTGAAGACAAACTTCGCTAAACTGCTGAAGCTGTGAACTGACAAGTTCACTCAGGTTCACGTATTGACGATCACTCTCATTGACCAGCCTGCATTTAGAGATGTAGGAGGTAACTAGGGTTTGTTGAGGTCTTCAGGGTGAGGCCCTGATGTGACAGAATTCGTGTCCTGCTAAGAAATAGCACATGAGACCCCTCTCTTTCCACCATCAAGGTTACAGCCAGGAGGCCCAGGAGGAGAGCTGTTGCGACTTGAATGTGAAATGTCGCGTATAGATTTTTGTGTTGGGACGCCTCATTTACACCTCGTGGCACTGTTCAGGAAGATACGATGGACATTTAGAGGGTGGAAGCTGGCTACAGGAAGCGGCTCGCCGGGGGAGGACTTTGAGGTTTTATAAGCTGGCCCCACTTCCTGCTCACTCTGCTTCCAGTGTTGATGCAGGGTGATTGGCGGCTTCTCATCCTTCCTGCCTTGCTTTTCCACCTTGATAGCCTTGCGTTCTAAGCCACTTTCTCCCTTCCTGCTGCTTCTCCTCAGGTGTACTGGTCACACAGACGAGAAAAACTAACACAAAAGCCTCATCTGATGCTAACTGTGCCAGCATTTGGACCTTAAGCTGACTGACCCCCTGGCCAGAACAGGGGCACTATTTTAAGCTAACAAGTCAGTCAGGTGTTTCTATAAAAATCTGAGCAAGCTAAGATACATTAATAAAATCCAACAGATGAGTGCTCGCTTCGGCAGCACATATACTAAAATTGGAACGATACAGAGAAGATTAGCATGGCCCCTGCGCAAGGATGACACGCAAATTCGTGAAGCGTTCCATATTTTTATGGAAGGCTCTGAAGAGGAGAAAGTTCAAAAAATAAATTATTTTGTAAATGTAAAAAAAAAATCCAACAGATGAATGAAAAGATTCTGGAAGAATCTAAATCCAAAAAACTACCCAAAAGTGGAAGCACATTTCCTTTTATGAAGGATCCTAAATCATCTACCTAAGACACACAGCTCTGAGGAGAGACGGAGAGCTTGTTGTGTGAGTTGAGGGCCTCCAAAGTAGATGCCTTGCTGGAGGTCAGCACTAGGAAACCAGTGTTGCTGCTCTGTAAATCTTCCCAGCTGACTTTAATGAACGGCGCTTGAGAAAGAAAAAGCAACCTCAACACAGGAACTGGCCTGGTAGTGTCAGCTAGGCCTGGATGTACGCTGTCAGACAGAGCTGTTACATGGAACACCAGCATCAGACAGGGCCCCCTGCGACTGTAATGGATCCGGTCCAAGCCAATAGAACCTATAAGCATGTCTGAGCACAGACAAAATACCCAGGGTCCTCTTTGCTGTCTGCCACAAATGACTGCAGCTGATTGACCAATAAACAGTGTCTAGTCTGCCTTCCCTATGGTTAAGTGCTTTGAGTCCCCAAAGATAGAATCACCCTTTCTTCCTGACAGGATCGACCCAGAGTGAAAATCCCATGCTTGTTTCTTCAAACCATCTGGCACAGACCCAAGGCTGAGCAGTCTTCTCTAATGTCCCCTGGCCAAGAGTCTCCCACCTCTCTACACTCTTTTCCTGTAAGATGTGATAACCCAGTGTGTTCGTCTGGGACAGAAGTAAACAGCTGCTGTATGTTCCAAGCCCTCAGTGGATGCCTGAACTGAGGTATTTGTTAGGTAATAACAACCTCGTATGTAGCATGTATTTCCTATACATGCATACCTATGATGAATATCACCCAGGAATAGTAAGAGATTAACTAATAGGATGATATAAAGCAATAGCATACTATAATAAAATTGATATGACCATATTCATCTTTTCTCGCCTCCAGACCATGGTAGGCCTGCATTGTAGCTGTGCTCACGGAGGACCACCTCTTGGGGAAACACATTGTGATGTGCAGCTGCATAGCGTGGCCCTGTCTGTCCTCGTCCCCATTGGAGCTGTCTCCAGAGAACTCCTGGAGAAACTTCTCTTTAAGAACCCATGTAGCTTGGGGTTTTGAAGGTGATAACCCATTACCAAGCGTTGCCAAAATCCCTGTTTGAAAGTGAGACTGAAATCAGATTTCTCAAAGCCAATCATTGCACGTGGGATGTTAAAGAGCCATAAGGACCCCGAGCAGCCAGTGCCAGCTCTTTCTAATGGCTGTCTTCTCTTCCCATAGAAGGATGAAGTCAAACAGTACGTGATTCGAAATCTGGGTTTCATATCACCACCATGATTGAAGCATTTTGGTTCTCATCAAGCCTTGTCCCCCTTCCTCTGTCTAGCCACGCCTTTGTTGTCAATAGGCAACAACAAGCTAACAGCCATTTGTGGGCAGTTAACATTTTCAATACCACTCATTTGCCGGTAAAACGTGATTTATAGTTGTGCTAATTTATGGTACGCATTTTTGTTCTATGATTGACAGAACTCTGCTAATTGTATACTATCTTCTAGACCGTAAACTCCTAGTTAAGCTCATCTAAACCCAACCATCCCTACAGGATGGGCTTCTGAGGAGGGGCTTCACATGCCTTCCAGCCACGCTTCCCCAGCGGACTAAAATCAGTGGTTGTGTACACCAAATCTTTACTGCACTGGGAACCCAATAAGGCTGACAGATTACGGAGGAGTTTCAGCTGGTCTGAGTCTCTGAACGTACCACAAACACAGGGTCATTGGCGGCTGAGTGCGGCAAAGCATTTGTTCCATTCAGGAAGGAGTGGACCAGATTATGAAGGCTCATGACTTGAGAATCCAGAGTGCCGTCTGCTTTATCAAAACCTTCCAGAGCATTCCTGAGAGAAACCAAAGCGTCAGTGACTTCAGTAAAGACTGGCACAGGACTCTGTGCTATCTCACCATCTTCTAGTCTAACTCTGCAGCTGACTGGCTGAGGGTTCTTTCCTTTACCCTTTTGTAAGGATCTCCCAGAAGGGGAAGGAACTCAATGCTACCCCTGCCCCTGCTTGGTTACATTGCTTTCTTTTGTGCGCAGTATAGCTATTTATCTTTATTCTTGTTTTTTAAGCCTTGAAAGACAGGGACTATGTTTCCTTCAGATTTTTATTGCCAGGGCTTCTTATCCTGTTCAACACATGAGCTGTGTTCAATAAATGAATAAGTTGAATCAACACAGATAGGATCTTGTATTCATATTTCTCGGTGAAGGAGACTTTTGGCTTAGCTGGAAGACACTTATGCTTCTAAACACACCCCAGCATTTCCCTTCTTCTTCTCTCTTTTCCATCTATATCTTCAGGAAATCTAAACATCTGCACACTGACACGGTGGTATTCAAAAGTAAGATGACCTTGGAATCAATGAAGAAAATGTTCATGACCTTTTGTTAGAGTTTCCCACCCGGTAAGGATAGGTGGGGCCCTAACAATGTTTGTTCCTTATCAACTTCTAAAGAAGCCATGATTGTGACCCAAGAACCACAATTTAGGGGCCACTCTCAGCTCAAGTCTAGGGAGATTGCAGCCTGGCTTAAGAGCATTTTTTTGTCATAAGGAAAGATGAACACACGCTTAAATGTTACCCTTGACCTTCTTTTTTCTTAGTTTATTTCAGACAGGGTCTCATTATGTGTCTTTGGCTGGCCTACAAGTCACTATGTAGACCAAGCTGGCCTCAGACTCAGAGAGATCCATCTGGCTCTGCCTCCCCTGCATACTAGGATTAAAGGCATGCTCCACCATGGCCAGTTCTTTGCCTACTTTTGAAATAAATCTCAGGGCCACGTCCACTTCTAGTAGCAGCTCCAGAGCCCTGCAACAGTCAGTAGAATTCCTGGAATTGCGTTTGGTCTGCCCTGCGGCTAGCCCCGTGTAAGTTAGTGATTTATGTGGGATGTGGTGAGTTCTAGAGAACAAGAACAAATCTGGCTTGGAGAAGGTCACACTCTTTTCCCGGGGGGCTGCACGCTTTGTTAGAACCTTATGTGCATACATACTCTTAACTCTCACTTTTTTGGGTTGAGAACCACTGCTCTCAGGTATTGTAGAAGAGGTGAGTGCCCACCTGAAGCTGAAGGTAGAGTTCTGGAAGAAAGGTGGATTGTCGAACGTCTGGAGAGACAAGCAATCTTGCACATTCTTTAAGGTTGGCAGTTTCTCGCTATTTCTTCCTACTTGGTTTCTTCTTAACAAACCTTCATAGGTTCCATTACACAATGTTACCCTGCGGTTGTAGTCATCCAAGCTAAGATGTACAGAATTGAAAACAACATACCTTAACTTTGTGGGTGACACCATGAATTTTTTTCCAAGCAACTCAGGAAGGGGCACAGTCATTAGTTACTTTACACGGTCAGAAACAGGCACGAAACTATGACCATTCCGAAGTCATCATGGACAGAAACACTTCAAAAATACAGGTGCCCAAAACATGAATACAGGAGTCAATGTGATAATAATTTCCATTCCGTCCAAGATAATGTGACAGTGTTTACAAGCCAGATGGTGTCAGCTGTGATTGTAACTGAGTCTGAAAGAGTTAAAGGGGTAATACAGCAGCCTCTATTACACTGAACCAAGCCAGTTGGGAGGGATAGATGTGTAGACCTGGGGGAAGCATTTAGGCCAACTGGAGACAAACAGGAAGCCAGAAAAACAGATAAAATTACACAGATAAAATGCAGTACTGATGTGGGAGGTCCTTCTGTATATGTGCTGCTTTTATTGGTTAATGAATAAAGAAGCTGCTTTGGCCTGTGATAGGACAGAATACAGCTAGGCGGGAAAAATAAACCTAATACTGGGAGAAAGAAGGTTGAGTCAGTGAGATGCCACATAGCTGCCATAGGAGACAGACGCACTGGAACCTTGCCAATAAACCACGAGCCTCATGGTAAAATATAAAATAATAAAAATGTGTTAACTTAAGATGTAAGAGTTAGTCAATAAGAAGCTAGAACTAATAGGCCAAAAGGTGATTAATACAGTTTCTGTGTGATTATTTTTGGGTCTGGGCAGCTAGGAACGATCGACCAGTCTCTTACTACAAAGTACTAAAACATTTTTTAATATTTAAAGTGATAAAGGTCCCAAGAACCTTGATTTGGTTGTCCTACCTTAAATACATACATGCATACACATACACACACCCACACATACAAAGTTATCAATATTATACCCCATAATTTATATAATTAAAATAGTTGTAACAATTATTAAATAATTATAACTTTAAAATAATAGGTGCATATGTTTATAAATAAATCATAATGTATAAATAATAATTTTTAGTTCATATACTTATTTATGTGAGTCTGTGCACATATGTGTGTAGGGGTACACACACCTGGGGGTTATATTTCCTTGGCAAGAAGCCAGCAAACACCACCTGGCCTCTTAAGTCTGACCTCCATGAATCTGGGGTGACGGACCTGCCTGGGATGCCTGGCTTGTTACGTGGGTGTTGGGATGGGAACTCCAGTTTTCATGACTCTCCGTCAAGTCCCTTTACCATGATGTCACCTCTGCAGGCCATGAAACAAACGTCTTTGAAAGTAAAAACTAAGAGCCACATAGGGACCCTAGTGAAGGCAGTTGGATCTCAGTAGTTAGGCAGTAAACGTGAGGGTGAGAGGGGTTCACAAGGCCTGCTGTGGGCAGCCCGGAGTCTCAGAGTACTAGTTCATGGGTAGAGAGAGATTGTAATGACATTACCGCATGGGTTTCAAAGAGTGAGGAGGAAAAAGTTTGCAAGTGAGAATAGAATAAAGACATGGGCAAAGATGGAGGACGCCAGGACCCTAACACCAGCTCACAAAAAGGCCCCAAGGCATCACTTCCAAAGTGTGCTCCAGGGAGATGGTCTCTGAAACGAGCTCCAGATCCAGGCATGCTTAGGCTCCCCTCAACCGGGAATACTATGTTCACTTGCGGAGGCTGGAAGATGGTCCAAGTAGCCTTTAAAAACACGCACATTTTGAGGTGAGTATTCTCTAATCTCATATGGTCACAGAAACTTCTTACCACACAAAGAACATAGACAAAGGTGTGGTGGGAAACGGTCTTCTATGGGACGGACTGAAGCTGTGCAAAGGTATCTGGGACATCCTGCCAGCTGAGGTCTGGCCTGACAGTTTCAGGATGTGAAGAATACAGCAGACAGACTCCTGCGGCAGGGCTGGGCCCCTCAGAAGAGCTGCGTGCCCAGGAGGTAGTCCTAAAGTGACTGAATCGGGGGGGTAGGGAGGCAGAGCAGTGCAAGTCAAAACATGGGCATGTGGGAGAGAAGAAATGAACGAAGGAAAGCAGAGGAGCCTGCTGGGGAATCTTTTTCTGATGCACAGTTGTTATCCCTCATCCACAATTTTGTTTTTCATGGGTAGTTACCTGCAGCCAATGCTGGTGTAAAATATTCTACAGTGAGCTGAGAAACTAATTTGGAAAGAAAAAGAGAGACTGTGTTCACATTGGTCTTACCTCACAACACTTTGTGACTGTGTTGCTTTATGATTGGCTTTTTTTTGTTGTTGTTGTTGATCTCTCACTGTACCAATTCATAAATTAAATTTGATCATAAGTAGGAAAAATCAGAGTGCATAGGGTTTGGTACTACCTGCAGAGTCAGGGATCCCTGGGAATCTTGGAACAGATCCCCAAAGGACAGGCAGGATACTGAGCTGCACATGGAAAGGACGTGTTGAAGAAAGAATTCTTCCAGGACTCTGGGCTCATGTAGCTTTGAAGGATTAAGAGATGTTTTTGAGTCTCCCACATCCCAAGGTCTGTGCTTCTGTGCCGCACAACTCCTTGGGAACCTGTGAGCTAGCTTTTCAAGAGGCTTCTACAAAGTCGCACATGGTGCCCCCTCAGCTAGAGCCTACCATCCAGCAGCACCCTCCTCACCTCCCCCATGTGTATCCAGGGTCTAGATGTTCCTCCTGTCTCAGAACCATCAGCTCCACACACCTGTGGACTTGTCCTGACTCTCTTCTTGGCTTTACACACACACACACACACACACACACACACACACACACACACACACACCTATTATAGAACTTCTCAAACTGCTTGGAAATTCATTTGCCACAAACTGATCTTTGTAAATGCAGAAGGCCTGGATCTTATTCATTCTTCTGTTCCCAGCGGTGTGCTTGATGCTCGGCAATTGCTGGCTGAAGGCCGGAACTGCTCCTGAGGGTAAACCCGCTCCCCTGGTGTCCAAACGATGCCCAAGAACATTCAACCCGTTTGTACGATTTCCGCACATTGACTTTTTAATTTGAGAAGTTTGAATGTTTAAGCTCCTTCCTCCCCTGGGAAGGGGGGGGGGGGCTGCTTTAAGGACCATGTAAGCAAAGCTCCACATACCAGAGAGAGAAAAAGACAGGGAAGCACAGTCCTGTCACCCAGAACTGAGGGAAAGCCGTCTCCAGAGCTCCATCGTGTTACCTGTCACACACGATCTCCCAGGTGGAGAATCTTGAGTTCTGACTGATCAGCGTTGGATCATCTTGTCTTGCTGCTCCGAACAGCTCGTCTGTGCAAACGTCACACTCCGTCTTTCCGGTTGCAAAGTTCCAGTAGGGCAGAGCAAAGGACTCGTTGCCGATGAGTCTCTGAAAGTGAAGGTAGGTCCCGTCACTCTGTGTATGTGCCAGATGCGACGCAGAGGTGCGTAAGGCAGTGGCTGGCATGTTTCTTGGCCAATTGTATAGCAAAACCAGAAATACCAACCAAATGGGTCTTTTAAAAGTCAGTATACAAAAACATGTTCGTATATGTCCACATGAATGCATAAATGTCTCATATGCATTTGTGCATATATGTAGATAAGCACAAGGCAACTGTTCTGATTCAGTGCAGAAGATCCCAACATTTGCAACAAAGTAGACAAACCTTGAGGACATTACGCTAAGAGAAACAAACCAGATTTTAAAAAGAAAAAAGGAAAATGCTGTATAATCTTATGCACATGTAACATCTGAAAGAGAAAGAATATCAAATGCGTACAAGTAGGGAGAACTGGGAAGATGAAACAGTCCAGAACCGTAATTTCAACAGGAGGGAAAATTCACAACATCTTCACACATAGCTAATTTGTCAAGAGAGCACACTTAGATACTCAACACACACAGAAAGGAAAGCCATCTGAAATGCTGAGCATATTACTTTCCTCGACTAGTTATCACCGAAATAAGTGTATCAAACATCATGTATTCCTCAAAGGCAAGCACTGTTTAGATGATGCATGTAGGGTTTTCACCAACCTGGAGATCTCTTTCCAGCCACAACAAATGGTATCTGTGCCAGGTGACAAACGCAGGTCCTTGGTGTGAGAAATCTATGGCCTTATAGGGGCGTCCTGGTCCTAACACAGTTGGGAAACAGACATCAGAGAACAGAATATGTGAGATGCTAAGCCTTATCAGGAGTGTGCCTGTGTCCAAGAAGTCCACAGTGCCTTAATTTAAAAACTATTTGTCTATTAAAAAGGCAACAGTAAGAAGAATGATAAAAAGAGTTCCAAAGGCAATCTGCATTGCACAAAGGAGTCTCTTCCATTTCTCCAAGGTTTGATTTTTTAGCAGAGAACCCAGAAACTCAAGTCATTTTTAGTAGTCAGTGTCCTGTTACATAGTTCAATTTTTCCACAGTAATGCATGAACATAAAATGCTGTCTAAATGTGTGGATCATTAAGACCTAAATGAAATGTATTTTAAAGATATTTTCTGACTTGCATAAATTTATAACAGAGAGATTACTTAGTAATGAAGCAACGGCGACCATGTTAATGCAGCCCTTGTACAACCAAAAGGAACCTTCAGGAATTCTGCCTCACCCATCAATCAGTGAGAACCAGCAGCTAACAAGCGTGATCACTGAGACCAGAAGACTATGCTGGAACCAATTTAGCTGGCCACTGGAACTGCCAATTTTAGTGAGGCGCTGTGGGCAATTTAACGCCCTTCTTGGTGCCTGCTCCATCCTTCTTCTGCCTTTCACAGCAGCTTCTGATGACACGCAGAAGCCTCAGCTCTCTTTAGTTCTTTCAAAGCACCTGTGATAACTTCAGAGAGCTGAGCGGACATGAATATAAATTGAGTCCCTAGACAGGACCAAAAGCCACAGTTTTCCTTTCCTCCTGAGAGGCTACCCTCTCATAAAGCAAAAATTCCTCAGAGTAATGATGGGAAAGCGATAAAGGCTCATAGCCAGAGGAGCCCCCGTCATTTGTCGATGAAGGAAGATGGATGCTCAGCTGTGAGGCAGGCTTTAACAACGCTCTCACTGAAAACAGGCTCCTGCTGCTGCTGTTGGCCACGGAGCCTTCTTAATAGATGGGTTTTTGGACTAAAGAAAAGTTTCAAGGTTTCTACCCAGAATTATGAGAGGGACAGCAAAGGATGGGAACCAGTAACGAGCAAGAAAGAGGGAGACCCCAAGGGAGAACTGCACCAGCCCAAGTGCGCTCGGAGACTGCTGCGTCGACCCTCACTCACCCCAGGGGAGCGGGGGGGACCAAGAAGGAGGGACAGCAGCAGAGATACCAAGTGTACAGACTACTCTGAGAAGTTGTGAGAAGAATCTAGAACGGATTTGAACTCTCCAGAAACAGACCAATGGCTTCTCCCGAGTCAGTCGGTCACAGGGGATGAAGCTGCGGCTGTTTGATTAGTGACGTGCGTAACCGTCAACCTCCTGCGCCCCACCGGACCCCCAAGGTTTAGGTTCCAGGGCAGGGGAGTCCTCGATATTTCACAAGCGTTACTGTTGTGGAGGCGGAGGAACACGTGTACAGTACATAGTGCACGCATGCGTGGGTGTCCAAGGACAACTGTGTGGACTCCGAGGAGCCTCCGAGCATTTTGGAATAGCAATGTCGAGTTCTTCTTGCTTAGCCTTGTGGATGAGTATGCCTCTGTTGGATGCTTCAGAAAGCGGTGAGGTGAAAACCATGCTGATGGCCAGTGAGAACGTAAAGACACTTGCCGAGTGAGCCTGAGCCTGACCCATGCAACCCACATCAAGGTGGAAGGAGAGAGCTGAGCTCGGCAGAAGCCACCTGTCCCTACTAGGAAGCAACCTCGAGTAACTTCCAACGGAAAGTCTAAAGATGTGTGGGTTTCAGGAGCCCCACGCTTGTAGCCCAGAGACCGCAGTTCTGAACAGGGAAACGCTGCGCTCCTGGCATGCGTTCAGTTAATTCTCTCATTTGAAGAAAAAGCCAAGACCGGCTTTTAAGTCAAAGTTGATTTCTTTTTTCTTTTCTGGAATCAAAAGAAATTTGCCTCCACTTTACCAGCTCGCGCCTTTGAGGATTAAGTTTCACAGAGAGCAAGGATTAGGCTTTGAACCAGGAATATAAACGAGGAGGGGCTTGCAGTGTCTGCGGAACAGGAAGAAACGGCCCCATTTGAACTACAGGCGGTGTTTGGTGATTCTGCCAGTCCAAGGAGTAACCCTCGCTTGAGGTTGCTTCCCGTTAATTAACTTGTATCGAATGACTTCCACCCCGTGCCCAACCCAGACACAAGCCTCTAATAACGGAGGTTAAACCTATGGGGAAAACCCACCTAATAACGTGTCTCGAACAGAATAGTAATGGAGCCAGACAAAAAAGTCATACACGCTGCAGTTGGCGACCTGTGGCTGGGTCCCGTTGGGTCCCAGCAGTCCCAGCCAGTGCTGCGTGGTGATCACGTAGTCTGGATGGACAGTTTTCTTCGCCAGGTCTAAGGCGGTCAGGAACTGCTCCCTCTCCTGGGGAGTCAGGGAATGGATATTCTGCCGGAGGACTCGTGGCTTCCTCTCCTCACAGTTGGGTCCGGTCCAGCCAAACTTGCAGTCTCCACAGTTATAACCAGCGAAGTTTCCTGGTTGGTAAGAAGGGAACAATAGGGAGTGAAGGTGAGGTTATTCACTTTGGAAGAAAGTTCTCAGTTGGAATTCTGGGTAGAACAGAAGAGACGAGATGTTAGGAGGAGCCAAGAAGGGTCCTGACACGTGCAGGAAGACCATGCCGCCACACAGAGAAAGCACAGGACAGGGGCCCCTGAGAACCCAGGCCCGATGCTGCTGCCTTGTTCTTGGGTTTACAGCCTCTATGACTCTATTACTGTACGACAATCATTTTTCATTGTTAAAGTGAAACAGGAGGAAGATCTCATTCCCAGGACCTTAGCATGTGTCTAGTTTTGGAAATCAGGTTTTCAAGATGGCACTTAAGCCAAATGAGGACCCTGGAACATCATCCCCTCACCCAGTATGAATGCTATCTCTGTACACACAGAGGGAGGACCCCGTGAGAACACAGGGAGCTCATCTGGACCTAGGGATCTGAGAATCAGCCACCAGCCCTGCTCACACCTTGTTCTCCGGCCTCCACCTCCAGAAGAAGTAGAAAATGAATTCTGCTCCTTCTGCCACACGGTTTGCAAAGGCTTGTTGTAGCAACCATAGCAAAGGGACTCTCCTGCCCCTTGTGTCCCAGAGCTCTCTCTTCTGCCACACGGTTTGTGAAGGCTTGTTGTAGCAACCATAGCAAAGGGACTCTCCTGCCCCTTGTGTCCCAGAGCTCTCTCTTCTGACGCCCTCTCCACACCCCAACCTGGCATGACCTCGCTAAGCTCTGCTGTCCAACAGCCCACACCACTGGACCAGCACAGACTGATCCATTGGCTTAACAGTTTCACACACAGGAGACAGAGGCAGGTTGATCTCTGTGAGTTCAAGGCCAGCCTGGTCTACTAGTGAGTTCTAGGACAAGACAGCCAGGTTTGCACTGAGAAACCCTGTCTCTAAATAATTTTAATAGCAAAGAAGCTACCTTCAGCATTTGGGTGGTATCTAACTCTAAAAATCCTGGTTTATTTCACCAAGGAGACTGTGTTAAGGCAAAAATCAATGGTGCCTGGCAGATCATAAAAGTGAATTACAGACCATGATGTCAAGAAGTGCAAATCGTTTAGAATTTGCTGTCTGCGACCAAACACCTGTGCTTTGCCATGCGCAGGGAGCAAGAACCAGTGAGCAAGTTCTATGGCCTCTCTGAGGACTGGTGGCCAAGTCCAAGTTCTATGCCTGCCTTTGCCTCTTATAACCTGTTGGTTTCCTTTGGGTGTAATCAGTGCCTCATTCCTTAGGGAGGGAAAGTTCAGCTATTATTCCCACAAGAAGATAAAGGCGCTTATCTCCAGAACATTAAAATGATTCCGAGCTATAATGCCAACGACCAGGCCCCTGCTCAGCCACAGTCTCTACCTGACGCCCTCGCGATTATTACCTCTTCCTTCTCATGCCTGGAACACTTTCTCTTACCTTCTTCCTAAATCCCTCCCTGCATGAGCTACTCGCCCACCGTTTACTGTCGTGATAGACCCTCTCTATACCATGTTCTGCCAGAACTGGCTGAGGAGGTGCGGAACCCAGAGCTTCACACACGCAAGACACTGACCTGCACCCCCCCAGCCTGGGTCCCAGCAGACAGAAGGACCTGAGCTGAATTCAGCCACTTCCCACTCCCCTTTATTCAAGTATTTATTTTTAATCATCAAGGAGACCTGGCTCAGTGGTGGAACTCTTGATTTCTACCCCAGCATCTTTAGGACAAAAAAGGGAGAGGAAGAAAAGACACGCCACCCACTGGGGTAACTTTTACAGGGATAGCTTTTTTTTCTTATAAGTGACTGAACAAATTTTATCTCTGACGAACACTTACTATTCAATTGAGCACTCCGTCAAACTTGCAGCTGGTTTTAAAAGTCTACTCCGAAAGTACAAAGTCATCTATGGGATGGCTTCAAGGGGAGAGAAACAAGACCAGTGTGGAGCAGGAGGCCAACAGCGGTGGACAGGGGGATGTACAAAGGCAAAGGATATATGTGCCTTTTGCTCTCGATGTGTGTGTATGTGTGTGTGTGTGTGTTGTTGTTGTATCCCTTGTACATGTGTGTTTGTGTGCATGCCATAGGTCATCATCAACTGTCTTCTATATCTCTCACTGTTTCTGTGAAACACTCTCTCACTAAGCCTGGGGCTCATCAATTCAGCTAGGCTGTCTGTCTGGCCAACAGGCTCCAGGAAGTCATCTGTCTCCACCTCCAGCGCTGGAGTTACAAGCACACATGGAGAGCTGGAGAGCTGGTTCAGAGGACCCAGGGTGAATTCCAAGCCTGCACACGGCAGTTCACAGCTGTCAGCAACTGCTGTTCCAAGGGATCTGATGTCCTCTTCTGGCTTCCGCCATCTTCCAGGCACCAGGCATGCACACACCTGTTACATATATATACATGCAAGCAAATGCTCGTAGACACTAAATAAAAATAAATAAATACTTGTAAAAATAATGAAGTCTTTTAAGGGGAAGACCAGAGGGAAATGGAAGGCAGTAAGTTGGATTGTCTGAAGGCACTGTCTTGCCCGTCATGCTTACTGGACCTTAATGAAAGACCTATAGTCCCAGAAACCCAAGTGGTAGGCACTAGGAACAAAATCTGGAAGGCTGATAGTCGGCATTGTGTTATCTTAAATTAAATACTCTCTTTCATAAAAATAAATCAATAAAGTCATAACAGAAGGTCAACAAAGTTCTGAACCTCTCTGAGCTTGCCATATCAAAATAAGGGTTCTGCTCCACAGAGTTCCTGTGAAAATAAGTGTGTTGGTATAGGGCACAGGGAACAGTGTCCGGGGCACAACAAGCTCCACGCTACTGTTCAGTCTTCCAATGGCAGCGCGATGGCTACTTCACTTATCCCTATCGTGCGCCCTTGAACATTACATCATTTCTCCCTTTCTGCACAAAACGGGATCAACACAGCTCTAAATAAATGTCATTTAGTGAGCGATGAGAGGAACACTGGAAATTAGGGAAGGGGCATTTTTTAAGCATTGGGGAATACAAACATAAACAAGGCACCGTTGTAGAGGAAATGGGGGACCCGGGCACCAACACCACTGTAACTGTAGGAGAGGTAAAAATGGGAAGAACCCGAGGTTTGGGATCTGACAAAAGACAAGACCAGCATTCCTGGCTTAGAAGACAGCGCTGCTTCACAGCTGAGAGGAACACAAAATTGTAATGGAAGCGAGTCACACACACACACACACACACACACACACACACACACACACACGGAGTTAACCACTCACCAGAATGTACTTGCTACTTGTGTATAATCCAGAAGCTTACTCAGTTAGAAAATTCCTTTTCTACATGTACATTGGGTCCCTTCTACTTTTAGCTTACAGACCTACCTGGTCTGTAGAATTTGTCAAAAACTAGAAACAACTAGAAAATGTAACGTGTCAGCTTGGCACGCATGCTGCGTATTTTTTTTTTCTTTTTATTTTCTGGCTGTATCTTGCACCAGGCTAATATGAGTTACTCCTCTCCTTCATGGGTCAGTGGTAAGAAGTGCAAGAGGGACATATTTTAAAAAAACCTACATTTTGTTGTTGCTGCTGTTGTTGGGAAACAGGGAAGGAGAGAGGAAGACTCTATCTCACACTGAGTGTGTTCTTGAGCAAAAATTCAATTTCAAGAGTTAAAGTTCTCCCCTAGCTTAAAACTAGGATGAGGAGAGAGAAAACAGCTCCACACCACATGTCCCTACATGCACTGCGCGGCCCAAACTCAAAACGCTATTAGACTAACTAAGCTTAACGACCACCGATTAGCGAGTTTACAAGGAAGTCTAAATAGCCTACTCCTTTTAATTAGAGATTCTATTATTTTAATAACAATACTTTATACTCACAGAGTTTCTTTCATCTGCAGAGCTCAAAAAGCCTTTACAAGTGTGGTTTCATCATTATCCCCATTTCAGAGATTGGAAAATGAGGCACTTAGTCACTTGTACAAACAAGACGTTCTCAGCCAACTGTGCACAAACTATGTGGTGCCCAAGGATTTCAAAAGCCCAAAGGTACAGCTGCAACTGGCGTCTGCTCATAAATGCTAACTGTCAGGTGAGCCCCCAAATGTGGTGGCCAACACCCAAGCCTCCCGACTTTACAACTAATTCCTGACAATTGCATTCAGTACTTTTTCCCCAGTTTATCCCAATAGAGAAGAGAAAAATGATTTATCACAATGTAGAATAAAGAAATGCTCTATAGAGAATTGGGGCACAGAATTTGCTTATTCTAGTTTAGTTTTTTTTTTTTTAAGTTTTCCTTTATGGAGCCTATAGTAGAAAGCTAGGAATCATTATTTTCTCAACAAATCAGCGAGTGCAAAGGTCACCAGCACTCTGGTGGCCAGATGCTAATTTCCATCTCTGCCTTAGAAACTTCGGGGTGACCAGGAGAGTCCCAGGTGCTCTGTTTGCAAGATATTTTGAGGGCTCCCAGAGCCAGAGGCCTTTGGGAGGCTAAAAGTCAGACACAAATTCCACAGAGTACCTGAAAACTATGAAAACACTACCCAATGAAGGTAAATTGCTCACTCTTTAAGGAGGAAGAAAAAGGCCATGTGTTTGTCTTTGAAACTTTGACATGTCACAGAATGGTGAAAACTACGACACAAAGCGGGTTTCCATTGCAAGTCTCTACGACTTGGTCCTGTGTCTCAAGACTCTGGGAAACAGACCATCCAGCCAAGAAAAGTGGAGCCGAGGGGGACTGAGCATGTAGAGCATGGAGCTCAGTGGGAGAATGTCTGCTTAGCGTGGGTAAGCCCCTGCTGGGTTCAGGTTCCAGAATTTCAAAAGGAAAGCTTTTGTTAAGTTGAGAAAAGGAGAAGGAAGAGGCGTTGGGTCCATCATCTTCCTCTTATAACCTGTGGACCGACCTGAAAGACACTGTGTTCAGTGAAACAAATCCCCCACTGTCCAATAATGCCTGGCCCCTCCTAACGGAGGCATCTGAAGTGGGCAGCAAACAGAAGGGATGGTTAGCAGGGACCAGGGCAGAGGAGGAAACACAGCAGCTCCTGGTAAGGAGCACGGAGACAGAGTAGCACATGGTGACTAAGCTTTGGATATCCACTCTATGTTCAGCGTGGTTCAGTATGAGATATTGTACGTGTAAGAATGCGCTGCCAGGCTAAAATGCATGTTAAGTCTTCCTGCAAAGCCACAAAGTCAAGAAAGGCAAGGGAACTTCTTGGAGGTGGTGGACGTGTTCATTACCTTAATGTAAGAGAAACAGAAAAGTGAAGCTATACTTATTAAATTGCACATATAGATTGTGTGCAGAATATTCTGTAACAATTGTGCTTTTTCAGTCTTTATTTATGTATGCATCTGGATGTTTGTCTGGTTGTACATCTGCACACCAGAAGAGGGCATCAGATCCCATGGAAAGAGTTATAGATGGCTGTGAGCCATGTGGGTGTGAGACTTGAACTCAGGGCCTCTGGTAGAGCATCCCGTGCTCTTAACCACTGGGCCATCTCTTCTGCCCCCAGCAACTACACTTCCTAAACCTGGATAAAGGGAATAATTTACCAAACTAAACATTACGAGCAACAGCTCTTAAGCCGTCTTAACAGACGCGTGCATGCAGCAGAGAAGGAGCAGTGGTCTTGAGTTGAGCTGTGGGCAAATGAGCCATGGGAAGGAGGCGAACACAGGCAGAGGAAGGGCCCTTGAGGGTGGTTATGGGTGATCAGTGCGGGGACTTGGAGACTCAGCGCCGCTGTGAGGAAGCCCTGCTTCTAGGAATTGGCCTCTGGAAATGGGTTGTCTTTCCATGTGAAAGGGTGTCCCTCTGACTCTTCCGATCAATAATCAAACAAAGAGAAGTCCTCAACAAAGAGACGCAACAAGCCTGCCTTCTATTCTGCTATGCCCGGCCATTTTCACTTCCGCTTCCTAAAAGCGAGTGTGCTTGTGCTATCTGAGTGGAAACTACGCAGGTGGGGTAAGATGAGCTAACTGCTTTATCTGACCGACTAGAGCATTCTGCCCCTCTACCAAAGAGATCCTCAGCTTTAGGAAGACAGGGAGTTTGCCATCTATTGACATGGAAATCATTGCCATAAAAGGCTCTGAAGGGTTGGAGCCAAGGTTACCCGTGTTAGTGTGGTTTCAAATACCACCAGCGTGGAATCCAGGGTCCCCCCCCCAACGGGACTGAAAACCTACGAAGCAATGTCTATGAAAACAAATGCTTTACTGGCCCCAAAACGGATAACACATATTCAATATGCAATCACAACTTTAGTCACCATTGATATGCAGAGCAAAACCAGGACCTGGAAAATCCTTTGACTCCATTACAAGGACTGGGGACACAGTTACTGTTAGAGCCCTTGCCTGGCATAAGCACGGTCCTAGGTCCAGTCTTTCGGGGCTTCTAACATGATGGCAAATGCATCATAACGAAATTATCAGGGCAGAACTTTCTAAGGTCTCGCACCTTCCCTTTCTGATAGCATTTCAGACCCTGACACAGCTGGACCCTGTGTTTCAGCAGCACATGGGAAGGCAGAAACACACCGGAAGGGAGGGCGGCATGCAGCTGGCCACTGAGGGACAATATCCGGGGGCTGTGGTGGAGGGGCTGCTCGTCCTCCCAGACACTGAATGCTCATCACAATGGTTTCTGGAAACCAGAAGGAGTGGGATAGAGGAAGAGTGAAGAAGCCCGGAAAGGCAGAGAAAATGCAGATTTCAAACAAACAGGTATTGGGGGAGACAGGATTGCATGGGAAGGACAGTGAGCAGGTCTGGTAGCAGTCCGGGTGGAGCTCAGACAACGGACGGAAGCTGCTGAACCCACACAACAATTCACTGAGGAAACTGCTTTGTGCCATCTCCCCAACTTTGGCCAAGTTACAGTCCAGTCCTGGCTTGAACAGGGCAGGCGGACAGTTAGTGGTCTCTTCAAATCATGAGAAACGCTGAGGCCAGGACTAGGCAGCACCTGCCTCCTCCTACCGCTGGCTGCCAAGCCGCACCCAATGCCCCAGCAAGTGTGAACCCATTGCAGGAGAGGCCCCAAACCATCTTGAAAGGACTTGTTCTTGTTTCAAAAGTAGGCTCCCCATCTCTACAGCCTCCCCTCCCAACAGACAAGCCAAAGGTATGTTGGCACGTGTTCAGAAATCCAGGTTTGGCCCACAGAGTGTTGATTTAGCTTTCCTAAGTACATGTACACGAAGTGGAAGATGCACCCAGTCCATCCATCAGCCTCACTGAATAGACTTGCCCCTGAAACACCAGTCTTATCTCTGCCTCTGGAGGGCTCACTTTCCCTGTGAGGATTCTCCACCTAGGGAAGCAGCATCTACCCCAGGGCCTCACCTGCACACTTGCACGTCCGGTTGAAGAATTTTCTCGGCCATTGTTCACGGTCATCCTGGTTCCGGAGGATGTAAGGGCCACTCCAGGGCCTGGTGTCTGTCTGCACCTCTGTGCACTGCCCACGGCCTTCCAGAGATCCACAGATGTTGGACAGCTCGGGGCCCAGGGGTGGGCAGCACTCTTTGTTCAGCACCCCTTCCAAGGTCATGCACACCCGGGGAAACTGAGCCTGAACTCCCAGCAGAATTCCGCACCCCAGGCAAGCCAGCAGAAGCCCCCATCGCACAAGGCCCATGCCTTCGTAATTGGGAGACCTGAGCAGGCGTCCCGCCTCTGTTCTGCCTGGCTTTTCCTCTTGCCTTCGCTCACTTCCCTTTTCTTTTCTTTTTTCCTGTTTGCTTGTTTTTCAGTTCCAGCCCTTTCCTCTCCCTCTCAAAATTCCCACCTAAATCGCAGAACCTGCACGTGTGCACATGGGTGCACGCCCGTGCACATTTGTGTGACTCAGACAGCTAACGCAAATTTAATTTCGGCAGAAGCTCCTCCACCATCAGATTTAATGAGGGGAACGCTTCTCGCCAGCCCTCCCCGTTAAATCAGGCCCCGTCTAATTGAGTTAATTTACAGAGTGCTCCAGCCATACTGCTTATTATGCTCCTGTTCCTAAGCCCCCTTCTTCTCCCCTCAGCCCCTGACTTTAATTGCCTTGAACTCAGTTCAAAAGCCAAGCACCGTGCTGCCTTTATTCTCTCTGCCTCGCCAAGCCACGGGGCCCGGTGGGGTTGGGGGGAGAGGCTGGGAGAAGCCATCATTAGAGGGATTATAACTAGAGAAATCCTCTTTGTTAGCACATGACCCTAGGTACACAATGAAGCTGATAAAGTGTCTGGCTTTGTGTCAGGAGGGCAAAGCCAGCCTCTTTATTGGGCTCATGTGCCCCAGCCAAGCTTGTGACCTCAGAATGCCAGTGTGTCAATAGACGCAGTGAGCATTCCGTCAAAGGCCCCTTACGGACCTGCACAACAGCTGAGCGCAGCTCCCCTCATGACTGCCTACTGACGTGGGAGAGAGGCCCACAGGAGATCATGCAGCCCCTGGAATAAAGAAGCGTTTATCTAAGGCAGTGTACAAGGAACTGCTTTGTTGTGCAATTAGGAATCCTCTTGCCTCCAGATAATAACCTCCTCTTCTCTTGCCTAGCTCATCCAGGCAGCAGGCTGGTTTTGATTTGCATGGGAGAGTACGGTACCGGCGATTCACAATGACCATCTTGCTGTAAGGACGGCAATGGGACAAGTCAGAGTGAGGTTTGCAAGGAAATCTTTTGATTGCATTAAAGTTTGGCATAATCAGGCTTAAGACTAGGAAGCAATGATCCTGCATGCTTCTTCTGGGGGGAGCTTGTGAGCGTGCAGATGGGCAATGGTGGCCATTTGTCAGAGCGTTTGCTCCATCGTGGCGGGAACAGGACTGTCTTGGTGCTGGGAGATTTAGACAAACTGCTGAAAGTGCTCCTGCTGGAGTCTGAGAATATCTTCTACATGGACATAAAGCACCTAGTATTAAATTTCTAAGGAATTAAGAATTGCCTGCATAGTGGCCCATGAGTTTAAGCCCAGCATTCAGAATGTAGAGGCAGGTGGGTCTGTGTGAGTTCAAGGCCACCCTTGTCTGCCTGTGAGTGTCAGGATGGCCATAGCTATGCAGAGAGACAGAAGAAGAAGAAGAAAGAAGAAGAAGAAGAAGAAGAAGAAGAAGAAGAAGAAGAAGAAGAAGAAGAAGAAGAAGAAGAAGAAGAAGAAGAAACACAGAT
>NC_022019.1:30193159-30203495 GCF_000317375.1 Microtus ochrogaster
AAGAAGAAGAAAGAAGAAGAAGAAGAAGAAGAAGAAGAAGAAGAAGAAGAAGAAGAAGAAGAAGAAGAAGAAGAAGAAGAAGAAGAAACACAGATTTCCCTCTGCATGCATTCTGTTCTACCCCTGTGGTACTAAGCTGTGACTAACTCAATGGCAGTTTGTACCTCTGGGTTCTCGACCTTGAATCAGACTCTTGATACTATCACGGGGCATAAGGGGTGTCTGTGTGAGTGAGTGAGTGTGTGTGTGTGTGTGTGTGTGTGTGTGTGTGTGTACACAAGTCTGCATGCAGGTGTGTGCTCTCACAGTACACATGCTTTGGCAGGCATGCATATATACATGTTTGTATGTGCAAGCAGAGACCAAAGATGAACACAAAGCGTCTTCCCCTGTCACTTCCCACTTGCTGTTTGAGACGGAGTCCCCAGTGAACCATTTGGAAGAGCAGCTGACGAGGAGGTTTCAGGGATCTGCCTCTTTCTGCCCCCAGCACTGGGACTGCAGGGCTGCGCCGCCATTCCTGCTTTCTTCATGGATGCTGGGGATTTGAACTCGCGTCACCAGGCAAACACAGCAGGCACGCTCCTGACTGATCATCTTCCCAGGCTCACATGGGCATTGCTGAGACTCCTCCTGGTTCTGCTGCACAGCCAGCGTGTGGCAAGAGAGTGAGAGAATAAACTCGAGCCCCAGGTGGAGGCTTGCAGTGGCGTCAGCGGAGACCAGGTATATATATATATTCCTTTCTTACACCGTTGGAGCCAATTTCCACAAACTAGGGAGTGTCCACAAGAGACATTTGTTCTCTCACAGTTCTGGGGACCCAGGGTCTGAAATCCAGGCAAGGATAGCACATATCAACAATCTGTAATCCTGTGGTAACCCTGCCCCTTCCAGCTGCTGGCAGTCCGAGTGTACCGTGCTGCAACTCCTGACATGGTCAGCAAGCATTTTCCTTTTTCATTTCTGCACCTGCCCTGAGTCTATCTCTTCCAAGGAAACCAGTCGCGGGATATTGCGCCAACTAGGATAGTCCAGGATGCTCCCAGCTTGAGATGATTATACCCACAAAAAGCTTTTTTCAAACTGGATCACATTTGCAGGGTCTGAGATTCGCGTCTTTTGGAGGGTGATAAGTCAACCCAGGACACCACTGACAGAAAGAAACTTAAGTATACTAGAATCATCATGCCTAAGAGTTGGAAAGGACCAAAGACTTTCTGGACCCTATCATGCCATCTGTCTGTCTACTGATGTCCACTCCAGGTCAACACTGGGAGCCTGGGGATTTTAGTTTGAGTTCTGTGCAGTGGTGATGCTCTGTAGATGTCAGAATCTTCATTTCCGGTCTCAGACTGCCCCGTCCCCTTTTCACTGCAGCCCCTGTAATCTGACAGCCCGGAGTCACTTTCCTGGCCCTGGTCAGAACTGTGAACCTCAGACCCAGCTTTCACCCACACTAGTCCTGTTTAAGATCTAGACGCCGTCAAAGCAAAATTATGCTATCTCATTACATCTGCCCTCCTCTGGAACCAGGACCAGACCCCACCACGGTCCTGGAATCTTCCATTCCTCTCTTTCCTCCTCCCCTGTCGATGCTTCCTAACGCACTTCCGGTGAGATCAAACATCTCTCCACGCGCTACTCATAGAGCAGTCAGCGGAGCACAACCCGTGTTCCTGGCCTGCATCAGGATGAATAGAGTATGGACAGAGAGTGGGAACCAGCGTTTAGAGACTTGGCATTGCTCCAAGCTCCGGTATATGCTCAGTCAGGTGCGAGCCTCATGTGCACAGCGACCATGCGCGTTTTGATTTCATGTTGGCCTTCAAACTATGTTTCAGAACTTCTGTACCATAGGTAGTTTGGGAAGAACTAGACTCAAAGACCCTGCTGGTTCTGTCCAATGCCTGCCTCTCTCCTCCTCTGCAGAGCGCTGCAGACGCTAGGACACAAACAGGCCCATTCATCTCCATCTCGGGCATTGTGCTGCCGTTTCTCCTGCCTGGATTGCGCTCTTCTGACTTCCCGTCACTCGAGTGTCAACTCCTGAGAGGAGCTGGGCTTTGCCGTTTGCTTTAGCAGCTTCTCAACCCGGGCACCTTGCTATCACACGCATGGTTTCATTTTCTCCACAGAATTCATCTACACGCTCATTGTTAGCCTGGCTCACAGAAGAGGAAGTGGAGGCTGTGAGAGCTCAGTTAACAAGGCAGTAGGAGAACCGTGTTTCCCTCTTCCGAGGTCCTGATCTTCTCAGTATGCTGCCTTGCTACCTTTATCTTCCCTGAGGGATCTGGGACAATCCCTCAAAATAAAGAAAAGAAGGAAACGTGTTTCTTTTTAAGATTTTACTTTTATATGTATGTGTGTGAACCTATGTGGATGTGTGTGAGCCTATGTGAATGCACATGTGTGTGAGCCTATGTGAATGCACATGTGTGTGAGCCTGTGTGAATGCACATGTGTGTGAGCCTGTGTGGATGTGTGTGAGCATGTGTGGGTGGGTGTGAGTCTGTGTGAATGCACATGTGTGTGAGCCTGTGTGGATGCACATGTGTGTGTGAGCCTATGTGGATGTATACATTGTGGAAGCAGTTTCAGGCTCTGTGGGAAATGAAACAGAAAGATAAGCTATACAAACACACATACACCAAGATTTCTGTACACATCTAAATGTGATAAACACATAGCGGAGACAGGACTTAGGAAAGAATTCAAAAGGATTGATCACCGAGAGGTGGATGGAGGTGACCTCACGCTGCAGGTAGAAGACAAAGGACTCCAAGCACAGGTATGATTGCAACTCCAAGACACCACAAAAGGGACATCTGCGGGGCACTGAGCAGCAGAATCCAGGAGGACACCACACAGGGAAGACCGAAACTAGCTGTTGTCAATAAGAACAATAAAAAAATTAAGATTCCTGTAATGAATGTCTAAACCCCAGTGAAATTTACCAACATTTGAACTTGGATTTCCTTGGGCTCTTGGTTGTATTTTCCTCTGGAAGCTTAGTTTGGCAAGTTCTGACATCTCCAAATTTTAAAAATGTTTAAGGAACAAAAGAAGAATCTCTGTGAAGAGAAGCCATGTGGATCACGGAGCTAAGTGATCTCAGAGAACTCTCTTCTAGAGAGCTGTTCTTTGTACCTTCTCTTCATGGTTGAGGCAGGAGTGTACTTAAAAAGACCTTCTGTGGGCATTCCTTTTGTTGACAGCTCTTAGCATCACATCGCCCAAGGACCGAATACACATCCGAGGAAGGGAGCTGGACATGAGGATCTTTGAACCCAGATGGTTCAGGGTCAGGGTGTAAACCTGTGGTAACTAGGATGGCAGTGCCTGGCTTCACATCTGAAACAGGAAACGACAGCTTGAATCTGGGCGAGCTGCTGCCAATCAATGGCTTAGAGTTGTTGCTAAGATTAACGCAGAGAAAACACGTGTCTTTCTTCTGGCTGTCAGCAAGCTGCCTGCTCCTTTCTCAAAGGCCTCCGAATGGGAAAATCCTCCCCATGTTTTAGCCCCCTGCTGGACTCCTCTGTCTGATGTCTTTTAATCTGTTCTCTACTGCCGCATCGTGGGGGCCTGAGATTAGATTCTTTCGCCTCCTGTATCCAAATTGTTTACTAAATGGTGGGCATCTGTCCTCACAAGGTTTTACTGTCTCTGTCTAAGCCCTTTTCTTTCCTGGTGGGGTGACGTGTTTTGTTTCTGTTTTGTTTCCAGAGGAATTAATGGTTAGGAATGGACTGTGTGGCTTCTGGTAAGTAGTTTTTCCCATGTTATTTTTTGATCGTCTACCCTGAGGCTCTGCTAAAGACCAAACTCCTTCTAATTCTGCACCACTCACGCCCCTACCTCGGTCTTCGGTACACCCTCCTGGGCCCCGAGGGCTGATTCTGTCGTTGTAGCCTGATGCTTCACCTGGTCCATGAGTATTTGGTTACATGCACATCTACACTTAATGAGAGATTTGGATGAGCAACTGAATGACTTCTGCTTCAAATACCGATCTGTGGGAGGGAGACCTAACTCCCCATTTGACCCATTTTGCAATAAACCCAGTGCGCATGCACTCTGCACTTGCAGGAGGCTCTGCACTGGTAAAACAAGTGCTGCACAAGTTCTAGTTGGCATGAAGAATAAAAACCTGGAGTTGGATATTAGGGGGAAGCTGAGAGCACCAGAGAAGCAGAACAGTCAGCCACTAGAGATCTTCTTACTCAGCCCCCAAAAGAGACCCAGCTCCTTTCTCCACCCCGCCTTATCGCTTCCACTCTCTCTGCCCAGCCACATCACTTTCTGTCGGTCTGTAGAGACCTCCAGACCTCTGGGGTTGACAGCCAGCCCCTTCCTCTGACCTTTAGGAAAGCTCCACCGGTAGAGTACACAAAACATCAACACAAACAGCCCTCATTTAACCGTCCTCCTAAAGTGCTCACGCCCTGCACCGGTCACTTCTCTTACTGTTGTGACAAACTACCTGGGAAAGGTAGCTTCATGAGGGTTTATTTTGGCTCCCAGGGTGTCACTGTGGGGCAGGTGTGGCAGCGAAAGCATGAGGCACTGGGCACAATGCATCTGGAATCCACGGAGGTGACTACCAGTGCCCAGCTCCCCCTGTACTTCTCCGGGGTCCTAGCCCACATTAATGGGATGTGGGGTGAAATGGGTACCAAAATCAAGCTGATTGATATGTCTTTTTTTTTTTTGCAAGAACAATTAAGATTTATTTTCTGCATAAGCTTCGTGCACAAGACACAGTGTCATAACTATCGTCGCCGCGATGTGCACGGGGTCGTTAGAACTTATTCATCTGCACATTGCAGCCCTGCACACTTTGGTCTGCATCCCTCCCTTTCACCCACTCCTCCTCTCTGCTCTCAAGAACGCTATGTTTCATAGACTTGGTCCATGGCTGAGATCATGCAGTTCCCGTCTTCCCGTGCCTGTCATTTGACTTGGCACCACGTCATCCATGTTTATCCATGCTATTTCAGACAGCAGGATTTCCCCACGCTTAAAGTCCGAATAACAGCCATTATGCATAAATACCACCGTTTTCATACCCTCATCTGTGCACACCTTGCTAACTCTGAGCAATAACGCTGCCGCGAACGCCGGCTGTTGCTTCAAATGTGTTTTGACCTTTTACATCCTACAGAAGCTAGGTATGGTGGTACACAGTCGTAATCCCAGCATTGAGGATGTAGTGGGAGGATTCTGAGTTTCAGATCAGCCTGGGTTATGTGGCAAGGAATGAAATAAAGGAGAGCAGGAGAAAATGAAGGAGGGAAAGAGGGAAGGGAAAACTGACCCTCAAACGATAGAGCAAAAATCTCTCCCAATTTCTTACATTTGTAAGAACCCAGAGCTGGAAGGGAGTCAGAGGCAGGCACTTGATGTCTAAACGAAACTCCCTCCACTGTCTGAAGGACAGAGTTACAACAATTCATTAAGAAGAAAAAACACAAACTCTCCACCGCCCCAGACCCATCCAGTTTAAGCAGCCTTCATCTTCCGTAGCAGCAAACTTTCTCGGTATATCATGTAGCATCCCAAGCCCTGGAGGGGAGCTCTCACTCGGGGGTAATCTATCATAAGATACTGAAAATGACCTAACTCTTGTCCACATCATTCCGTCCATCGCAAGCAAGGTTTTCACAGCTGAACTTCCGAGATGAAGAAGTACATGTAGGCCAGTTCTTGTCAGGAGTGGTCAGGCATATCTGTGACTGAGAGCAGACATGCCCCGCCATCACCTTGCTGCTGGTAGAGAAGCTAAAGTCAGCCTTCTCTCCCTCTCCTCCCTACCCCCCTCCCCGGCCACACTACTCCAGCTTAAGTGACTTATAGAAACGGAAGAATTCGGGCTTAGGGTACTGATGATTGGCACAGAGGTGAAGTGTCAATCTAATTAATCCTTATCAATAAAAATCAGGAGTCAAATATTGGGGTAAAAATGTGGATGATCATAGAAACCAGAGCAGCAACCAGTTACCTCCCACCTCTCTCCTCCCTGTATCCAAAACGGACCCAGATCTGCTCTCTGCCCGGCCTCATCACTTCCTGCCTCTCTGTACAAGTCCTCCAGACCTCTATGGTTAACTAGCAGCTGGCTCCACCCTCTGACTCCAAACAAGCTTTTTTTGTTAGAGCACAAACAAAATGTCACACAACACAGAGGGAATTGCCTGCATCCCGTTAAAACAAATCACAGCAGTTGAAGAAATAGTTGGTTTCAAGATTGTCTTAAAAATTAAGTTAGGGGAAGCAGGATAGAAATATCGTGTGGTTGCAGAAGTTAAGGAAAGAAATTCAGGAGACAACTCAAAGGGATGCAGGAACAACCGGAAGGGAACCCTTATGGCCAACTCTGAAGCAATATGAACAATAAAATAGTGATAGAAACAAGACATAAGACAAATTCTCAGCAGCCTGAACTGATGTTAAGAAATTGTAGCTAAGCATGGAAGAAGAGGCTGCAGAGCCAAATTAATAAACACAGAAACAACTGAACAAATTCCGCAGCAGTCACCATGGCACAACGATGGAAGTTTGAGCTGCCCAGTGTCAAAATTATCTTCCTAGAAGACTCTCATCCATTGGGAGGGGAAAGTTAGCTTTTAAAAGTGGGGGGGGGGGGAGCTATCAAACACCACCTTAAACAGGTGACTAAATTTAATATAACCAATAAAAGAATTTAATGCCACATTATCACATATGACATGATACCATTCACTGAGAATACAATGCCACATTATGTCTTTGGCCCAAAATATTCAATATCCATTCATTTGTGAGAAAATACCAGACAAATACATTGTGGATTTTACTACTGTTATCCTGTCAAGTGCTCTTGGAGCTTCGTTTACCTGTACAATAGAGGACTGAAATGGTCCGTCTCCTTCGATGGTAGCAGAGTCATAGGAAACAAAAAAAGACGAGAGGAAATCCAGAGCTCTAGCAACTCAGTGCAGTCTGGAGATACTAAAAGAAAAGTTGGTGGAACTCGAACAAGATGCCTACATAAGCTGTATCATTGTGTCAATCTTAACTCCAGGTTTTGGTTGTTACGTAAAATATTGACATAAGGGAAGCTGGGGCTGAAAAGAAGACAGGAACTATCTCTGCATTTTAGTTCTTCCTTTTTCTGCAAATCTAAACTTATTTCAAATTTTAAAGTTTAGAAATAAAAACCATTCCAAGAATGGAGCCCCATGAAGGAGATAGGCAGCCTGAAGTAACACATCTACAAGCAGAAGAATGCTTGCAGCCAACAGGAGTGGGAAGAGGCAAAGAGTGGATTCTAATTCCTAGCGCTGAACCAAGACGGCTGCTTTGAGAACTGTGAAGGAAGAGCATTTCCATTGCTTAATGGGCCTTGGAAGAATTTGTCACAGCGGCCACAGGAAGTGGATACAGACTCCACCGCAACTGCCAGTCAGTCCCATCGGGACTGCTTTGCTTTCTCGCTACCTCCTCCACTTTGGCTTCAGTTCCCTCCGCAATGCTCTTAAACTCCATTCCCCATCATGACCGTATTGTAAATACAATTCCTTCACCTGCCTTCTTGGGATTAATCCGAGCACTCGGGAGGCACAGACAGGCGGATCTCTGTGAGTTTAGGGCCAGCCTGGTCAACAGAGCAAGTTCCAGGACAGGCTCCAAAAAGTTATAGAAAAACCCTGTCTCAAAAACAAAACAAAACAAAACAAAAACAAAGCCCAAGGGAAGGTCTTTGTTAGGTCTACTGAGTGAGTTCCAGGACACCCAGGCCTGCAAAGAAAGACCCTGTCTCCGAAAACAAACAAAACAAAACAAAACAAAAAAAGGATTTCCATAATCTCTCCCTCAAGCCAGCCCTTTAATCCCAGCACTCGGGAGGCAGAGGCAGGCGGATCTCTGTGAGTTCGAGACCAGCCTGGTCTACAAGAGCTAGTTCCAGGACAGGCTCCAAAAAACCACAGAGAAACCCTGTCTCGAAAAATCAAAAAAAATAAATAAATAAATAAAAAATAACAGGGTTCAGGATATGGTACAAATTCTATATCCTGCTGACCATATTGGTTTGTGGTACTTTTCTACTCTTTCCTTTAGAAAATTCATCACCAATCTCAGGTGGTGACTTTGTCATCTTAAAGTGTCAGGTTCAATCTTCTGTCCTTGGTCACCTGAATGGGGCCATGGCCTCTTCACTGGTTTTATAAATCCATTCTCCATTTCCTTCAGTCGGTTCATTTCCACAGGCAGATTTATTATCTAAACTACAGGTTTGCTTTAAATGTCTACATAAAATTAGATATTTGACTAGATTCAGTTACCAGTGGGATTAAAGTCTCAAATCCCGAGTGTGGACTCCAGGCCAAAGCGATTTGGCCCCTTGCCTTCTCTGCGGCCTCATCTGAATCCAGGCCCCCTTCAGTCCCCACAGGCTTCTTTCTACGCTGTGGT
Organism: Microtus ochrogaster; assembly: GCF_000317375.1. Classification (NCBI taxonomy): domain Eukaryota; kingdom Metazoa; phylum Chordata; class Mammalia; order Rodentia; family Cricetidae; genus Microtus; species Microtus ochrogaster. The sequence goes on from NC_022019.1 coordinate 30,201,620, forward strand.
TTTATTCCAGTTCTTAGAATACACAGAGGTTTCTCACCGGGAAGTCTTTGTGCACGCTCCTCCGCTGAAATGAAACATTCTTTCTCTCTTGGTCATTTCTTCTTCACCAGTGTCATCTCAGGAAATCGTTCATGATCTCCTTGTCTAGACATATCCGGTCACTATATTCTCCTAGAGTCCATAATAATTTACCTTCGTCGTCTGTATCTAGGTGAAATGATTAATTACTCTTTGTAGCTGTTGGCTTACTATATTTCATTCCTCTATGCTGTGATGTTTTTTAACTGTTTTACATTTATGTCATTTTTGGGATGGGTGGTTTGTGGATCATGGCAAGCATAGAAAGGTCAGAGGTCTCTCATCCCACCTTGTGGGTCCTGGGGATTGAACCTGGATTATCAGGTTTGGCAGCCAGTGTCTTTTGCTGTTGAGCCACCTCCCCAGACCTGGATTGTATAATTCCACTAGAGTATGAAGCCTACCTGTCTACCTTGGTCCTAGTAACAGCTTCTGCATCTAGTATAGTGCCTGAGCTTGATAGGCTCTCAGTTCATTGGCGATGGAAGATGAAAAGTAGGACCTTGCAAGTCCTGGTTTTACCCCCAAGAAGTTTGCCTTTGAGCATTAGACTTATCTCATTCAACCTCATGTCATCTCAGAAGACATCAAGAGTTTGATGTAGAGATGTTGGTGAGACGGCTTGCTTGATCTAGTGCTTACCTCCCAGTCATGAGGACCCAAGTTTAGGAGTGCCCAAGGCACAGGGACACTCGCCCTCATTGTAATCTCCTTGTCAGGGAAGTAGATATAGGTAGATACAGAGCTCACTGGCCAGTCAGCCTTACTCAGTCAGTGAAGTCCAGGCTCAGCAATAGACCTTGCCTAGAAAAGTAAAGTGGAGGGACTGGAGAGAAGGATTGTTGGTTACAAGCCCTTAATGCTCTTGAAGAGGACACAGGTTTGGCTTTTAGCACCCACATAATAGCTCACAATTGTCTGTAGCTCCAATTCCAGGGGATTCAATGACTTTTTCTGGTCTCCACTGTTACTATATTCACATGGCACACATACATACATGTAGGCAACACAGACATGTAAAATAAAAATCACTTTTACAACAAAATAAAGTAGAGCTGATGAGATGGATTGGTGAGCAAAGGTGTGCTATGGGATCATGCTCTTGTACCCTATCAAGATTTATCACTAGAATTAGTTTAATAAAGTGCTGATTGGCCAATAGCCAGGCAGGAAGTATAGGCGGGGCAACCAAACTAACAATGATGGGAAAGAGAAAGGTGAAGTCAGGAGATGCCAGTCAGCTGCCAGCAAGAAGGTCATATAAAAATGAAGTAACAAGCCATGAGCCATGTGACAAAGCATAAATGGAAATATGGGTTAATGTAACTGTAAGAATTAGCTAGTAACAAGTCTGAGCTATTGGCCAAGTGTTTTTTTTATTTATTTATTACGTATACAATATTCTGTCTGTGTGTATGTTTGCAGGCCAGAAGAGGGCATCAGACCCCATTACAGATGGTTGTGAGCTACCATGTGGTTGCTGGGAATTGAACTCAGGACCTTTGGTAGAGCAGGCAATGCTCTTAACCTCTGAGCCATCTCTCCAGCCCCCAGTGTTTATAATTAGTATAAACCTCTGAATGGTTATTTGAAAACTGGTGAGTGGGAGAGGAATGTCCAGTTACAAAATGTGCTTGCCAGTATGTCTGATACCTGAGGATAATCCCCAGAGTACATATGGTAGAAGGAGAGGACTATCTCCACATGCCTGCCATGGCATGGGCATGCCCACATTCACACACACACACAGAGAGAGAGAGAGAGAGAGAGAGAGAGAGAGAGAGAGAGAGAGAGAGAG
>NC_022019.1:30203595-30210400 GCF_000317375.1 Microtus ochrogaster
AGAGAGAGAGAGAGAGAGAGAGAGAGAGAGAGAGAGAGAGAGAGAGAGAGAGGAGACTGATTGTTCAGTTCCCAGATACCACAAGGATGTGACCTACTGGTAAGGCTCTGATGTTCTGGTGTTCTTTCTCTTTCGGTAACTACATGGCATCTCTCTGACTCTGCCTACTCTCTCTCTATATATCTTCCAGTGTGGCCATATTCTGCACTTCCATAGGCCAAAGCAGTTTTATTCATTTGCCAATAAAAGCAACACACATATAGAAGGACATCCCCCATCAACACACAGTATAGTGAGATGAATATCTAAGCAACTTAAAATGGAAATTGTCCTGTGAGTCATGGCCACTTATATGGGCTTTGCATTGCCTGGAGTTAGCCAGGAGCTGAGGTCCAACTCTGCTCAACTTTACTATCTTCAAATCTATGAGCACTGCATGGGCTGAAACGATGTCTCTTTCCTAGATTTTGCAAGGTGTGGGTGGGTCTAATGGTCACCTTGCTTCATACGCCCAGGGAAATGCAATTGCCTGAAAGCCAACCACATTGTAGAAGAACCTAGAAAAACCCCACTGACAAAAGATGAACAGTTAGCACTGAGAGAAAAAAAATCTAAACACACAGAGAGCTCTGAGACACACTGAAGGACGTCTAACAGAATCTTTAAGCGGTCCCTATCTGACTTTACGATGTCTCGCGGAGGTCAGAAAGGGTCCAAAGGAGCCTTAGTACGCAAATCTTCCTATTTAACATTCCCAATAATCTCCATGTTAACCCCTCAACAGCCTTCAGATATTGCGCCATTTGCTGCAAGATTATAATTAGAATCAATACAATGAATACTCACTATGCAAAGCAATTCAGGGCTCTTTCAGCGCGAAGTTCCATTTAAACTGGGGGAATGAAAAGAGCAGACAACCCTTTGTTCTGTTCATTTCACAGCCCTGCAAATGGCCTCTTGGCCAAAACAGCTCCTCTAATCTTTAAGTTTTAATTAGCTGCCCACAATTCATAAACTATCAAGAATTAAAAGGCTGATACCTCATCCTCCCGAGAAATGGCACACAATTAACCTCTTTTTTCTGGTCAAAGGCAGAAATCGAGAAAGGGTAATGACAAAATTAATCTATTCTGGTGGCAAGGCCCGCCATAGGGCAGGAAACAGCATCGACTCCTGCATCAAAGGGGTCAGCCATGGCTAGTATGTCGTGAATCACACATTTCTTCTGCCTTTTATGCCCTGACAAGGTATATGGCAAACATTGGGCCCCTGGTATCTAATAAAAAGGCTTAATGAGTCTGTAGAATAAATCATTTAGCTCGGCTTTCTTTTCTTTCTGAAGCAGGCACGTTAGGCTTTGGACTGCATGAAAGCGCTCCTTTTCTGGAAATGCGGGGGAGAAAGAGAAGGGTAAGGAAGCCACACCTTCCCGGTATACTCCCCAAAGCAAAACCGAGCTGGCTGCGGAGCCACACGGAGTTGATGGCAGGAACGTTCTGCATTTCTCCAGTAAGCTTTCTCCCAGAAAGACAGATCCTATTTTTTTAATTCTTCAGAGCAAATTACATGGTAAATATTTAATGAGAATCAGCCATGTCCACTTAAACTTAGTTGAAGACTCACAGGGCAGAATCAAGGCCATCCCTTAGAAGGCGAAGGCTTTTCAAGACAGGCTGTCAGTGCAGTCCTTCTGAGATGATGTCAGGATGAAGTCTAGCTGTCTGGTTTCACCCTCACCCAAGGAGGGGCAATTCACTGGCTGTGAAAAAGGGGAAGATACTGAGCCTCCTGGAACTTCTTTTGTCTCTAACTTAAGTGGCAATAAGATCCTGTGTTGAGAGGATGAAGCAGGAGTTGACTCAGCACCTGGTACGTCGTGAGCGCCTGATAAGATCAGCTGATATTATGATTTCAGGTTTCACCTCCTAAGCACGTGCTGGGATCAATCCCCAGTACAGCAATACTGGGAGGAGTTTAGGTCATGAGGCTCATTCCTCATATATGGATTACTATGGAATGAAGGGCTCAGGCCCTCTCTCCACTATGGAATGATGCAGCAAGAAGGTCCTCACCAGCCACTGGCTCATTGACCTTGAATTCCAGCATTCAGAACTGTGAGCCAATAAGTGCTCATTATCAATTGTCTTTAGTATTCAGTCAGAGTAGCACCATGGACTAAGACATCTGCTATTTGTCAACATTAGAATGCACATTCCTTAACAGATTCAAGAGAAAAGCTCTTTCGTGTTGAAAATCATTTAGGAATTCCAATTGCTGGTATGGAAGGGCAGGCTAAAGAGCTGCAATGGCTCTATTAAGATATAACGCATGCGCACGCGCGCGAGCGCGCACACACACACACACACACACACACCAGCCATTCAAACTGCAAGTCAATTGTTTTAGTATATTCAAAGCATTGCAACTGTCAACACAATCTGTTACGTACGGCCAAAAGAAAAAGGTCCAATAGCATCTGTCACTGCTTCCATCTCTATATTTATCTACTCTGCACTATTTCATAGAAAGAAACCATGGACCATATGGTCTTCTGGGCTGGTTTTCACTTATCATAATGTCTTCAAGATTCACGCATGTAGGGCTGGAGAAATGGCTAAGTGGTTAAGACCACTGACTGCTCTCCTAGGCATACCAAGTTCAAGTCCCAGGACCCACACAGCAGCAATAACCATTTTCAAATTCAGTTCTAGGGGATCTGATATATGTGGGCAAAACACTCAACTCATACACATAAAGTAAAAATAAATCTTTAATTATGGGATTTCATGCTTGTCATATAGATAAACTATTCTTTGCTTTTTGGTAAAGTATAAATACAATGTTAAACAACTAAGAAGGAAAGAGCACCATAGATCACCATACCAACCTCCGTATGCATAGGACTTTTTTTTTTTTAACTCACACTGTGTGTTGACATTTAAATGTGAGTGGTGTCATTTCTATGACACAATAGTTGTAAATGGCTGATGTTTACACCTCATCCGTGAGCCCCCAGAAGTGAGAAGTGTTAGCAAAATAGGGTTCAGAAATTCAGGACTCGAACACGGCATGAGTCCAGCGCATCTTTTCCTCATTGCATTTGCAGTGACTGCAAAACTGCCTGCCTGCGGGTGACTGCGTGAAGCATATAGGAACACTGTCTTTGTCTGAGAGGAAGCAAACGTGATAAAAGCCACTTCCCATTGCTGTCATTTGCCCAACACACCCTCGCCAGACCTAACTCTTCAACTGCAAATGCATCACAGTTGCAGCCGGGGCTGACTTCCTCGTTGGAGAAACAAGCCACTCCTTTGTTATATCGTCCATGTTCCTAGTCCATGGATAAATCCCTGTGTGAGGTCCCACAACATCACCATCCCAAAGCCATACCAACTGCTCCGAGAGACTTTCGCCATGGATGACGGGAATGGATACCGTTCCTTCAGTACCTGAGCCCCGAGCAGAACTGCTACCCATGGTTTGTCACACGTGTGTGCTTTAGTGTACACCCTTCCGTTACTCAAGTTGCCTTCCCTCCTAAAACACAGAGAAAGGACCCAACATTATCACAGCTGCAGAGGGAATATTGAGTACATCATCCTCTTATCATTTTATATTCTCTTCCAGGCCCACATCAAAGTAATTTCTCAAGAATTGCTATGCCTAATCTTCACTGTCAGCCTGACTATATTTAGAACCATCTGGGAAACACAGCTCCGGAGTATCTGGAACAGTGTTTTCAGGGAGATTTAACCAGGTGGGAAGGCCCACCATGGCAGCAGGTGGCAGCACTCCACGGGCTGGAGTCATTCATCTGTGCTTCCTGACTAGGACGTGCTGTGAATGACTACGAACTGTGAATAGGCCCTCCCCAATATTTATCCCTTCTATGACCCACTGGAGAGCTTAAAGGGGCTGATCCTTCATGCTCCTGCCTCCGTGCCTTCCCCCACGGCAAACCAGGAGCCAAAGCAAATGCCTCCTTCCTTGGGTTGCTTTACCCAGGAATTTTGCCACAATGATAAGAAAAATAACTAATACCTTACTAGTCTTCCTACCTAACCCCAGAGTCTGCAGATCTGTAGACAAAACCTGGGTAATACCTTAGGAGAGGAAGAGGAAAGGTAAAAAGAGTTCTGGAGTTGATCTGTGGGTTTAAATTCAATAAAATGAGATAATAATTATCTCCCCCCAGAAAACACACGGATAGTGCTATTTACTTCTAGATTGTTCCTTCCAAGAAAGAGCTTCAGTTGCAAACCAGAAGCCAGCCAGGGCACAGTCAGTGTAATGGATTGTATTAAATGCCACCTTTCAGGACTTATAATCACCTAGGGATGCAGGTCTGTACACACCTCAGGGAATTTCTAGATTAGGTTAGTTTCTGGGTGTGACCATGAGGGATTTATTAAATGGCCCTAGTTGAGGCTGAGAAGGTCCCCAGCAAGGGTGGGTGGTACCACTCCATCGGCTGGGACCCTGGACTAAATACAAAGACAACAGCCAGTACCTGTCACCCTGCTTCCTGCCTATAGACATTATATGGTCAGCTTCCTCAAGCACCTACTGCAGACACCTGCCCTCTGTGATGGACTGTACCCTCAAACGGTGAGTCACGTAAATACGCCCTCCCTTAAGTGGCTTTTAAGGGTCGTGCGTTCATCAACAAGAAAGAAAGTGATATACGTGACAACTACAGCAAAGAATTCTCAAGAGACGCTGTGGTTAACGTGGCATGGGGAATCGGTGCAGTCTGTAGCACCTTCCAGTAAGGTTACACATCCGAAGCCCAGCAGCCGTGTCAAGGAACTGGCTGTGGTCACTGACTCTCACTGTGTGGGATGAGAGGGAGGCCACACAGGTACACTGTCAGCTTTATCCCTTGAGACAGGTGTCCCTGCTCCCAGCTATGTGGAAGCAGCCCAGTTTCTCCTGCCTTGGTACCCTTTAGTCAGGCTGGCTCAAAGTTTTATACAAGTGGGGCAGAGTGTGCAAGCAGAGCCCACGCTGAACTACTGTCTGTTTTGTGGCCTTTCAGTGAGGAATGACAAATGTTGCATTTTGAGATTTTGCACATTTTTTTTTCTTCCTAATAGCAGAATCGTATCTTGGTCTAGGGTCAGCTTATTTTGTACAACCCCAGAAAGTTGACAGGGCCTATGAGATCCAGTGGCATCTGCTGGAGACCTGTTTCCATGGGGTTCAGGACCCACAGAGGAGGTGTGGAGTGAGCGGGGCGGGAGTGTGGGGGTTAGGAGGTAATAGGAGACTTAGGATGTCTACCCTTGAATTTATTGAAAGAAGAATACAACTTTTATACTCTGTGGTTGCACATAGGATTAAATGGGAGAAAGGAGGCGTGTGAGCTGGGGCGTGGCTTCACATCAGGGGCTGAGGAAGCTAGTACTCACCTTGACAAGTTAATAGGCACCAGTCAGGTGTTAAAGAAAGGGCTACAAGTTCCTTTTGCCAGAGATAATACAAGCCCCTGGTACAAGGATCTTCGGGGAATGGGGGTGGGGGATCAGACACTCTATTACAGAATATTGCAGGTTTTTTTGTTTGTCTTAGTTTATCCAAATATCGAAAACTTAAAGTGAGCAAAGATGAAGCTAGACAAATATTACTATGAACCTACATAGACCTTAGGAATTTATATATCCCAATTAACAAATACACCTTATTTGTCAAGCATAGTTACTTATCTAAATTTTCTAGCAGATTGGTATTAACTTGTGGGAGACTGTCATTGTATATATTTTCAACCTTCCCCAAAGCCCACAGAAAATGTCCCAAAGGGACAGGCATGATAGTGAGAATTGTTAAAACTGAAAGCAAAAGGGTGCAGAATTGTGAGTCCTCGGTGGAAATGCTGGAGCGTTGCCCGGCAGCGACGGTCACCCTGCGGTCCGTGCCCACCATCACCTGTCTTCAGACATCAACAGTGAACATAGATAAAAATTGTTTGGTTTCCCCTATTATAGAGACTATATACAGAGAGTGGCCTTGCAGAGAGTCCTTTTGATTTACATCAAGATACAAAAAATCTTGTGTGTGTGTGTGTGTGTGTGTGTGTGTGTAGGTCCAAAAATGTGAGCCTATTCCACCTTGACTGAAGGTCAGAGAACTTGAGGTTGCTCAAAGTTGTTGACCACCGTGGCTCCACACCCTGACCTAGGGTGTGGTTACTTGGTGTTTTAAACGTTAAGGTGGCCCGAACAGGTAGATACGCTCCACCCTGACCAAAGGTCAGAGAATTCTAGCATACTTCTGCTCCTTCTTTTGAGTGAGCAGGTTTGACCTAGGGAGAGGCTGCCTTCAGGATACTTGGTCTAGGGTGGGTTCACTGCCTAAACAACAGAATGCTTTTCTCAAGAATTAATGGCTGGATGTCTCAAAGTACTGAAGCAAGTAACTGTTGTAGTTGTCCTTTGTATCGTGTTAAAACAATCTTTTGCCTTCTTCCCCACCTTTGGTACAGGGTATAAAAGTGTAAGGAAAATTAAAACAGGCGAACAAAGTACTCAGAAAGCAGATGCAGGAGAGACTGAGTTGCCCTTCCGGTACTATCTATGTTTCGTGGTTCTTTCCCGGCTCTGTTCCTTCCACCTAACTTTTCTAATCCTCTAACCTATGCCCCTCCCCTGGAACATCCAAACCCACTGCAGCAAGGAACCCCGCAGTAGTCACCCCAGATAGGCAGGTCACAGTGTGTGTGTGTGTGTGTGTGTGTGTGTGTGTGTGTGTGTATGTGTGTGTATGTGTGTGTGTGTGTGCGTGTGTATGTGTGTATGTGTGTGCTTGT
>NC_022019.1:30210730-30224665 GCF_000317375.1 Microtus ochrogaster
TGTGTGTATGTGTGTGTATGTGTGTGTATGTGTGTATGTGTGTGTATGTGTTGTGTGTGTATGTGTGTATGTGTGTGTATGTGTATGTGTGTATGTATGTGTATGTGTGTGTATGTGTGTGTGTATGTGTGTATGTGTGTATGTGTGTGTATGTGTGTATGTGTATGTGTGTGTGTGTGCGCATGTGTATGTGTGTGTGCCTGTGTGTATGTGTGTGTGTGCATGTGTGTGTGTGTATGTGTGTGTGTATATGTGTGTATATGTGTGTATGTGTGTGTGCATGTGTGTATGTGTGTGTATGTATGTGTATGTGTGTGTATGTGTGTGTGTGTGTGTGTGTGCATGTGCTTGGTTTTTGTGCAGTACTGGAGTATAATTGTGATGCCCACACTAACTCATCTAATGGCAGCTGTCAACAAAAGATGTTGGCTTTGCTTCTAGACGTTCCGTTATGCGTGACTTAATGTCAGAGACTGATTCTCAGAAATGGACGATGATTTCTTCATTGTGCAAACACCTGAGAGTACACAAGTTTCCTGCAATGTCCCTAAGCCATGGAATCTTACCAGGACCACCAGTGCAGGCCTAGTCACCTCTTACCACCTCTAGCTGCAATGCTGGGTAGTTATTGGTTAATTTTTATTATCTTGACACAAACTAGAGTCGCCGGGGAAGAGGGAATCTCTGCCGAGGGATTGTCTTTATCACCCTGGTCTACATATATGTCTACACGGGCTTTGTCTTCATTGCTGATTGATGTGGGAAGGCCCAACCCACTTTGGGCAATGCCGTTCCTCCGCAGGTAAACAAACAGGTAGCCAGTGTTTCTTCGTGGTCTTTGCTTCAATTCCTACCTCTAGGTTCTTGCCTTAACTTCCTGCATTTGTTTCCCTTGGTGAGGGACTGTAACTTGTAAGTCAAGTAAACACATTCCTATCCACATTTTATTTGGTCAGTGTTTTATTAGGTCAGTACAGCAGCACACGGTGGCATTTAGCATGAAGATCCAGGGCAATGACAAGTGTCTTTCCAGCAAGCCAACACCATCTCCACCCTCCCAATCTTCACATACCCTGCTACCCCAGCCCTGCCCTTCCAGAACCATCAGCACCAGAAACCACAAAGAGATCACACTTAAATGTTTAAAAAGTGCTAAGAGATAGCAATCCTGTTCAGTATAATCAAATCTACCCAATCATAATTGTCTACCCAATTTTAGACACATTTTCTATCAAAAAATAGGTCATCTACTTCGTACCCATTCACTGTTACCCTTTAAAATGAATCTCCTCTTCTTTGACCTGAATAACCTCTTTAGGCTGGTGTGGTGATTTGAATAGCTATGACCCCTACAGTCTCACGTGTTTGAATGCTTCGCCCAGAAGGAGTGGCACTATTAGGAGGTATGGCCTTGCTGAATTAGGTGTGACTTTGTTGTAGGAAATGTGTCACTGTGGGAGCAGGCTTTGAGGTCTTATGACTATACCCAGTATGGCCGAGAGTTCACTTCCCATTACCTGTGGATCAGCTCCTTCTCCAGCATGATATCTGCCTGTGTACTGCCATGTTTCCCGTCATGATGATAATGGATTGAACCTCTGAAACGGTAAGCCAGCCCCAATTAAATGTTTACTTTTATAAGAGTTGCTTATAGTCATGGTGTCTCTTCACAGCAATAGAACCCTAGCTAAGACAGCTGAGTTGGTCAAACTTGAATAAAATCTTCTGTGTCATAAGGATGCCCATTTATGGGTGAACATGCCACAAATACTTTATTCTCTGTGCTCTGACCAAACATGTGTTTCTACATTAACCTCCATCCGGTACCCAAAGAAGCAAAGAAGCTTCTCTGCTGGGGACTGAGAGCTGCACTAATCTACGGTTTCAGAGATGTGATTTAGAAGGTAGTTGGACACTATGTTCATTTAGCCAAGTAATAACAGTAGGTTCTCTCCAGAAGTCTGCATGGCTCCCCTCCATGGGTGTTCCATCACAATTCTCTATCACTAGGCATGTGGTTCCCCTATGATGCAGGCATGGATCCAATCAGAAAACAGTTGGTTACCCCAGCACTATTGTACCCAACTATGTCTTGCCAGATTGGTCTTTCTTGTAGCTCAAAGGATTCATCACAGCCAAGCAGAACACCCCGTTCTCACAAGACTCCGGAAACATTGTAGAAGAAGGTGTAGGAAGATTGCAAGAAACAGAAGATGGGGAGCTGTTCTGAAGGTGATCGGACCAATGAACTCACAACACTCCAGAAGTTGGGGAGCTGTTCTGAAGGTGATCTGACCAATGAACTCTCAACCCTCCAGCACCTGTAGCTGCCTGCCTGCTCATGATCAAGTCATCCAACATACCTGAATGGAGGAGGGGATGGGTTTATGAGCTGCCATCCCTAGCTGAGGAGCTAGGGGCCAGAGAGGCTATTGTCTCTCTGGGTGTGGTCTCTGGTAGGTGAACCCGGCTCCAGGGGATGGCCTCACCACACATATATCGACAGCACAGCACAGGTTGGATGTGGTGGGTTACTAAATAAAAGAACAACGTGGTCTTGCTCATAGTTTCTGAGAGTCAGTCCATTATCCTCATGGCACATGGCAGGACACAAGGCAGCAAGCATAGCCCTGAAACAGGAGAGAGCTATGCCTGGATCTACAGTCAGAGAGAGAAAGAGAGAGAGAGAGGAGAGAGAGAGAGAGAGAGAGAGAGAGAGAGAGAGAGAGAGAGAGAGAGAGAGAAATAACCCAGCACAGGAAAGAGAGGGAGGGAGGGAGAGACACAGAGAGAGAGACAGACAGACAGAAATAACCCACCCAGAACAGAGATAGATAGATAGATAGATAGATAGATAGATAGATAGATAGATAGATAGAGAACAAGAGAACCCACTGCAGGAGAGAGAGAGGGAGGGAGAAAAAGAGAGAGAGAAATAACTCACCCCAGTTGCACACTTCCTCCAACACGGCCACACTTACTTCAACAAGAACATACCTGCTAGCCAAACTAATCCTTCTCAATCCACTCCCTGATGACTAAGCATTCAAATATATGAGACTGTGGTCTTCATTCTCATTGAAACCACCACAGGGGATAAATGTGTTGTATGCCTATACCAAATGCCTCAATAATAAAACATTATTTTAAAAATTCTCTATGGAGGGGAGAGAGGGAAGGTGAAAACTATGTAAATATGGCGTTTATGTATGAAATTCTCAAGAAGGAATTTAAATTAATAATATTCTCTACGTAGATCCGTGGTGGGTGTAGTGGAAGCACTGCTTTATGTGTTGCCTCAGGCTGTGCCTCACGCTGGCTTGTCTCAAGAGCAAGACTAGAATCTGTAACATGCAATAACAATGATAATAATAATAATAATAATGTTAATGTTAATTGCAATGTAACATGTAATAACATCGTTTATTCGTTTATAGTCACCTTGTTTTCACCTTTGAAGGACTACTGACACGCCAAAGGGCATTATGTAAAAACAATGTCTAGCTGCATGCCTGGAAACCAGAGAGGACCCTATAACTGGTGACTTCCGTTATTCTCGGTGCTTTGAACCTGGTGTCTGCCAGGGATGGGTTTGCTCACTGTGCTGTGGGTAATATATCTGGGCCTACCAACCATGCTTCAGCCTAGTCACGATAACACTGGAATGCATGGTACAATTTGCCAGGACCCTACCTCTCATTTGGCAGTCTGATGTGACCTGTGGGCCACTGGCTGGCCTTCTTCCAAACGGCGGCCTCCAGTTGTCTGTGCTCACTCCTTAGAGACCCCCTAGCGAGGCACTCATCAGCAGGGCAATCCACTATCTCAACATGTATGAAGGATGACGGTGGGAGATGCATATCGACGAGACAAATCCCAAGCAGCTGTATTTCTGGTCAAGCTTTAAACATCAAACAAGTTGAGATATGAATATTATAGCATGATCCATAGAAAAGGTGAAAGTATGATCCTAGGCTAATAAAAAGGGCATGATACATGTACATACTCATTCACGAATGGCCCCAATTAAATATTCAGTGCTCATCTCTTTTTACTGTGTTAAAGACTATGATAGCTTTTTTTTTTTTTTTTTTTTTTTTTTTTTTTTTTTTTTTTATCATAGCTCTGACCTCAAAAGAATGTTTGAACAGCCCCAGGGTAGGCATGAGATTTACTCCGCCCCCGACGGCAGCGACTTCCCACCTGAACCACCTTCTCAGTTCAGAGCAGCAGAGGGGCCCCAACCTCGACACGAACGCGTTGCGCATGCGCAACAGCGCCTCCGACGACACGTGGAAGTGACCGGCTGCGATTCTTCCCCGCGGGCGGTCGACCACTCATCTGCGAGTTTGAGACTGGGTTGTGGAAAGTCCTTGGGTGGAGGGATATTAGGAAGTGTGACCCTCATCGGGCTAAAATTAAATACCAGCTGCCGAAACCCGGGATCGAACCAGGGACCTTTAGATCTTCAGTCTAACGCTCTCCCAACTGAGCTATTTCGGCGCCGTGTCTGCTTCTCCTCTGGTATGCTATCTCTGAGTACTTCACGTCCAGTCGTCCCGCCCGTATTCCGTCAATAATTAACTCCAATTCCGCATTTTTTTTTTTCTTTGTTCTGTCCCAGTAACGATTCTCCGGTTTTCCCAGCCAAGAAGAGAAGCAGGGCCCTAGTCCCTCCCAGACACCAGCTCGGTGCTCAGCCCGAGCACAGGCACCAGCGGAGATGCGGATTCCCGCCATCCAGGATTCGGGGATCCCCTGAGCAAATACTTTCCACGTTTGCACCGTGCGGCAGTGTTTCAGATCTGCGGGCTCTCAGAGTTTGCCCAGAGCTGTTGCGTGTCCGGGTGGTGGGGTCGTCGGAGGTCAGAGTCCTCTGGCCAGTCCAGGCTGCGGCGTTTGCTGAGTCCCTGCCAGGGACCCACGTCCTGCCACACCTCTGTTCCAAACTCTTGGCGTGGAATCTGCTTAGCAAACGCTTGGGCAGTTCGTGAAAGATGGGTCGATGTTCCTGCGCGAGTCACGCAGGCTACGAAAACTCCCACTACGTGCGTTCGGCCGTGCCAGGCATCTTACTGAAATTCCGCCTGCTTTCTTTTTCTCTCCAATTAAACAGTACTAATCTCAAGGCAATTGACTTTCTTTGACCGCCCACTTAAGAGGCCTTTTCATTTACCCGGGAGCAGCGCAATCAGTTTGGATTGACGGATGGATTAAAATGTGAAAGGAAAAAGAAAAGTAAGGAAGTGTTTGCAGCCTTCATTGCGTCCCCGGAGTCTGCATTCTACAAACGAGTTTTTGAGCCCCCTGACTGTAAAAACCAATAAACAGAGATCAACCAAATCCAGGCAGCTAGAAAGTTCCAGAATTAAAAGGTCAGCGGATAAGGAGGTGAGAGACGGAAAAGAAAGGATCTGGAGATGAGATCGGGCTGCTTAGAATGGAGTGGTGAGGTAGGAAAAGACGCGTCCAGCTACTTTCCCCGTTCTCCTTAACACTCCAGCAGACTCTTCGCAAGCTGCCGCTGTTTCCAGGGACTTCTCTGTGCCCCAACCAAATTGTGTAGCAACTCAATCTGTGGCTTTCCCTTACTCCATGGTGGTCCTCAAGACTCGGGGAGATGCGGTAGTAGTTTGAATGAGAAATGTCCCCTATAGTCTCGAACATTTGAACACCTTAGACCCCAGTTACCGTTTAGGGAGGGTTAAAAGGTGCAGCGTTTCTTGGAGGAAGTACGTCAGTCAGGACCCTTAGAGCTTCTCCCGGGCACTCTGGGTGGCCAGCCTTCCCTCATAAAAAGTTTCTGGGGGGATACCTTGCTCAGCCTAGATATGGGGGGAGGGCCTTGATCGGCCTCAAAGCAAAGTGCTAGGCTTTGTTGACTCCCCATGGGAAGCCTTATCCTCTCTGAGGAGTGGGGGGGGGGGCTGGATGGGGGGGGAGTGGGAACTGGATTTGGCATGTAAAATGCGAAAAGATAGTTTTTACAAAGAAGTTCAAGATTATCCTCAGCGAAACTCAATGCCACCATGGGAGGTATGTGTCTCTGTTTCAGAAAAAGAAGGAAGGAAAGGAAAGGATAGTGACAAGAAGAGAGACAAAGAGTCACCTGTGGATGCCAAGCCTACATGGGCAATGTTCCATGAGGCCAGCAGCACAAAGCTTCCGACATTCCCTCCATAGTCTATTTAATGGCAGCAAGGGGACAAGGAAAAGCTACAACATGAATAAATCCAACAATGGATTGGATTGGTCATCGGAGTTAAGATCAGCAATGAAGAACATTTGGGCATCGAGTGCCCCAAGACCCACACCCTTGGATAGAATCAAACCAGACATAAATATGTTGAATTTTACCATGAGTAACATCCAACAATTGACAAGCAAAGGCCATGGGACCTTGTCTTTAGGAAATACACAGGATCCTATTCAGGAGGATTCGCTCTCAAATGGTTCCGAAAATAAACCAAAGGATAACATTAACTCATAATATTTTATGTGGGCGTATAGATATACATGTAGACATAAAAAGTTGAAAAAATACTAACAATTGGTGTATCTGGGTGAAGTGTATACAATTTCTTTGGCTGATTTGTAATTTTCCTGAGAAGTCGTAACTCAGATTAAATTTTTCTTTTGGTTATATTCTAGAGGGAGAAAGTTTTGGTTAAAATCATTGATGTTAGAACTGAAAGACAACTTTGGTATAGTTAACCCAATTCACACATTTTGTGTAGCCAGAGGCTGCTTGTTTGCTCCCCGCCACCCAGACCCAAATAATCACACTTATACCATATTAATTGCAACACTGCTTGGCCAATGACTCTAGCTTATTCCTAGCTAGTTCTTACATCTTAAATCAACCCATTTCTATTAATCCATGTATCGCCATGTGGTTGTGACCTACTGGTAAGATCCCTTCCAGCATCCGTCTCCTGTGCTGGCTACATAGCATCTCTTTGACTCCGCCTACTCTTTCCTTCTCTATCTGCCTGGAACTCACGCCTTGTCCTACTCTGTGCTGCAATAGGCCCAAAGCAGCTTCTTTATTAACAGCGTACAGAAGGGAATCCCACATCAATTTTGCATGTCCAAAAGCTGAGGCCCAGAAGAAACACGGTACACATGACCTTTGTTGTATTAGTTGTATCTGTCTGCTTGAACAGCCACAACAAAACAGAGATTGTGTGGCTTACAAAAGAGAAATTAATTTTATCCCAGGTTGGGACTGGGAATCTAAGTTCACTGGGTTTCTGTTAATGAATGTCTTTCTCAGCAGGCCTTGAGAAGTTAGCACAAGCTGGCCTTGAACTTGGAGGCAGCTCAGGTTGTCATTACACCGCCCCCACGCCTCAACTTCTCACCTGTTGAGGGTATACATACACGCCACCACATCCAGCCACTTTTACTTTCTTTTAACAACCTTATTTGGATTAAAAGTTGTCGAAATAGTCTAATTTTAAAGCCAGAATTCAGGACTAGGCCACAAGCTTGTTTTTAGATATTTTCTTGTCTGTCTATGGGTTTTGAAGTCTTCTGTGTGTCGAGAGTAATACCTTCACTTGGTGAATGCAAAATGGTTTCTCCAAAGTTATATGTTAAAGCTGTAGCTGAGGGGAGGAATGTTAGAAAGTTAATAGATTGCAAATATCATCAGTGTGTTGAATCGATCCAAAAGAAGTTAATTTATTTAAAGCCATTAAACCACGGGTCGATGCAGACCTTATTGTCTTTTGTTTTTGTTCAATTACTCACATCAATATAAACCCTCTGGGTATACTTACCAGGCTGGAAACAGTGAAGTAAATTATACTCAAGAACGACCTACCAATCTGCTTGTGTGTTCTAATCCAATCCTCCCCCATCCATCCCACAAGATAGAACTCCCCTTTGCAGATTTTGCAGAATGCCCCAAAGGCCAAAAAACTTGGGTTCTAGAACTTGACCGTTCTAAGCTTGGGCACTCTAAAGTACATCTTATCCTAACTGCTTGCGGCTTTCTTTTGTGAATCAGGCTGAAGCAGAACGTACATTTGCCCTTATTGCAGGGACTATCTATGGAAGTGACCGGAAAAGCAGCATCTTGCTTTGAAAATGATTGATACTTGCTTGTTTGCCTCAAGATACACTTGCTTCTTTACCTTAAGATACACTGCCCAGGATTGTAGCCACCGGGGAAATGCAATTGCCCAAGCTTCAGTAAATGATCCTGTATCTATGCTCATGCAAGCAACTTAATTAAACTCAATAGGGTTTAGTGGGACGGACACACACACAGACACACACACACGGTGTGGGGGTGAGTCATGTATGTAAGAAGAGCTTTGGTTGGGGGAAAGGGTTTAATATGACGGAAAAGGGACTGAGAGAAGGTAACAGAGGGGTAAAATAGGACCAAAAATGTATCCATTATGTTGGTTTTGTGTTGTTATTCTTACCTCTTCCCCATGACTCCAGTGTCTGGGGCAGCTTGTTTATTGGGATAGCAGTTAATATATATATGTACATTTGGAGAGAAGGGAAAAAGTGAAATACACCAGAATTTCCAGATCTTATAATCAACTCCAGTGTAACATTCAGCAAAATTTTTAACTTTACAAGGTCAACTCAATGATCTATCATGACACAGCATGGGGATAAAAATATCTTCATTCCCTTTTACTCTTTTCAATTTTCTTTTTGAATCAAGCTTTCTGTTTTGACCTTCACAATTACAAAGGAAAGTCAGAGTGTGGTGATTAGACTATTGTAGCAGCTGAGGGCATTTGATTAGTGCCTTGGCTTCAGCAGCCACAATGATTTAATTTCAGCTATGTGAAATATTTGCAGAGCAAATCAGAGGTTGAATGCATATTTGGAATGTGATGCAGACAACAGGAACACCTGAGACAGATTAATTTAAGGAAATGCACATTTTATAAGCATTAAAAGCTTAGAGCCTACCTTTGGTAGGTAGTATGCAAATAGTTAAAATGGGCATTTTCTTCTGGAAGATTTTATTTTTGACATGGTAAATTTGCTTCGTATTTTGAACTATGGTTATTCAGTTCTTTTTTTCTCTCTCTCTCCCTCTCTCTCTCTGTGTGTGTGTGTGTCTGTGAAGGGCAAATTTATTCCCAGGGCCTTAATTAACATGCAATGTTATTTTTCTGGAAACAGACACATCTTGAAGGTTTATTCAACCTAATTTGCTGGATATTCCACATCTCACATTTCTCTCATTTTAAAGTTGTACTAGCCTTTGTCCCCAACTTCAGGGGTTTTCATAACTCTGGACAGGAAGACAGTAATGTCTGTCCTCCATGCCAACAGACAGCAAACGGGAGTCAGGGAAAGCACATAATGGTGGCGGACATTGAGCAGGGAGGGCGTCCCAGCATTTAGGACCAAGGGGACACACAGAAGTAGACTAGCGGTTTTGATTTCTAAGCATTGACTTAACTTCTGAACTTAGAATAGAGATGTTACACTGACAAAACAGTATCCGCCCCACTGTAACCGTTAAGTGTGTCAATTAGAATAAGGGAAGTTGTAATCTCAACTGTAAATTTGGTCAGATTTAAAATTAATATGTTGTTTGCTTGTTTCTTTTTGATTTTTTAAAAAATATTCATGGGGGGCCCTGGAGGGGTAGGAAAGGGCATGGAGGGACTGGAAGGTGAGCAGAATTGGGGTAATGTGAAATTTCCAGATTCAATAAAGAAATCATGTGTGTGAAGATGTTTCAAGCAAGGTTTAATGGATCCAGGAAGAGCCACCCTATAGTGGTGGTACCGTTGCACAGGCCGGAGTATGGACAAGCGTTCAAGTTTATGAGCCTCTGGAGGACACGGCTCATTCGAGCCACCACATTCTTCCGGAAGTTGCTTCTATCAGGTACATATGTAGCTGTGAAAAACGTACTAACGTACATGATTAGCAGTACCAAAAGCAATACTGGAATTACTGATGATGAACACCAAGAAGGATGAAGGAAAAGCTACTCACAGGTAGGAAAGTAGGGGTCTCCTGACAGAGGCTCAGAAGGCAAGTCTTTCCAACCCAAACCCCACGTAATCATCAAAGAAAGCGCACACGAATTACAAAGTGTGACATTCAATGAAGAGGAGCTGTCAGTGGTCTGGGGGGGGCGGGGTGGAAAACAGCAGGGGGCTCCGCCTGGAATGGGGTTTAGGGGGTCATGTGCTCAGGAAGAGAGGCCAGAGAAACAGAGACAGACTGCCAAAGACAAAGAACCTGCCCCTTTAAAGCCTTTCAGACAGAAATGCTGAAGATGCAGGTGCACCTTTAAGGCATTAAGGAATGAAGAGGGAGACTTTCTCCTGGAGTAGCTTAGACACGGTTGAGCCCAGTTTGAATTCTCCATGTCTCTCCCTGTCTAGTTTGGTCTGTGGCCTGTCTGTAGTCTGTCTATTGTCTGTGTCTCATCTGTCTGCCCCTGTTGCCTGTCTGTAACAAAGGGCTTTCCTTTGTGTTTACTGAGCAGCAGAGGAAATGTGCTGTGCGAGGGGAAGGAAGGAATGAGGAAGTTTCCTACAGAAATCTTTGAGTTTCACAAAGGAAGAGGTCATTTTACTGAACCAGGAGAGCACTCAGAATCACACGCAGATGTGATCAACCTTATCCACATGTTTCCATGGGATATTTGCTTTTCCAGGTTGTTTTCAACCTGTCGGCCACTTTCAGCAAACGATTACCACAACACACAAACGTACACTCTGCTGGGTCAGAGACATGGAAGAATACATGGGTCAGGGGTAAAGCGATGTACTTAGCTTAGATCTGAAAGCCGATCCCACAAGGCACAGAAGCTCTGGTCACACTGTTCTCGTAGGGGCAGGTTAAACAGGCTGTGTGCAGAGCAGATTGACAGCAAACTCAACAGTTTTAGATCATCTCTGTGTGGATTATTAACTGGGTTTAAGGGCTGGCAAAAGTCTCTTTGAAGGCAGGAGTTATTTTTCAGAAAAAGGTAAGATCCAGAAAAAGATCCAGGATTTCAGAGATGATTGTGTTTCCAGGGGCTACAGGCCTAGCAGAAGAGCAAACCCATAAACATATGAATTCCTTGATATGAAAAAGATAAACCAGCCTGGTCTACAGAGCAGAGTTCAAGGACAACCAGGGCCACCCCACAGAGAAAACAGCAACAACAAAAAACAAGCCTACGAAGCAGGGGAGGGGAGGATGAGATGGCTCACTAGGTTAAGGCACTTGTCTCCAGTCTGTCCTGAGTTCAGTCCCAGGACCCACATGACAAGAAAGAGTCAATTCCCAGCTGTCCTCCGACCTCCACACATGCACCATGGCTTACAGCCCTTACCAAGTTAAATAAAATCAAAGGACAGTGACTTAAACAGTGTGCTTTGGCTGGCATTTACATCTACTACTGTCCTGCCTTGGAGTGACACACCCAGGTTATGGGCAGAAAGCTGCCGTAGCTTGATGGGAGAGGAGGGACCCATGCATCACTGTGAATGTTCAAGAGGCAGCAAGCACTGTGGGAGAAGTTGAGCCCAGGAGACAAAATGACTTGTTTGAGCTTTGCCCAGCCTGTCACCGGTGAACCCAGTATGAGCACCCTGGGTATCTGCATGTCACAGGCGTAAATTAGACCCTGGGACCCACAACACAGATCCTCACGGCCCGTGTAGTTAACCTACGGTGCACAGCCGGTCTCCAGGCACCAGCCACAAACGCTGGGCTCCCAGCACGGCACTATTCAAGCAGACCACGGTGGATGCTCTGACCACGAGGCTGCCTTCCTGCCCCCAGAGCCTCAGCCTGCACCACCGTCTGTCCACCGCTAAGTCCCTCATCTGCACTGAACTGCTCCCTCGGGACCCAAGCTCCTCTTTCTCTGCGGATAGGGAAAGGGCATGCACAGGTACCTCCTGGCACGGGGGGAGGGTACCTCCTAGTTGCACGATTATTTAAAAAACATTACAACAAAATACATACTAAGAAAGCCACAATCTGCATTTAATATATTAAAATATATTGATATTTTATAAATAAAACCACTGTAAACAGTAGATACATGATAAAATTTCTGGTACAGGTCATATGTAAATCAACAACTGATTTAAAAAAGGTGAGAAATTTTACCTTACCTTTTTAAAAAACATCTAACTGAATTTTACAAAATTATCAAAAGTTAACAAGTGCTCAATATGCTTCATTTTTGTTCCATTTTCACACCATCGGGCCTGAAAGATTAGTCAGGACGTAAGAACCGAGACTCAGGTGCTGGGGAAGTCGGGGGGCCACCACCTGCCTCCTCTCAGAACCAGGGGCCTCGTCCTGCTCAAGTCCACCACGTCTGCTGCCGAGGAAATCTCCACACGGAATCCTGGGCCAGTACTGGACTTGTGAGGACTCTGCACTGAATCCCATCCGGGAGGGAGAGCTGGCACATCATTAGGCACGTGATTTCATGTCACTGGGTGAGGTAGGAAATGTCCTTTTCTCCGACTGGCTGTTACATAAATGGCGGCTGAACTGGAAAGGGCTCCAAGGCCTTTTCTGCGTCCTTCCAGTTGTGGAAATTCTCTCGGTACCACTCAACTGGCAGGAAAATCAAGACAATGAGAAAGTAAACACTAGGCACTAACAAGTGTTTCCCGAGTCCCTGCTATGTCAGCAGAGCCTCACCTTCAAGCCGGCCAGCGGGACTCGCCTCCTGAAAACAGGAAACTGGCTGTTGTCTTCTGTCCAGCGCAAAGGCGGCTCCTGCAGCACTAACTGTGCAGGATGCTGGCGACATCTGGACTCCAGCGGTCTCAGGTGAGCACACTCACTATGCTGCCTTTAAAGCTACGCTACAGGAAAATGAACACTTATCTAAACATGGAGATACAGGATCAGGGAAAATGAGACGATGGGTCTCCCTATGAACAGGGAAAGTCAGTTTACAGTGTGCACTATTGGAGAGGTCGGTTTACAGTGCGCACTATCAGGGAGGTCAGTTTATGGTGTGGACATCAGGGGAGGTCAGTTTACAGTGCGCACTACTTGCTCAAGGCTTTGCGTTAAGAAGCCTAAGTCTAGTTAAAAAAAATGGAAGCTATCTTTGCTTTGGGTTTTTAATATTTGAACAAGTATACTGCATTTAACATTTTGAATCAAGACCTCTTTTTTGTGCATTTGAGTATATCCTTTCCTATGAATATAATTTCAAATAGTTTTTTGTTGCTGTTTTGTTCTGTCTTTTGAGACAGGGTTTCACTATGTAGCGCTAGCTAGTCTGAAACTTGTTATGTAAACAGGCTGGCTTCAAACTAAGAGATCCTCCTGCCTCCACCTCCTAAATGTTAAGATTAAAGGCACGTGACTGACACACACAGACACACACAATGTTTCTGACTTTACTACGTTTTTCTGTACATGTGAATTTACAGAAATTTTCTTCCAAGACCCCACTGATCTCCACACGGACCAGTCTGCAGGCCATAAGAAGAAAGCTACACTAGCACAGAACACAGAGGAAATGAGAACTGAGCACCCAAGATTCAGGAGGAGCAATGAGCAGCTAAGTCCATTAAACTCCAGAGACTCAAGAAATAGCTAAGAAACCGCTAGAAACTGATGAAGAGCTGGGGGGCAGTGGGTTTCTCACCGAGCTCTGCCAACCCTAGTGTTCTGGCCTTTCCTTCCGCTGGTCTGCACTGCCCCCCAGATGGTCAACCGATTACACACCTGTTTTCTTTATTCCTTCTTCCCAGGGTACTTTGGGCTTCCATCCTAAGCTGTGGATTTTTTCAGACTTCATTGGATATCGCATGTCATTGTGCGGTCTTGGAAAGCAAAGATTTAAGATGACATTGTGAACACACATCTGCACATGTGGCTAAGACACAGAATGCACACCCACACATCCTTATCGTGAACACACATCTGCACATTTAAGACACATAATGCACACCCACACATCCT